>NC_091006.1:4724242-5027272 GCF_041146395.1 Eulemur rufifrons | reverse complement strand
TTTAGTCATCCAAAAATCCATTACCAAAAGCCTACTATATACTAGGGGTTGATTTCAACGGTTGGTGAAAAAGGCATTATTTCTGCCTTTGGGGAGATTCAGGAGCCAGAAAATAAACAAAACAACAGATGAATAAGAAAATGAAAATCTAACTACAACTAATAAAAGTATTATGAATGGTGCAAGATATGAAAGAGAGAATAAAGGTGTGCGCTTAGGGTTATCAGGCTTAGAGTTTTTGGAAGTGAGTTTTCATCAAGATTTGAAGGTTGAGAAAAGCAACAACTAAAAACCCAGGACAGGATTCCTGATAGATGGAAGAACCTGATGAGAGATCTAAGATGAAAAAGGCGTAGACTTGTTCTGGATGCTCAGAGGAGGCCTGTGGTTCGATACGTAGGGAGGAAAGGGGAGAGTGCTCAGTGTGAACATGCCTTGCTTTTGGTTGAGACAGGGACAACAAAGACAAGCAGAGACCTGCTTTGCCGATAGCCTGTGAGCCATGGCAGTAAGTTTGGAATTGCAGTGGGAAGGCAGTGAAACATGTAGGCAGAGATTTTCATTTTAATTGGCATCAACATCATGTGGTGGGAAGTGTTAAAAATACAGATGTCTTATTTATAGGAAATGTCCAGAATAGGCCGGGCGCAGTGACTCACGCCTGTAATCCTAGCACTCTGGGAGGCCAAGGTGGGAGGATCGCTTGAGGTCAGGAGTTCGAGACCAGCCTGAGCAAGAGTGAGACCCCGTCTCTACTAAAAATAGAAAGAAATTATATGGACAACTAAAAATATATATAGAAAAAAATTAGCTAGGCATGGTGGTGCATGCCTGTAGTCCCAGCTACTCGGGAGGCTGAGGCAGGAGGATTGCTTGAGCCCAGGAGTTTGAGGTTGCTGTGAGCTAGGCTGATGCCACAGCACTCTAGCCTGGGCAACAGAGTGAGACTCTGTCTCAAAAAAAAAAAAGAAAGAAAAGAAACAGACAAATTCATAGAGACAAAATCAGTGGTTCTCTGCCAGTAGCGGTTGCTAGAAGAAGCTGGGTGGAATAGGAAATGGGCTTAATGGAGATGGGGTTTTTATTTGGGGTGATAAAAATCTTCTCAAAATGAATAGTAATGGTCACACGACATTGGGAATGTACTACAAATCACTCAGTGGTGTATTTTAAAATAGTCCAAATGGGGAATTTTATGTTATGTGGATTTTACCTCAATTTAAATATATGTATTCTTTAAATATGTATAGGTAGTACACATGCACTCCTTAGCCCTACTGCTGTAGATTTTGGTTCAGTTTGGGATGATGCTTGGACATTTGTATTATTAACAGGCTTCCTGGGTGATTCTGATCCATATCAAAATTGATAACCCCTGACTTCATTTGTTTTCCTGCTCCTTCTGGCACCGTATGAGCTATTATCATATTTGTGTTTTCATGTGCTTTTTAGAAATTGTATAATAGTTGAGATTTATATAAGCCATTCACTTTTTATGGTTATTATATTCATTTTGTCTCTCTATTCTACTGTAGAATTCTTTATTTCTCATAGAAGAGGAGCACAGTTTATATTTACTTTTTTCTTACTTTTCAGACTTGGAGTCCAGGTGTCAGACATTTCTACAAAAAGATATTTTTGAAATAGAGTCATTCAATTGGGAGATAATGGAAAGCCTTAAATGCTGTGATCTTGAGGGCTCTGGCTTTAGAGATGGCTGGGAGTACAGAGGCCAGTTTGAAAGACAAGTAAATCAGGAATGCTATTTCAGGCAAGTGAAAATCACCTATGAAAACATGCCCACGTTCGAGCATCACGCATCCCACACCCTGCGTCAGAGCAGTGAGACTGGTGAGAAATTGATTGAATGCAATGAATGTGGGAAAGCCTTTAGCCGGGGCTCACACCTTACTCAGCATCAGAAGACTCATACTGGTGAGAAACCCTTTGAATGTAAGGAATGTGGAAAGGCCTTTAGTCGTGCCTCGCACCTTATTCAGCATCAGAGAATTCATACAGGCGAGAAACCCTATGACTGTAAGGAATGCGGGAGGGCCTTTGGTCGTGCTTCAGAACTCATTTTACATCAGAGACTGCATACTGGTGTCAAACCCTACGAATGTAAAGAATGTGGAAAGACCTTTAGGCAGCATTCACAGCTAATTCTGCATCAAAGAACTCATACAGGGGAGAAACCCTACGTATGCAAAGACTGCGGGAAGGCTTTTATTCGTGGCTCGCAACTTACTGTTCATCGGAGAATTCATACAGGTGCTAGACCCTATCAGTGTAAAGAATGCGGGAAAGCCTTTAGACAGCATTCCCAGCTCACTGTACATCAGCGAATTCACACTGGAGAGAAACCCTATGAATGTAAGGAGTGTGGAAAGGGCTTTATTCATAGCTCAGAAGTTACTCGACATCAAAGAATTCATTCTGGGGAGAAACCCTATGAATGCACAGAGTGTGGGAAGGCCTTCAGGCAGCATGCACAGCTGACTCGACACCAGAGGGTTCACACTGGTGACAGACCCTATGAATGTAAGGACTGCGGGAAGGCATTCAGTCGTAGTTCATACCTTATTCAACATCAAAGAATCCATACAGGTGACAAGCCCTATGAATGTAAGGAATGTGGAAAAGCCTTTATTCGTGTTTCACAACTGACTCATCACCAGCGAATTCATACTTGTGAGAAACCCTATGAATGCAGGGAATGTGGAATGGCCTTTATTCGTAGTTCACAACTTACCGAACATCAGAGAATCCATCCCGGTATCAAACCTTACGAATGTAGAGAATGTGGGCAGGCCTTTATTCTTGGCTCACAGCTCATCGAACACTATAGAATTCATACTGGTTAGAAAGCCTCGAATGTTAGGAATGTATTAATAGAAAAGCTTTTATGTGAAATTCACACCTGGTTCAATACTAGAAAATGTTTAATGTAATGTAATTAATGTCAGAAAACCTTCACTTGTCACTTCAGTTATGGAAGAGCAGAGAACTCATACCAAAAGAAAATTCAATAAATGTGGGAATTTCTTTTTGCCTGAGTCACTGTTTACTAAGCATCAGAGAACCTATGCTAAAAAAAAAAAAAAAAATTTAATATGAATGTAGAAAAGCCTTCTGTTGCCACTCAAAATATGTTAAGTTTCTGTGAATTCTAATAGAAAATGACCCTATTAAAAGATTTTGTGGGCCAGGCATGGTGGCTCACACCTGTAATCCTAGCACTTTGGGAGACCCAGGCAGGCGGATCACTTGAAGCCAGGAGTTCGAGACCCCGCCTCTACAAAAAATAGAAAAATTAGCCAGGTGTGGTGGCACATGCCTGTAGCCCCAGCTACTTGGGGAGGACAGCTTGAGCCCAGGAGTTTGAGGTTGAGTGAGCTACCATGATGATGACAGCACTGCACTCCACCTGGAGTGAAAGAGCGATACTCTGTTTCAAAAAAAAAAAAAATCAAAACTAAAATTACAAAATAGAAATGAATGAGTAAATTCTGCATATCAAAACCAGTTTAGTGAAGCCAGAGCTATACTCCTGTCAGACCTCAAAGGTTGAAGTTAGGAGTTTGTTCTCCACGTGTAGATCTCCGATGCCTGGTCACCTGGTCAGCAACTAAACATGTTGAATGGCTGAATAGTCAACTCTAAAAGTTAGGGAAAAAATTATAACATAAACCCAAGTCATCAGTGAGGCTGATTATTAAAAATAAAAGAATAAAATAGAAAACAAAACAGCAGACAATCTGAAGATTGTTTAACAGTATAATGAGACTATTTACAATTATGATCTAGAAAAAATAGTATGAATGAGAAAGGGAATAAAGAATTTTTATTTTTTTTAATAAAAAAATTTTGACTGACCAAATCATTTCTTTCTATTTTTTTAGTAGAGACAGGGTCTCACTCTTGCTCAGGCTGGTCTCGAACTCCTGACCTCGAGCGATCCTCCCGCCTCAGCCTCCCAGAGTGCTAGGATTACAGGTGTGAGCCACCCCACCCAGCCAAGAATTTTTAAATAGCTTACTATATATGACTTTATTCTAATATATTTCAAAATCTGGAGAGATTTTTACAAAAGTGTCAAAATTGGCTCAAGAATACCTGAATAAATCAATGACTATGGAAGGTCACAAAAAGTCATCAAAGGTCTTTCCTTTTAAAGGAAACATTTTAACCTACAAAAATTTCAAGTAACAGGCCAGACATGGTGGCTCATACCTGTAATCCTAGCACCTGGGAGACCTAAGGCTGGAGGATCGCTTGAGCTCAGGAGTTCAAGACCAGCCAGAGCAAGAGTGAGACTCTCATCTCGACTAAGACTAAATATAGAAAAATTAGCTGGGTGTGGTGGTGCGCGCCTGAAGTCCCAGCTACTCAAGAGTCTGAGGCAGGAGGATTGCTTGAACTCAGGACTTTGAGGTTGCTGTGAGCTAGGCTGATGCGACTGCACTCTACCCAGGGCGACACAGCGAGACTCTGTCTCCAAAAGAAAAAAAAATTGTTGAATGAATGTGCTGATTTCAGGAACAAATTATAACTGGGAAAGGCTGAGTACGTTTTGGGGGAGCATTTTTGATGGTTGTAGTGGTGGAGGTGGTGGTGGTGGAGGGCTGTGTGTGTATGTTTTCTTTATTTTTGTATGTACATAAAATTTCTCTGGGAGCATATACAAGAAACAAATAACATAGAATGATTTCCCTGGAGAGGAACTCGGACAGTCCCCAGAGAGAGGAAGACCCTGTTCACCCTTATGAATTTTAAACCATGTGAATTTGTGATCTTTTCAGCAACTGTCAGAATAAAAGGTCCAAGTGGGAGATGCGGTGGTTCTGTGCTTGCCACAAGATGGCAGCAGAGTGACACCAAAGCTAGAGTCTGGCCCCTGGAAGGCTGCCTGGGGGCAGTCCTCCTCCCCACCCACAACAGGCAACCTCCTGCCTGGCTCTATCCTGAGCCGCGTGCTCTTGGCAGAGCGGTGGCTCACGCCTGTAATCCTAGCACTCTGGAAGGAAGAGGCGGGCAGGGATCTCTTGAGGTCAGAAGTTCGAGACCGGCTCTGAGCAAGAGTGAGACACACACACACACACACACACACACGTCTCTACTAAAAATAGAACCCCTTATGGGTGGCACCTGCAGTCCCAGCTACTCAGGAGCTTGCTCTGTCCACACCCCTTCCCACCTTTCCTGCTGCCTGGCAATTATGTCTGATCCTGTCTGATCCTCAGTCAGTGCTGACTGGACTGGGATCACTCAGCATCAGTCTGTCAGAGACCAGTAACATGGCCTAGCACAGAAAGATGATCCGAACCAATCAGGTTCTCTCAGCGTTCTGAACTGCCCTGCAAGGCTTGTGTGCAGTGACCTGTGGTCCAGAGGGTCATATGCCAAGTAGTCATTTCTTCTGCAAACACCCCTCCCGTCCCACATGACCTGCCTGCCCTGAAGGCTTCTGCCCCTGCTGGTTCCCAGACCCCACCCCCCACTGCACACCCAACCCCTCAGTTGCCAATTGCCTGCTCCTCTGCCTGTACCCTGGAGGGTTGCCACAACTCCAGACCGGCTCCAGCCTAGCTAAACCAGCAAACATCTCTGCAGTCTGGTGACCAAACCACCCCTTCTCTAACAGGTCTAAATCCCTTCCAAACTTCTCCTTCCCTGGGTACCCTCCCTCAACTCTAGGGTACTATATAGAATTTCCTTATGTCTTATAGTTACTCTTTTATCATAGTTCTTTGTATTAAACTTGTTTAACCTTTAGGGTGGTTTCCATCTCTTGATTGGACCTATAATTTTGCATTCTCACCAGCAATATATGAGAGTTACAGTTGTTGCATATCCTTATCAGCATTTGGTATGATCAGTCTTTTTAATTTTAGCCATCTAGTAGGTATATGGTGGTATTTTATTGTGGTTTTAACTGGCACTTTTCTGATGACAATTGACGTTATGATGTTGAGCATCTTACAATGTAACAACAGGTAGCCCCAGGAAATTTCTGAATGGATTTATAAAAATTAAGTATAGAAATATTCAGTGAAGAAATTAAGAAAAGAATTGTTAAGACAGTCAAAACCATGATATTAACTTTGTGTTAGGGAATCTGTGAATATTTAGTATTTTAAGAACTTAGAATATTTAAGGTTAATTGACCTATTCAAATGACAGATTGATCTTATAATTCCAATTTACAATGTGGAATTCAGTTGGTGACTAAGACTTAGTTGAAATCTTACTGTTTATTCTGGGGACTGAATAAGAAGGAATAAAAAGAAATCTTGTGGTTTATGTACACTGTGGGAACAATTAATGGAATATGAGATTCACCACATTTACAAGTTTATAATTTTAGATTCATAAAACTTATGTAAGTATTGAGGAAAGAGTCATCTAGTAAATCAGCCTACTGTGGTTCTTAAATGGAAAATCCTAACATATTAAATTTATAAGCATAGTTTGAAAGTGTTAAGGGAAGTTAATTAAGTTATAAAAGCCCTCCTTAAAAGAGATTGTTAAAACATTTTAGGCCAGTCGTGGTGGCTCACGCCTATAACCCCCTAGCACCCTGGGAGGCTGAGGTGAGAGGACTGCATGAGCTCTGGAGAGGAGCCTGAGCAACAGTGAGACCCTGTCTCTACCAAAACAAAAGAAAGAAACAAAACAAAAAAAACCCCAGCTGGGCGTTGGGGGCGAGGGCCTGTATCCCAGCTACCCCGGAGGCTGAGGCAGAAGGATGGCCCAGGAGTTGGAGGTTGCAGTGAGCTACAATGACGCCACTGCATTCTACCCAGGGCGAAAGAGTGAGACTCTGTCACAGCAAAAACAAACAAGGAAACTGAACACCTTTAAAATTAAAAAAAAAAAAAAAAAGGATAAAATACAC
Source organism: Eulemur rufifrons (assembly GCF_041146395.1). Classification (NCBI taxonomy): domain Eukaryota; kingdom Metazoa; phylum Chordata; class Mammalia; order Primates; family Lemuridae; genus Eulemur; species Eulemur rufifrons. The sequence goes on along the minus strand of NC_091006.1, from coordinate 5,020,374 downwards.
CAATTTTTTAAAAAAGAGTGAAGGAGATAAATGAAAAACACTATCAGATGATAATCGTTGAAGCGTGTGATGGGTCCCAGGATGGGGATTCATTATACCTTTCTCTTGGCTTTTGTCCATGTTGAAATTTTCCTTCATAAAACGGAAATTAACTAAATATAAAAATATTTGATATATGAACCTTAGCTCTAGAAAACAGTAAGAACATTGGCGCTTGTTTTTCCTGTGCTGTTACTGTGTTAGCTCAGTTATGTTCTCAGAAGCGCTCACTTAAAGCTCTCAGCAAACCTCTAAGGAAGAATCTGACTTAGCCCCTCACGTTTCATCTTCTTTTTCTTTTTTTTTTTCTTTTTGTCTTTTTTGGTAGAGAGAGGGTCTCGCTCTTGCTCAGGCTGGTCTCGAACTCCTGACCCCAAGCAATGTCCCGCCTTGGCCTCCCAAAGTGCCAGAGTCACAGGCTGAGCCACCGCGCCCGGCCGCCCCCTCGCGTTCCAGATACCGAAGCCAGGGCTCAGAGCGCGCTCACTCGCTGTGTAGACGGAACGAGCAGTTGGAACCCCTGTTGAGCTGCGCCCTCGCTCGCTCTCCCACAGCTACCCACGGGGACAGATCCGAGAGGTCTGGGAAGGAAATCTCCGCAGAAACAATGCACCGATGTTTGTCCTGGGACCCCGTTCCTCCCCGCTTGGACCAACAGACATCCTGAGATGAGAAACGGATGGGAGCTGCCGCCACTGGCGCGGAGACGGGGTTGGAAAGTCGTCTCCGCGAGCCCAGGGGACAAATCTGCTTTGCGGAGCTTCCCCTGCCCTGCCCGGCACGGCCCCAGCCAAGGCCACGTCCCGCAGCTGTCGTGATTGCGCGCGGCGGGCGTGGCCTGGGGCTCCCGGGAGGGGAGGGCACTGGATGTCCTTGGGCGGAGAGGGGAGGTGACTCCGGCCGGCCGCAGAGGAGGACACAAAATGAGGGCCCTGAGGGTGAGGCCCCTAAGGACTGGGCTGGGCCGGGGCCCCTAACACGGAAGCCCTCGCCCCAACACAAGACTCCCTAAACGTCCCCGCATCTGGGGACTTGGACCGTGAGCCCCTTCAGGGTCTGGGACTCCCTCCCAAACAGCCTGGGACCCCTCCCCCACAATCCAAGCTTCTGAGACAGCCGGGGACCCCTAACGTGGCCCAAAGCCCCAGGTTTAAACCTCTTCCCTTCATCCAGAGCCCCCTTAACATCTCGGGGCCTAGACACTGGGACCCTAACACCCCTACCCTTCCCGGGACTTCTCAGGCAGCCTGGACACTCCGAGGGTCCTCCAAGTCAGTCCAGTTCATTCCCGGGACCTGGTTTCCTCCCATTAATCCAGGAAACTTTCTCCCTCGCTCCCCCACCCCGCAAACCTCAGGACTTGGACCTTTCCAGGACCCTCTAGATAACCTCCATGCCAGACTCCCCAGGCGGAGCTTCTTGCTTTTGGCCATTTCTTGACAGGAGCCCCCACCCCCCTCACGCCGGCAGTTCGAATCCTGTCTTTGAGACGCTTGCCCGGGATAGGACCGTCCCCACGTCGAGGCCGTCGAGGCCTCAGACAGCCGAGGTTCCCCAGCAGGACCCACCTCAAGAACCCCCTCCAGGTGCCTCCAATACCCATGCACCTCCCACCCCTGCAGGTCTCCCAGGCGCTGGTCCGCTCCTTCAGCTCAACCTCACGCAACCGCTTTGAGAACCGAGTGCGGGAGAAACAGAAACTCTTCCAGGTAGGCAGAGCAGGGGCGGGGCAAGGGGAGGATGGGAGGCTCTCCGGGGCAGGTGCAGGATACGCTCAAAGGAGCAGCCAGCACCCCTTTCTCATGGGACACCCCCACACCCAGGCGGACAATGACCTCCCGGTGCACTTGAAGGGCGGGGCTACAGACAACCTCCTGTACCGGCTGACCATGGGGCTGTGTCTAGGTGGTGAGTGCGGGGCTGGGTTCAGGCCTGGGGGTTGGGGCGAAGAGTGACTAGCGTCTGGGTTGGGGGTTGGCGCTTGGGGAGGGGGTTGCCTGCCAGGCACCCACACCTCAGGATGGGATTTCTTACCTCTTGGATGTTCACCTGGATTTGTCCAGCGCCATCTTTGTCAAGAGATTTGAAGGTACCTGGAGTACCTGAGCTGGCCAGGTTTGGGGACCAGACTGGAGTCGGAGCTGGCGTCCCAGGAGGGGAGCTGGGCTACTAAGAGGTGTGGGGCCCAGGCAGGAGTTGGGGAGAGAGCTCCCAGCCTGGTCTAGGTCAACGCCAGGGGATTCCCCACCTGGAGTCCAGTTTGGGAAGCGAGCTGCAGCCGGAACTGGAACTAGGATCTAGGCTGGGGACTGAGGAGTTTGCAGAGGAGCTTAAAAGCCCAGGAAGAGATTTAAGAAGGGGATTAGGGTCTCATTCTGTATCCTCCACCTCCCCTGCCTAGGAACTGCCTACAGCTTATACTGCCTTGGCTGGGCCGCCTTCCCCCACAATAAGTGAGACCAAGAAGCCTGAAGGACCTCGGGGACTTGGACAAGCATCAATAAACACTGACCTCTGTATGCATCTGTGTGTGTGTGTGTGTGTGTGTGCGCGCACGCGAGCGTGCGTGCCCCTTCAAGCCCATCCTCCCACCAGCCTGGGATCTCCACCTTGTGGACAGCCCATTGCCCCAGCCCTTGGTCCCTCATGCTGGGCCAGGGCTACTCCTAGGATGTTGCCTCTCAGCCCTCTGCTGAGGACCCCAACCAGCACCCTTGGGCTGCCCTTCAGGGCCTGGGGACATGGGGTGCTGCCCTGGTGATACAGAGGCTCTGTAACTGGGGATGGTGGCCCCTCCCCCTGCAGAGGCTCAAGGGTGGGAAGGAGGACTCTGAACGTGATCCACAGAGGCAAGTGAGAGACTGACTCAAGGACCAAAGCTGCAAGGGAAGCAAACATGGCCTGGGGGACAGAGCCAGGGGTGGCACTGAGACCTCCCACCAGCCCCAGCTCTGGGAGCAGAAGCCCAGATCACCTGGGCTCCTGGGTCTCAGCCCCAGCCCTACGAGATCTCAGCAAGAAAGAGGCTACAGCTCAACTAAAATCCAGTATGAGAAAAAAAATGCAGACAAGAAAAGGACAAGGAAATATGCAGATCCAGCCCTGGGGGTAGACCCGCCGCCCCACCTTGAACCCCTCCCCAGGACCCAGAGTACCTTCTCCCCAGAGCCCGAGCCACCCCTCAACTCTCAGGACAGGAGGCAGATCCCATAGAGAGCAGCAACCAGGGTGCATTTATTTCTCCTGGGCCTGGCGGCTGGGAGCAGAACACAAAGGCACTGGGCGTGTGGGCCAGGAATGGCCTGGAGCTGGGTTACCTGGGTGGGAACTGAACGGTGTGCCAGGGTGTGTAGGGACTGGAGTGATGCTTCCAGAACTGAGAGGGCCCTCGGGGCATGGAGGCAACACGTGTTGGGCCTGGCACAGGTACAGGAGAGAGGTTATGGGCGGGGTGCAAGATGGGTGTGGTAGGGGTGGGGTGACCTTTAGGCAGGGCATGTTAGAGTATCTCAGAGCCAGGAGTAACTCAGGGCATGGCATGTTGGGACATGCTGGGCCCTGGATGTCGCCTGAGAAGCTGGGTGCCAAGGGCTTCGAGAATGAAAGGCCTGTGGGTCCGCAGGACCATGAAGATGTGATTGCAGGTAGATCAGCTATGGGGGAAACTGAGGCTCCAAGGTAACTCGTACAGCAAGGCGGTGAGGGGACAGGTCTGGGGCTCCCGTTCAGGAATACATAGTCAGCTGCAGCCACTGTGGAGAGGAAGGCAGAGAGAGTGAGGAGCAGGGAAGCCCGGAATACCAGACCCTCTCTGCCCTCACCCAGGGGTCACTGGGAAAACAGGAGCCAGGCGGCTGAAGCTCAGAGCTGGTAAAAAGGGCTGCGGGGTGGGGTCCCCCCAGCACCCACACCCCAGGACAGGGTTTCTTACCTCTTGGATGTTCACCTGGATTTGTCCAGTGCCATCTTTGTCAAGAGATTTGAAGGCACCTGGGGGAGGAGAAGGGAAGGTTTGTGGGAAGGAGGAGAGAGACTGGCTTTTAGGATAGTATTATACTAGTATACGACAGTAACAGTTGTGTAAAGTGCTTTCCTGTATTAACTCATTTTGTCCAATTCTGAGATAAGTATCATTTTAAAACAAGGCACAGAGAAGTGAAGCGATGTACCCCAGGTCACATAGCAAGAAAGTGAGGAAATTGGGATTGGAACCTAGGCTGTTACCCGCATCGATAACGGGCTCCATACTGAGCACCCTCTCCCCGCCCCACCTCTGCCACCACCTTCTGCCCCAGCCCAGCCTCCTGCGGATATCTGTGCTCCATTCTCTCCCATCCAACCCAAACAGGCTGCTGGAAGGCAGCTCTGCAAACTCCACTTCCTGCCCCTAGGGTCTGGCGTGGTCCCCACTCCTGCCCTGAAACTCAGATCCATGTTCCCCACTCACAGCCAAACCCAGGCAAAGAAGAGCCCCCACTGTCTTGCCTCTTCTCTCCCACTCACCGCCGCGTTACCGCCCTCAGCCATCCGCACACCCGTGTCCCGCACGCCACATTCACTGTAGTTACAATCGGCCTTCTTGCTGGGAGATCCAGTGGCCATTTCTTGTGCTTTCTCACGTACGACTTTTGGCATCATCTGCCCTATTGTCCAGTCCCACCTTCCTGACATCTCACATATCTGCCTCTTTTCCTCTAGCACGCTCTTAGTGCAATGTCCTCCCTGGGCTCATGGAATCTTCCAAACCTGACCCCGTCCCTCCCCTGCCTAGAATCTGCTATGGCTCTTCAATGACCCTGGTAGGGTCTGAGCACCCCTGAACTTGGCATTCACAGCCCTGCATGGCCTCCCCATGCCCACTGCTCCTGCCTCCTCTCACTCAATTGAGCTCAGAACACAGACAGACCCAAGTTCAAATTCTAGCTTTGCAACCTCCTAGCTGAGTGGCTGTGAGCAAGCAATTTTGCTGAACCCTAGGTTCCTCCTCCATCAAATGGAGAGGGTAATTCCTACTACTTAAGGATGACTTCAGGACGCAGTACATTAATGCTCCCAAAAGCCCCCGTGATCTAGTCCCTACTGACCACTCCCAGCCTTGCGCTGCCCCGGCCCACTCGAGTTCAGCACTCTTTGAACTAAGGGTCCAACCAAAAGCACCATCTTCTCGTTCCCTTCTAGGCCTCTGCACAAGCTGTTCCTTTGGCCTGTAACGCTACCCGCTGCTCTCTCACTAGGTTCCCTCCTCTTCATTCCTCAGGTCTCAACTCAAATGTGCCTCTCCAGGGAGCCCTCCCTGACCCCTTAGGCTGCACCAGTGCCTCCGAGGGTCGAGCAGCCCTCTGGGCTTCCCCAGGTGCAATCTCAACACTCTGTCTGGGCTTCCCCATCAGAGCCCTGGGCCCCCTGCCTGAGCCTCCCCCTCACAGCCCCGGTGACCTGTCTCTCCTCCACTGGACTGTGAGCTCTCAGGGCAGGAACTGGGGCTGTTTGGGTCACTGCTGTGCCTCTAGCATTGCCCTCCTCAAGCTCAGGCTTAGAGAAGACCTTGGCCAATGGAGGCTGCACAAATCCCCACCCGGAAAGACAGCTGGTCACTCACGGAACATGGCGTCCAGCCTGACCAAGCAGCTGATGAAGTTGTCAAAATCCATGTTGCCTGCCTCATCCGAGTAGCGTCGGATGATCATGTTGTAGAGATGCTCATTCAGGTGGAACCCTGAGAATGGGTCGGTCCCTTAGGTATGGAGGCCACAGCCCAAGCCACTCCCTCAGGATTCAGGCTCCGACTCAGTGGGGACTGCCTCGTCAGTCCCACTCCCAGCCCCACCATGTCTCTGCCAGCCATACCTGCTGCCTCAAAGGCCCCTGGGAGTTCACTGCTGCAAATGGTCCCCGATTGGTCAACGTCAAACCGTTTGTATATGGCCTGTGGGGACAGAGAGGACAGGGTCCAACTGAGCATCATGGAGCATGGTATCTCCATGGCTAGGTGCCAGGGATTTCAGAGGTTGCTACACACCTGCCACCTTTTGATGTTGTTCCACAGGTACTTGAATTCCTCAAAGCCCAGCTTGCCTGTGGTGTCGCTCTGGTGGGAGGGTGTTAAGAACAGTGTAACAGCAGTATCCAGATGCGTGCACCATCCGTACTGTGCATGAGGATGGGACAGCAAGCAGGAGGACCCAAGCTGAAACTCCAGCTTCCATCCAGCCCTTGCCATGGCACCTGGCAAGTTGTCTCATTTTTCATTTTATCCATGTTTTAATTTATATTTCTATATAAGGACTCTCTTTAAACATAACCATGGGGTATCATATTGCACTTCTCCAAACTATAAATTCCTCACCTGAAAACAGTTAATGCCTCATTTATAAAATTCTTGATAGGAATTTAATTTCATAAATGTTAAGACACATAAAAAACAAGATGTCTTAAAATTCTATGAAGCAGGTGATGGCAAGTCCCTGCTGTATTTGTGATGAAAACTGAATGAGATATTGCTATAAAGCCCTTAGCTCAGGGCTTGGCATTTAATAAATTCTCAATAACAACAATGGCCAAGACTTGTCAAGTTACCAGACCCTGTGCTAAGGGCCTCAGGAATATCACTCTTCTTATTAAATCCTCAGGACACCAACCCTACCAGGATTATTCCCAGAGAAGGAAACAAATCCCAAGCTAGAAAAATCTACCTAAAATCATAGTAACCAGTAACGTGTATAGACCACTTCCTGTGTGCCATACGCTGTGCTAAACCTTTTGCGTGTAGCTCTAATTTGGTATCACCATTATCACTCACCTCATTTTACAGACAGGGAAACTGAGGCACAGACAGGTTCTCAGTAACCTAAGGGGCAGAGTTGGGACTGTTTCACTGTATGCAATGCGCGTGTGATCACATGACATGGATATATATGTGTCTCTATTGTCCTATGTACTGAGTGTGCACATATCCAAGATCAGCTAGTGGTTGGCCCACGTGCAAATATGCTTGTGTATTCCTGTGCACATTCTTCATATACCTGCATGTATGTGGGTATGCCCTTGAGTACATGTGTGTATGGTGTTCTAAGCTTGGATTCTCAAGCCCAGAAGACCTGAGCCCAAATTCTTAGCCTGCCACTTACTTACTTATTGATAACTTCAGACAAACGACTGCTTCTCTGTGAGCCTCAGTTTCCTCACCTGTAACATGGAGTATGATAATAATGCCTGTCCAACAGGGTGGCTGTGAAAGTTCAGTCAGTTAATGTAAGTAAAGTGCCAGCTGTGACAGCTGGTGGTGTTATTTCTTGCCACATGTCTACAGGTGAGTGTGTTCTGATGTATGCATATCCATGTCTGGGCGTATGAAGGCTACATCCTGGCTAGCCCACACATACTCTCAGAAAACTCTCTCTTCACCCAGGGCCTCCTTCAGACTGCCCCCAAGGATACATCCATCACAGCCACCATGCTGCGACATGTGTCAATGCCAAAGCCATCAGTCTTCAGATCGGGGTCTGTGGGGAACAGGTTGAAAGTCAGAGGCCAGAGGTCACAGCCACCCCCACCCTTATGCCTCTAACCCTGCCCTAGGCCTTGACCCTGGTCACTTACGTCGAGTCACAACCTTGTTCAGAATGTTCATAAGTTCTGTGGCACTGACCTCCATGTCCTGTAGGCAGAAGTTAGGGGTAGGTCAGAGGCGACTGAAAGGAGTCTGGGCACGTCATCAAGGAGAATGGGAACTTCGGGACGGTCATACTCAAGTGTATACGTACAAGGGCAGCCCAAGGGAAGGGACCGGGCCAGAGCCCAGGTTACTTACATCTCCAGCCAGCTGGGCAAAGAGCCTCCGGAACTGCCGGACCTCCTCACTCTCGTTGGCCTCAATGTTGGAATAATGTGTGCGTGGGGGCTGCAGAGGGAGGAGATCTCAGAGCAGGTAGGAGGAGGGGTGCGAACCAGACAGCCGCCCATACCCAAGCACCCTAGATGGGAGGGTCAGAGTGGGCTGGGAGGCCCGATGAGCAGAAGAATGAGGGTGGTTAGTGAACAGGTAGTGAGTGTGTGTAGCATGGCTAAGACCCATGGCTAAATTCGGGGACAGTTAATGACAGAGGAATTTCATAAAAGGAGGAAGAAGGTGAGGCTTCTCTAAAGAAACAGGGATGGGGCCTGAAAAAGGCTTTGGAAGGAGAAGAGGGGGTCTCTGGCTGTGGAGGGCAGCTTACCGGGGGCTCCGGGTTGTACTGCGCAGCCGCCTCGCTAAGAGGAGACAAGAAGGAGTTAGCGCCAGGGGGCGGGGCCTCCAACGGGCAGCGCCCACAGAACCGCCAGCTCCAAACTCCCTAACCCCAGCCTGCCACTTTCTTTACCTGGTCGCTTCGCCCTTCAACTGTCCTTGTCCTCACCTGTCCCAATCCACACTGCCCTGCTCCTGCCTCTGCCCCTCCTCTCACTGCATCACGCCAACCCCACCTGTGAGGAAACCCACGACCGACCCCCATAGGAGGCCCAACTACTGCCGGGGCACACCTACCCAATGGCAGATTCCAGAATTATCTTGGCCCCACTCAATTAACCCAAAATCCCACCCAGACTCAACTGACACCGCCCCTTCGAGGGCTCACTTCTTAGAGGCCCTACTCCGGCTTCCTGGGGCCTCATCCTCCTTAGGTCCCATCTGCCCAGGACCCTACTCCATCGCCCGCTTTCCTGAATTCCTGTCTTCCCAACATCTTGCCCCAGCTACATTAGTCTCCGCCCCTTCGAGGGATCCCTGCTAAGTGGCCATGGCTAATTAAGTCCAAAAGACAACTTGCCCTACCCCTACCAGGGCATTTTTCTCCATTAACCCAGCCAATTCCAGGCCAGGCCCAGTTCCTTCGGGGCCATTTCCCCTATCGCATTAAACCTGGGCCACTCCTGGGCTTACCGTCTCATTGACTCACCTAAGACAACAGGCCGCTAGCCTATGTCAAGCCCCGCCCCTATGAAGTGTCACTCAGACTCATTGGCTCCGCTCTTTCAACGATCATCTCCAGGATAGCCAATGCGGGCCGCGCTCAGTCCATGAAGCCCCACCTCCCAAAAAGCCGGATCCCTCCCCTCAGGGCCAATATTCTCTTTATTGACCAGCACAATCTACCACGCCCACGTCAAGCCACGCCCCCACAGACATCAACATCATTAGGGTCCTCCCCCTTAAGGCCGGCCTCCCTCCCCAGGCCCGCTCAGCCTAATTAAGGCTCCCAGGTCAAGCTCGAGGTTAACCCCATCTATTCTTGTGGGGCCCCGCCCCTCCTCCTGGCCCCGCCCCCTCCAGGCCCCGCCCCTCCAGGCCCCGCCTTACCTAATGGCGCTAATGACTCCGCCTAGGATTCGCATGGCCGTCCCGCCGCCGCCACCGCCTCCTCCGCCGCCGCCACCACCTCCTCCGCCGCCGCCGCCCCCGGCCCCGCTGATCAGGCCTCCAAGCACATTCCCCAGGCCCCCGCCCAGGCCCCCACCGCCCCCGCCGCCGCCGCCGCCGCCGCCCTTCAGGAACGAGTTAACCAGGAACATGGCTGCGACTCACTCCTGAGGGGGAAAAAGAGGGTCGGGCGGCCGCCTTGCCCCTGAGCCCGTCCCTCCCCCAAAAACACGCATTTCTGGCAGCTGGGCTTGGAGGAGGAATCTGAGGCCTCCCAGTGGGGGCCTATCCTCCGGCTGGAGGTCTGGGCTTCTGAGAGGAGGTAGTCCGCAGACGGGTGGGATAAGAACGGAGGGTCAGGTCTGAAACCCCGTCGGGCTTGGGGGAGCCCGCATTGAGTGCACGCGTGGCATCATTAAGGGGAGGGTACAGGTCTGCTGGGGGGCTCCTGATGGGGACCCCAAATTGGTGTAAGGCATGCCCGACTTGGCTGGGCGCCGAACCTGAGATCCAAACCCCCAGAATTGAATGTAGGGGTCCTTGGCGGGTCGGGGACGCGGATCAGATATCCTTGGCCCAAAGGCCCCTGGGGCGGCGTTTAGGAAATCCAGAATGTGGATTTGAACATTTAGGTACTCCCAGCGGCGGGATTACAATGTCACATCTGGATCTGTGGGCTCGGGTCTAAGATCGTGTCTGTGAGCCCCAGGGCCAGGAATAACGGGGTCCCCCACTGGAATTGGGGCCAGGACTAGGGTTGTTGTTCTGGACGCCCCAACGGAGAATTCACGGGGTACCTCTCAAACCTATGGGCTTGTATTTTAGACCACGAGACGGGGTGAGGAGAGGAAGGCTTCCGGGACAGGATAACTGGGGTCGAACAGATCTGGGGGCTCGAATCTGAGATCATTGGCCTAGGGGACCCCTGAGGGCGGGACTTTGAGTTGTAGCCGGGTTTAGGGGTCGCCAAAGCGTGGGTTACGGGTGCAGGGGTAGTTTGGGCCGGGCGCTCACCACCTCCCACGTCCGGCGGTCCGCGGTCGGGTCTGCTGCTCCCGGGCCTCCCGCTGCGTCCGGCTCCGGAGGGCGGGGCCGGTGACTCAGGCTGCTGCTCCGGGTTAGACCCTGCACCGCTGCCCAGCTGTCATCCGCGCGGTCCTAGAGCCGGCATTGACACTGCGCCTGCGCGCGCCGGCCCACGCCCACCTACCCCCCCCAACATGTCCCAGGGTGCGGCTGCTGTGGCTCCTCCCTGCATGTTTCTGGCGCCGGAGGTTCCAACCCCGCCTGACTCTGCAGGTATGAGGTCTTCCCCCACACTTCTCAAGTCTGGGTGAAGCCGCCGGAACGAGACTTCTGAGGTGACAATCCAGTGTTAAAGTATGAATTTCCGCCCTGAGGCCTGCCAATACCTTGCCAGATTGCAATTTTTGGCTCACAAGCTGGGGGACAAATGCCCGTATCTGTGCCAAGGACTGAGACTAGACTGGATTTCTCCGGTGCCTGCAACAGCCCGGTTGGCCGGTACGAAAGCTGCCTTGTGCCTTCTCCCACCCGCACCTCTAACCGCGCCCCCGCCCCAAGTCAGGGGTCACCAGAATCCTCAGAATCATTTTTTTCCTGGACAAGCCCAAAGTGCATCCTCAGTCTTCCAGCCTCTAAAGAGATCCGCGAACACAGGGGGAGACCTTGGCCATGGCCTGGTTTCTGAGCCCAGATGTTCCCGAGGTCCCTGAGGAGAGGGAGGCAGACTGGGCACAAAAACGGCGACTGAATCTCCTTTGGAGGCCTTTTGCTTGCCCTCGGGTGCAAACCTGTGCCGGGTACTTTTCAGGGGTGCTCAGGGGAGCAGGCTGGCTGGCTGGTCCTTAGCCCCTCCCCTGGAGGCTGGCTAGGCTTGGGTGTGAATCCTGGCTCTACCTCATAATAACTTCGCGACCCCAAAACAGTGCAGATTTTCTCATCTCCAAAATGGGAACATGGGTTGGCCCCCTCACTAGACCCCATCAGAATTAAGTGATAAGCGCTTAATAAATGGCAGCCATTAGCCTCTGTGTATGTGCCCAGGCTGGTCCCTCAGCCTGGAGCCCACCTGCATTCCTCAGCAGTTGGCTCTTGCTTATCCGTGAGTAATACTGACAAAACCACAGCTGCTAAGCACTCTCCTAAGTGCTTTACATATGCCAGCTCATTTGCCCTCAACAGCCCTGTGGGATAGGTGCTATTTATTATCCCCATTTTACAGATAAGTAAACTGACTATGAGGTTAAACTCAGGCAGCCAAGCTCCCTAGCCTGTATCCTTAACCGCTGCCCTTATGCATGGACACCTTTTTTTTTTTTTTTTGAGATAGGGTCTCGCGCCAGGCTGGAGTGCAGTGGCACAATCATATCTCCCTGCAGTCTCCAACTCCTGGGCTTCAGCTATCCTCATGCCTCAGCCTCCCAAGTAGCTGGGGATACAGGTGCACACCACCACGCCTGGCTAATTTTTCTTATTTTTTATGGAGACGGGGTCTCACTGTGTTGCTCAGGCTGGTCTCAAACTCCTGGCCTTAAGCGATCCTTCTGCTTCAGCCTCCCAGAGTGCTGGAATTAGAGGCGTGAGCCACCACAACCGGCCTGACTCCTTAATAATATAATTAATATGATAATAGCTCCAATAACAAGATCACAACAGACAAAGCTACATTTGCAACTAATGCTTCCTGAGGGTTTGCTGGGGCCAGGCCAAGACAACTGCTACACAAGCCTTGTCTATTAGGCAGGATTTAACAGAGAAAATGGAGATTCTGAAAGGCAGGGTCACAGAGGGTGGCAGGACCGGTCTGAACCTGGGCTTGGCTGATGACAAACCTTTCTAATCTTTTGGTGATGACTAATCTGGATTCCCTTCTCACCGCACCCTTCCCGACCAGACTGAGCAGCTTTCGTTCTCTACCCTCTCCCCGGACTGACTTGTTGCCAGGTTTTTGCAGCATGGGCTGTGCCCCCTGCCTGGAACTCTCTTCTCATTTTTTTTTTCTCCTTTTTTTTTTTTTTTTTTTTGGCCTGGTTTTGTAGCTACTCAGGCTTTGGATGTGAACTCAGGAGTCACTTCTTCCAGGAAGCCCTCCCTGTCTCCATGCCCACCTGAGACTAGGTGAGGTTTCCAGTTACATGGTCTTAAAATGACTTACACTTTCTCATAGTACTCACTGCCAGTTGTAATCACATTGTCATCTAGTTCTGTCTCCCTGACCCCTTAATCCTGGCCAGCCCTAAGTCTCAGGTCTTAGCCCTCCTCCTGGTACTACTCATACCATAGGTTGCCTCCTCTACACAAAAGCTTAAATTCCCTCTCTAGGCTATCAACACTCAAATTTCTATCTTCAGCCCAGACACCTGCCCTGACTCCAGACTCCTGCACCCTGCATCCTGTTTACCATCTTCATGGGTGGAGGATCTTAGGAGCGTTTCAGGCTTTACACATCCTCAACTGAGCTCCTGATCTTCCTCCTAGACTGGCTTCCTCTCCACCTTCCCCACCTAGATCGTGGAAGCGCTGTCTAAGGCCAAACACCCCAGGGTCATCCTTAACCTCTCTCTTTCCTTCACACCCACTCCAACCTGTCAGCCAGTCTTACTGGCTTCACCTACAGAATCTAAACTCTTCTCCCCACTCCACTGCCCCCACCCGGGCCCAGCCTCCATCCCCTCTGGCCTGGACATCCCAGCAGCCTCCTCCTTGGTCTCCTGCTCTGTCCCTGCCCCCACAATCTGTTCCCCTCCTGCATCCAGAGGGGGCCTGGGAACACCTGAGTCAGGTCAGGGCCCTCCTGGCTCAGAGCCCTGCCCCGGCTGCACCTCTCTCCAGGTAAGAGTCAAAGTTCTCAAGGCAGCCACCAAATCCCTAGTGATCTGTCCTGTCACCTCTCTGCCCTCAGCTCCTCCTCCTTGTGAAAGTGAGAAGCAGCGCTGCTGGCAGCTTTACCTGGATGTTCCCAGCTAAACACAGACAAAATTCCATGCAGAGTGGAAGTGCTGGGTGTGTCACTTCCTTATAGAAGCATTTAAGAGCCACTGCAGAATGCTCCATGCTCTATTGTCCCCTGCCCAGGCAACAGTGCACAGGGAGCTGTGCAAGCACTGAGGTGCCACATGAAGGAAGCCAGCTGTATCACTGAGCCACGGCACAAGGACATCTGCCCTACCTAGTCACCCAGACCCACAGCAGACTTTGTATGAGCAAGAAATAAATTTTGAGGTGTTAGTCCACTGAGCGCCCTTGTCACCACAGTGTAAGCCAGCCTATTCCGACTGATGCAGGTAGATGTTACCATCATGCCCACAAGGAAACCGGGGCCCAGAGAGGTAGCGTTCCTTGCCCAGAATCACACAGCTGGTAGGTGTCAAAGTCAAGATTTGAACCTAGGAAGGCTGGCTTTGTATAATAGCTCACACTTTTTTTTTTTCGTTTTTTTTTAAGACACAGTCTCACTTTGTCTTCTGAGCTAGAGTGCAGTGGCGTCATGATAGCTTATTGTACCCTCAAACTCTTGGGCTCAAGTGATCCTCCTGCCTCAGCCTCTCAAGCAGCTGGGACTACAGGCATGCGCCACCACACTGGGCTAATTTTTCTTTTCTCTCCTCTTTTCTTTTTCTTTTCTTTTGCAGAGACAGGATCTCGTTCTTGCTCAGGCTGGTCTCAAACTCCTGCCCTTAAGCAATCCTCCCATCTAGGCCTCTCAAAGTGCTATGATTACAGATGTGAGCCACCACGCCTGACCTGTAGCTCACACTTTCAATGCTCACAATTTGCTGCCTCAATGACATTAATGTTATAGTGATTCCAATTAATAAATTCCGAATAGTCATAACTAACCTTGCTAATGCCACTCACGGGCTCAGTGGGACCATGTTGGGTGACTGCGTGGTGGGCATGGCTTGCCAAGGCCTCTATAACCCTCTGGAAAAGGAACTAACAGGAGAGGAAGTGGATGTTCAGAGAAGTGGAGTCATTTGCCCGAGGCCACATAGTGGATGGAAGACCGAGTCTGAACCTAAGCATGGCTGATGCCAAACTGTCGTGTGATGACTAATCCAGATACCTGTTCCTTCCCGGCCCTCCCTTCAGCAGGTCTGAGCCACTTCTGTTCCCTCTGCTCTCGCCAGGCTCCCTTACTGCTGGGCTCTTGCATGGGCTGTGACTCTGCAAAATCACCTCTCCCATGATTGTTGCTTTGGAGTTAATCACCTGAACAAAATTCTTTGCTTGGCCAAACTTTATTCAGGCTTCTGAATCTTCTGCTAGGCCCATCTGTGCACTTCCTTGTAAAATCGAGTTTTAGCAAAGAACCTGCTAAGTCAGGTTAGTAAGAACCCCCATCATCGATATCTGATCATCTTCGATATCTGGTCAGGTTCATCATCCTCCACCATACCCCAGGTGATGTCTGGTCACCCTGGCAAGAATCCCCCTTACCTGATGTTTCCTCATAGTAATTTTCCATCCGCTGATTCCCACTCTGTGCCTCGGCTATAAATTCCCACTAGCCCATGCTATATTTCGAGAGGAGTTGAGCTCAGTCTCTCTCCCTCACTGCAAGACCCCATCTGCCATCCTAAATAAAGCTGGCCTTACCATGTTTTCCCAAGTGTCATTGAATGATTTTTTTTCTTTAACAGAATCCAACATTAGTTTTTACATCACAAAAAGAGAGATAACCAGATGGTTTGTACTTCCTGATGGAAGAACTCAACACCACTCATGAAGTATATTTACCCCTAAAATGAACCTGAATCTGACCCAGCCTTTGGATCTACCAGTTTGCAGAACACAGAGAGAACAGAAGAACATATTAAAGGACACCAAGAGGTGCAAAAAGCCAAGTAAGACTGTGGGAAATCCCACAGGAAAAGTGAGAGAGAGGGCAGGGGAGCTGTTATAGAATGAGAGACTTAAGAGAGATAGCACTCAAATGCAGTGCATGGACCCTGTTTGGATTCTGCTTTGAAGAAACCAACAGTAAAAAGACATTTATGGGCCGGGCGCGGTGGCTCACGCCTGTAATCCTAGCACTCTGGGAGGCTGAGGTGGGAGGATCGCTCAAGGTCAAGAGTTTGAGACCAGCCTGAGCAAGAGCAAGACCCCTGTCTCCACTAAAAATAGAAAGAAATTATCTGGACAACTAAAAATACATATAGAAAAAATTAGCCGGGCATGGTGGTGCATGCCTGTAGTCCCAGCTACTCAGGAGACTGAGGCAGAAGGATTGCTTGAGGTTGCTGTGAGCTAGGCTGACGCCAGGGCACTCTACTCTGGGCAACAGAGTGAGACTTTGTCTCAAAAAAAACCAAAAAAACAAAAAAACACATTTATGAAACTGGGGACTTTTGAATACTGGCCATATATTAGATAATATTTAAAAATCATTGCAATTTTTTAAGGCATGATGGAGACCTCTTTATTTATTTTTATTTATTTTTTTTTTTCGAGACAGAGTCTCACTCTGTTGCCGGGGCTAGAGTGAGTGCCCTGGCGTCAGCCTAGCTCACAGCAACCTCAAACTCCTGGGCTCAAGAAATCCTCCTGCCTCAGCCTCCCGAGTAGCTGGGATTACAGGCATGCGCCACCATGCCCAGCTAATTTCTTTCTATTTTTTTAGTAGAGACGGAGTCCTGCGCTTGCTCAGGCTGGTCTCGAACTCCTGAGCTCAAAGGATCCTCCCGCCTCGGCCTCCCAGAGTACTAGGATCAAGGTGTGAGCCACGGGCAGTGCCTGGCAGAGACCTCTTATCTTTTAGAGATATGTACAAAAACATTTCCGGATGAGATAATATGTTGCCTGAAATTTGCTTTTAAATTAACAGAGGAGGTGGAATAAATAAAACAAGATAGGCCATATGTTGACAAGTACCAAAACTGGGTGCTGGGTACTTGGGAGATCCTTACACTGTTCTAATTTTAAATTCCCTTCATAAGTTAAAAAACAAAAAACAAAAAGCCTGACTGTGAAGAAGAGAGAAAAACAAAGGGAGAAAGGGAGTTTTGTTTCTTTTCTTGTTTTTTTTTTTTTTGGAGACAGAAACACTTTGTGCCTTGACCGGACTTGGGAGCGGACAAGGAGTCCGGGTAAGTGACCGGTTGAGATGTAGGAAAGTAGGAGGACAGGAGAGCAACCGAGCCGGCTCGGGCCACAGACATCAACCGCCTCCTCTACCGTGGCCAGAAAGCCAGACCCAGCGCCGCCGCCAAGACGCTGGTCCCCGCCCGGGGTTAAGCTCAGGCGACCTCCGCGGGCTGCCCGCGCCTGCGCAGCACCGCCCTTCGAGGCGCGCGGAACCAAATCCCTACACCCCACAACGCCCCGCGCAGCCGGGCACGGGCAAGAAATCGGCTTCCTTACTTGAGCAAGGTGAGGCTGAGACGGTCGCTCGGCTTGCCGGGAAATGCAGTTTGCGTGCCGGAGCGGCGCCGCCGCCCATGCTCTGGAGAGACTGCGCGCCCCATAATGCACCGCGCGCTCAGCATGTGAACGGCGCGCTGCTGCCCCCTCGTGGCAGATGAGCGGTTATTGCCGAGGCTAGGAATCCCCTGGGAATCCCCTCCTGACCCCAGATTTTGGCTAGGAAAGGTGGCTCAGTTCCAGGACAAAGGTTGCATTCAGCGTTAAGTTTGTGTTTAGCACAGGGATCAGATTTCGGAACAGCATGAATCGCCAAAGGGATTACTTCAGGCCTAGAAAGCCCAGTCCCCTTTTTTTCAGGCCATTCCTGTCGTCCATCTCCACTGACCTGAAGATTTATGAAACCAAGCAAGGTTCCCTTTGCTTTCATAAAGCTTAAGTTCATGGCCATCATCCTCCCCCGCAAAGAGGGGAGGGTGGTGGATCGTGTGGGTCAGGCATGGGCTGTAGTTGGTGGCAGGAGAATTTAACGAGTATGGTGGAAGGAAATCCACAGCCTCTTCCTGCTGCTTCCCTGAGGTTATGAATCTGGTGACCAGTAGAAGGTGGTCAATGGTGAAGCCACCAAAATACATGGTCGTTTTTCATAGCAATGGCTGGGATGTAGCTGCCAGCCCAGGAGTATATTCCAAAGCCCACTGCATGAGTAATGAGTGCACAGGTGAAATGTGTAGGTACTTCCGGGACAGGTTTTTAAAGAACGGTGAACCTTCCCCACACCATCTCCTCCCTTTTGCCAGTGAAAAGCCAATAATTTTGAGCCCCCAGAAATGATGGAGCCACACAAGGTAAGAGTGTGGGTGTGTGAACAACCACATTGAGGTTTGCTGCCAATCAATGAGAACACCTGCGTGGGACTGTGTGTGTGTGTGGGGGGGGTGTTGTTGCTGCGGCTGCTGTTACGCCAGCACATCCACCACCGTCCCCTTCTTCTCTGGGCCGCCTGGTATCAGTAAAGTTTAAGCACCAGGTCATTCAGTCTGTAAAGTGAGTTTCTAATCCCTAATTATAGTCCAGGCTTTCATATAGCAGGTATAGGTTTCCTATTTAGAAATTAGCATGATTCCTTCTATTGTCATCAGAAATTTAAACATTTTCCCACGTTCTTACAGATAGCTTCTACCATGTTGACAACTGGAAGGTGTTAACTAAAAAAACAAAAAACGAGGTTAATTCTTTGGAAAAAAGAGAGCTTTATTTCTCGTGATGGGTTTTCAGCTCGCAGTGGCCATTCTCACAGGCTGGGAAACATGGCTCCGCTGGCAAGCCAGGAACACGTGGTTTTCCAGGGAGAGACAAAAGGAAAAGGCTTTTATACTGTGTGTGTGTGTGTGTGTGTGTGTGTGTGGCTAAATACACATATTTAGCAAGGCATAGAAGTCATGGATATTTATGAAAAGAAAACATGCACATGTGTCACAGTGCTTTACACCTGCTATCCTGTCATGGCTGAAAACTCAGTTTTAAGGTTTTTCTGGGGTCCTCTTAGCCAATACGGGGTCTGTTCAGTTAGTGGGGTGCTTAGGATTTTTAGTTCGCGAAGGCATTAAAGCACACCCTGAGAGTTTGCAATTTGGCAGACCTTCATGCACAGTGACTGTCACCCTCACCTGGAGCTCACAGGTATGATTTTCATGGTCAGTGTGTCTGTTGGGGGGGCACATGATCATCTCCTTGCCCCTTCTTTTGGCCTCATATTGAGATGCACTCTGAGGCTAGGTTTTAAAGTGAGTCTCAGTGCAGATGCATTAGCTGAGCTAATTCTACTGAGCTCTCTGGCTGAACTTAGGTTGGTAGGTGCTGGTTGGAAAGCTGGGAAACACCTCCTCTGGCTCTCCTCATTCTGACAACTCCTTAACATTGAAGAGGCCCAAGCCTTGGGGTCCTTTTGTAAAGTAACCATTTTTGGTGTTTTGCTTTGTTTTGTTTTTGTAGAACAGGGTCTCACTATGTTGCCCAGGCTAGTCTTGAACTCCTGGCTTCCAGTGATTCTCCCGCCTCAGCCTCCTAAAGTGCTGGGCTTACAGGCATCAGCCAGCATGCTGGGCCATTTTTTTAATAGACTGACTTTATTGATTTGTGTGTGCGCACGTGTGTAGGTATATACCCATCCCTTGCAGGTGTTTGATATCAATGTGTTTCCTGTGTGTGGCTCCCCCTTGGGTGTGAGAAGCTTCCTGCACTGTTTCTGCACGTGACCTCTCGTGAGTCAGAGCACCTGTGTGTTTTGGGTGTGTTCCAGGTTTGCGCGGTTGAGTCCAGGTGTGTGGGGCGTTCTGTATACCTGAGCGTGTCCCTGTACTTTGTAGTGGGCAGCAGAGCATGTACACATCAGGCTGTGTGTGGAAGGAAGCGTCTTCCCCACCCCTCAGCTCTCAGGCAGTTCAGCCTCATTCTGTTACTGTGGTTGTTCCTGCTGCTGCTTCCCCCTTCTCTAGAAGTTATAATTGAGTAATTGCAACAATTAAGCAGCGTCCTCTAAATAATTATCCCACCAGGAATGAGGGATTATTATTCCAGGAGCTAATGAGGGGTTATTATTGCACACGCAGGCACATGCATGGTGCGATTCAGAATGCACAGGTTGCACACGCACACGTCACGTACACGAGGGCACAATGCTCTTTGCCAGACTCTAAAATGCTATGAGGAATGGCTTCGTGCTACTTCTGAAATCTTTTGATTTCTTTCTTCTTAAAAAAGAAATATATATATATGTATATTTTTTTTTTGAGACAGAGTCTCACTCTGTTGCCCAGGCTAGAGTGCCGTGGCGTCAGCCTAGCTCACAGCAACCTCAACCTCCTGAGCTCAAAGGATCCTCCTGTCTCAGCCTCCCGAGTAGCTGGGACTACAGGCATGCACCACCATGTCCGGCTAATTTTTTCTATATATATTTTTAGCTGTCCATATAATTTCTTTCTATTTTTAGTAGAGATGGGGTCTCGCTCTTGCTCAGGCTGGTCTCGAACTCCTGAGCTCAAACGATCCGCCCACCTCGGCCTCCCAGAGTGCTAGGATTACAGGCGTGAGCCACCGAGCCCGGCCTATATATATATATTTTAAAGAAACACTTCATTCCATAAAACAGAATTAAGTGTTCCCTCTTCTTTAAAATATTAAGTGAACAGTTAAGGTCCCCCACCCATAGGGACTGTGGCAAGACTACTTGTTGACCCTCCATATCCCTTCTCCTCTGCTTCTAGAGTACAGCAACTTCCACTATTTTTCTGGGAACGTGGCTGCCCCAGACTCCTTTGCAGCTGCATGTGCCCACGTGATGAAATCCTGGCCAGCGATATAGGAATAAGTTTTGAGGCACACATCTTTCTCTTAAAGGCAAAGGTATCCCCTCCCCTTCCCTTGTTCCTGGTGGCTACAGCAGATGAGGTGGGAATCGTGAGAGATGGGAGAGCCACAATATATAAGGAGATGTAGAGTAAAGCTCCCGACATGGAAGGGTCACCATGTGAGCCCTCAGTGATCACATGAGACTTGACATGAGAGAGAAATAAACTCATCTTCCTGTGCCACAATTATTGTGGGCCTCTTTGTTATAGCAGCAGAGCATTATGTTAACTAATAAAGGACAAAGAACAGCTGCGTGTGGTGGCTCGCCTGTAGTCCCAGCCACTCAGGAGGCTGAGGCTAGAGCATTTCTTGAGGCCAGGAGTTCAAGACCAGCTTGGGCCACAGAGTGAGAACCCGTCTCTTTAAAAAAAAAAAAAAAAATGATAAAGAACAATCTCACAGGCTTCCAGCCACCAGCTCAGGGTCAAAGCCTCACCAAGTCTAACCTCTACTTTGTCCACGTCCCCACCTCATCCTCATTTACCCAGCCTACCCCAAACCCTCCCCAAATCATCGAGTCCTCCAAACACTTCCCAGGTTTCTGGTGAATTTAATGCAGGAGTCACAAAAATCAATGGCAGGGGAAAGGTGAATAAAATTAAAATGAGGTCAGGGGAAGAGGGCCATGGGCACACGTAAGGAGGGGCAATAAGTGGCTGAGTTAGGAGCTGGAGCACGTGGATTCCTTGGGTGTCACATCTCATCCAATCCGTAGTCCTCCTCTGGGAAGTCCCCGACCGTCACAACTGATGGCTTGACGAAAGCACCGTACTTGGCCTGGCATTCGAAGTAGCGTTTCCCATTTACACTGCAGGGCATGATGGGGAAGGCAGTGGTCAGAGGACCCCAATGTGGCTCCCACTCGGGATGCTAGTATGGCCAGGCCCACCCAGCAGCGCGCGTGGACTTCCGTACATACATACACACACACACACACACACACACACATGCACAGACACACACAAACGCCTGAGTGGGACCACTTGTTACCTGCCATCATTTTTCCCCAATGGCTCGTCATAGCGGACACCAATCCAGTAGCCAGGCTTGAAATCTGTGAGTCCTGCCCAGGGGAGAAATTCCAGTGAAACATCCAGAAGACACAGCTCACCCCAGATTAGTGCCTTCCCATCGAGTGGAAAGTCTGTCCTGCTAGAAACCACTCCTTGCTACCACCACTGCTACCACCCAGGACCACCTCCATCTCCTGCCCAGACTGGTATGGTAGCCCTGTCACTGGTCTCCCTGCTCCTACCCCTGCCCCTTGTCCACTCAGCACCCCCAGCCAGAGAGGCCTTCATAAAAATCTAAGGGGGATGGCACTGCTCCTCGCCAAGAGAGAGGCCCCAGAGGAAACCAAACCTGCCAACAGTTTGATCCTGGACTTCCTGCCTCCAGAACTGTGAGAAATAATTTTCTGTTGTGTAAGCCACCCAGAGAGTGATACTTTGTTAGGGCAGTCCTAGCAAACTAATTCACAACTCAACAACAAAAGACAAACATCCCAATTCAAAAATGGGCAAAGGAATATACAAAGAATTCAACTCAACAGCAAAAATATAAATAATCTCATTAGAAAGTAGACAAAGGACATGGACATTTCTCAAAAGAAGAAATACAAATAGCCAATGGGTATATGAAAAAATGCTCAACGTCACTAATCATCAGGGAGATCTAAATCAAAGCCACAATGAGATATTATCTCCCCCCAGTTAGAACGGCTATTATTAAAAAGGCCAGGCACAGTAGCTCATGCCTGTAATCCCAACACTTTGAGAAGCTGAGGCAGGAGGATTGCTTGAGGCCAGGAGTTTGAGGCCAGCCTGGGTAACACAGTGAGACCTCATCTCTACAAGAAATTTAAAAATTAGCTAGGCATGGTGGTGCACACCTGTAGTCCTAGCTACTTGGGAGGCTTAGGGAGGAGGATCACTTGAGCTCAGGTGTTCAAGGCTGCAATGAGCTATGATCATACCACTGCACTCCACCCTGGGCCACAGAGTGAGATTCTTTCTCTAAAGTAAATGAAATCCTATTACTGGGTATCTATCCAAGAGAAAAGAAATCAGTATATCGAAGGGATACCTTTGCTGTGTTTATTACAGCACTATTCACAACAGCAAAGATATGAAATCAACCCATGTCCACGAACAGATGAATGCATAAAGAAGACATGATATAGACAGATACAAAATAGAATACTATTCGGCCATAAAAAAGAATGAAATCCTGTCATTTGCAGCAAGTGGATGAAACTGGAGATCATTATGTTAAGTGAAATAAGCCAAGCACGAAAGAGAAATACCAAATATTCTCACTCATATGTGGGTGCTATAAAAGTTGATCTTGTGGAAGTGGGGAGTGGAATGACAGACACCGAGACTGGGAAGGGTGTGTGTGTGGGCGGGGGCGAATGAAGAGAGGTTGGTTAACACATTAACTGCCATGAGAGTTGTATTTAACTCACTCTAGTTTTGACCCCAGAGCCACATGAAGCATATATAAAATCTTACCTATTGATGTTCTTATTGCTACACTATTGACAATTTAATTCTAAAAATATGGATTAAATGAATAGAAGTCAATAAATTTTGTTTTTCTATTTATGTTTACCTTTAAATTACACTCAACATTTTTATTCTATTTTCATAATAAAACACTGTGGCCCCAAGGAAAGGTTTCTGATTTTTTCTGCGTGGCAGTCAAGGTGTTAATGAATACAGTCATGCAGTTAGATAGAATGAGTTCTCATGTTTGACACCAGAGTAGGGTGAGTATAAAAACAATCTATTATATACTTCAAAATAGCTGAAAGAGAGGACTTGAAATATACCCAACACATGGACAGGATAAACACTCGGGTGACGACAGCCTGTATACCCTGACTTGATCATTACGCATTCTGTGCACGTAACAAAATTTCACACGTACCCTATAAATACCTACAAATGTTGTGTCAATAAAAAAGTTTTTAAAACATGGGCAAAGGATCTGAACAGATATTTCTCCAAAGATACATAAATGACCAATAGGCACACAAAAAGATGCTGAACATCGTAAGTCATCAAAGAAATGCAAATCAAAACCATCATGATGTTCTACCTCACACCCATTAGAATGACTGTCATCAAAAAGACAGATAATAAGAATCGTTGGGGGGGACGTGAGAAACTGGGACGCTTGTATGTCGCTGGTAGGAGCGTTAAATAATAAATAGCGCAGCCGCTGTAGAAGACAGTCCGGCGGCTCCTCAAAAGGTCGAGCACAGAGTTGTGCCACCCACTGATTCCACTCCTAGTACAGAGACATGAAAACGTGTCCACACAAAAACTTACACAGGAGTGTTCACGGCGGCATTATTTATAACAGCCAAAAAAGCAGAAATGACCCAAATGTCCAGCAACTGCTGAATGAATAAATAAAATGTGGTATATCCACACAACGCCATGTTATTTGGTGACATGAAGTACTGACACACTCACAACACGGGCGAACCCGGAAAACGTTAGTTACGCGAAAGCAGCCCGGCACAAAAGGCCACATAGTGTATTTATATGAAATAGGCAAATTTATAGAGACAGAAGGTAAATTCATGGTTCCCTAGGACCAGGGGAGTTGGGGTTTCAGAAATGGAGAGCAGCTCCTAATGGTTATAGGGTTTCTTTTTGGGGTGATGAGAATGTTCTAAAATTGGCTGTGGTGAAAGTAGCACAATTCTGTGAATATGCTAAAAACTAATGAATTGTACACTTCAATGGCGGGGTTGCATGGTATGTGAATTAGATCTCAGTAAAGCTGACCTTTTTTAAAAACATCCGCACTGCTGTCCACTGTGGCCCTGCCCTGCCCATGCCCCGCCTGCCCCCCGCCAGCCGGGCCGAGCTCTTCGCCCGCCTCAAACATGCCGCCTTGCTCCTGCTCCCGGCCGGGCACGCGCCACTCCCTGCGGTGGGACGCCCTGGCCCACTCCTGCCCGGCCGACCGCCCCCTCCCTTCAGATGGCCCCACACCCGGACAGTGTGTGCTCACCCTGCGGCTCGCAGCTCTGACTGCTGTGCCCTGTGCTTCCGCCACCACAGTCCCGACCCCCCTGGCCTCTGCTTCCTCCCTCACCCTGCCAGATCACTCTGCTTGTGCGTCCCACTTCCCCACGACAGACACCCTGGGCTGTCACTGCCAGCTGATGAATCTGCCTCCCCCATGGGACCAGGAGTTCCTTGTGGGCCAGGCCGCCAGCACTGCCCACGTCAGGGCACAGCATAAGGTCTCAGTGACTCTGCTGAACGAATAGTGTCCCTCTCAGCACTGGAACCCAGGGTCCGGGACCCTGCGGGCCACATACCTACATACATGACGGTGCCCCGGCGAGGGGACTGTCCAGGCGCCCGCACCTCACAGCGGCTGCCCACGGAGATGGCACTGGCTTGGGCCTTCTCCTCAGCCAGGCGCTGGGCGGCCTCGGCCTCCTGCTGCGCCCGCTCCTCTTCATTGTACCGGCCAAGCTTGCTGCGCTTCAGGAAGGAGCGAACTGTGTCTGTTGGCAGACGGGGGACGGGGTCAGCTGTGGTCTCTGGGGCTGCGCCTCTGGCCTGATGAGATAACGTTCCACCCACAAAGGGCCCACATTCACACAGAAACTCTGGCTGTCAAAGGGCTGTCACTCAAGCCCCCAAGTCTCCCACCACAGCCTCTGCCTTCCCCCAGGACTTTCGCGGGACCCCATCTTCTCATGTGTCACTTCAGGCTCACTTTCGTCTTCATCTGGCCCCTGAAACCCCTCTCATCTCCCAGCCTCCATTCTGGTTTTTTTTTTGGGGGGGGGGGCAGAGTCTCGCTCTCTTGTTCTAGCTAGAGTGCAATGGTGTCATTATAGCTCACCAGGGGCTCAATGCGATCCTCCTGCCTCAGCCCCCTGGGTAGCTGGGACTACAGGTGCACGCCACCACACTCAACTAAGGTTTCTATTTTTTGTAGAGACAGAGTCTCGCTCTTGCTCAGGCTGGTCTCGAACTCCTGACCTCAAGTGATCCTCCCGCCTCAGCCTCCCAGAGTGCTAGGATTACAGGTGGTGTGAGCCACGTTGCCCAGCCCACCCTCCATTCTCATCTGTCCCCAGGTGCCTGCACTAACTGCCACACTGCCCTGTCTGCTCCATATTCCACACTTTGTCTGCCCCAGCACATCCTGCATCTGACCCTGACTACTGCCCCCAACACCCAGCCCCCCCCACCTCTCCAACAAGCCCCCTCTGCTTTCCCAGGCCCCCCACTGGACTGCCCATACCCTCTCACAACTTCCAGCCCCCCGTTCCCACTGCATGCCCCACCGGTCCCCACCCCCAGCCTCACCCAGCCGCCTCCATCCTTCCAAGCCCTCTGCCCCACTGCCCACACCCCCAACCTCCCTGCATGGCCCTGGCTACCCTGCCTGATCACCCCCCCCACCCCCCACATTCCCATTGGCGCCCACGTGTCCCATCCATCTCCACGTGCCCATACCTTGCCTCTGGTCGTAGGCTTCTTGTGAGATCTTGTATTTCTCCACCCTGGCCACGTCCTCATACTCCCCAAGGCGGGCACCACTGTGGTCAATGACCTGTGGCGAGGGGAGGGAGGTCAGTGCGGATCAGGGTCTAGCCCGGGAGGCCTGGGATGCTGGGGTGCAGCTGCACATTGGATGTTCTGTAGACCTAAGTCTCCCCCTTCTCGAAGAAGAGACATTCCTCTACCCTAACCTTTACTGTAGCCTTTTCTCCTCTCCTTAGCCCAGCAGAAGTGACACGAGTAGGTATCTACACTGGCCATCTCCTCTTCCTCACCCCCTCCCAAGCTCGTGAAGGCTGCCTCTGCCCCCAAAAGTCCCCTACATGCTGGCATCAACACCACTGATGGCCCTGAAGTCAGTGAACCCAGCTGGCAGTGCTCAGGCCTTGCTCACAGCCCTCTGGGCAGTGCATCTCTTCTCTCTGGGCCTCTGGGACCCCACTAAGCTGGCCTCAACCTTCAGACCCCAGAGCACCTCTTCCTATACTATCCCTGGCACCTCCTCCAGGAAGTCCTCCCAAACCTTACTGATAGGTCACATACCCATACGCCAGTATAAAGTCTCCCAGCTCTGTGATCTCCTGGCTCTCATCTCCATCGACCCTTCACATTTGGTTCTTTGACCATTTAGGTAACAGCTATCTCACATACTGGACAGAGCTAAAACAGGGACATTCTCACCTGTGCCTCACAACTGTATCACAACACAGATGTTCAATGAACAGTTAATGAATAAATGAAAGGAAAAAAGAACCAGTTCTCTGGGCACACTGACTTCTGGAGTCCTGCAGACTGAGATCAAAACTCTCTTAGAGACAGTTTATCCCTGAGAAAGTAAATTCCATCCTGAAGCCAAGTTTTCTCTTCTGCTAAATGGGGATAATTATACCACCTTCCCAGTCTTGCTTTACGGATTCGACTCATCATTCAACACTAATTCTCTGAATATCCTCTCTGTTCCAGATGTTGTTCCAGGTGCTGGGGACACAGCAGTGAACTAGACTGAGAAAAATTTCTGCCCTCGTGGCACCCTTATGAGGGGGACAAACAATAAATAAAACAGACCAAGCAGAAAAATACAGAGTATGTCAGAGGGTGGGAAGAGCTAAGGACAAATATCTAAAATAGACCAAAAAAGGGAAAAGGCATAAGCATGAAGCTGAAATTTTATACTGAGGCCAGTGAAGGCTTCACTGGGAAGGTGACACTTTAAGTAAAGACTGGAGGACAGGGGTGAGTTATGCAGGCATATGCAAAAAGAACCATAGAGTATATGCAAAGGCCCTGAGGTGGAGCTCACCTGGGATGTGTAAGGTGCAATGTGGTTGGTACAGACTGAGTGAAGTGGTGGGAGCATCACGATAGAAACAAGGATGTGAGCTGATGCACACAGTGGTCCCTGTGCTCTGGCTTCTCTCAACCTGTCCAGCCTCATCACTCACCGTGACCCACTTCATGCTCTAGGTCTATATACTACTCTTCCCTCCACCTGGCGTGCCCTTCTCACCTATTCTCTTATAACACCCTTTCTTCATCTTTCAGATCTCAGCTCAGACATCCCTTCTTCCCGGAAGCCTTCTCTGATTCTTGCAGGTGGAGTCAGACACCTCTTCAGGGTACCCCCAGTCCCCTGAGCTTTCCGCATCCCAGCACAGACCACGCCGGGCTGTCACTATCTAGTGATGGGTCTGCCTCTCACCACACTAGGCTGGGGGCTCCGAGAAGGTAGGGCCTATCTTGGGTATCACACAGAGAAAGGCACTGCAAGTATTTGTTGAGTAAATAAATGAATGGGGGTGGGGGTCGCAGGCCTCACATGGATGCGGCAGCCATCATCTACAGGGTAGGAGCCCAGCAGCGCATCCTCCTGATCCAGCTTGCTGTAGAACTTGTCGTCAGCACCATACAGCTCCAGTTCCATGCAGGAAGCAGGGCTGCCCACCACCAGCTCCAGTTTACACTGCGTGGAGGGGGGCACGGTTAGGAGAAAGGCTGCCAGGGGCCCCGCCCTCTGTCCTGAGGCTCCGCCCCTTGTATCAATAACCATCACCCCATACCCGGCTCCTCCAAAAGATCCACCGCTCAGGACACAGCGGGCCCCGCCCCTCCCGGCCCCGGGCCCTCTGCTCTTGCTCTCGCTCTCGGGATCATCTGATTTTTCCTTGGCCCCACCCCCACTATCTGGAATCCCAGGTTCTCTCTGGACCCGCCCCACCGCGACCCCATCCCCAGTCCCTGCACCCGCGGATCATCTCTGGATCCGCCCCATCGCTCTCTGGCCTCTCCCTGCGTTCGGGAAGCTCCCCCACGTCTTTGCCCCGCCCCTCCGGGCCCCGCCCCCACGGCCACACCTTGAACTCAGCGATGGTGAGGCTGCGACTGTACCGCTTCTCGGAGCGGAAGCTGTTGAGGGAGCTGCTGATGAAAATGGTCACCGTGGGCGCCGTCACCCCCGTCACCTCCATATCGCCGCACCCTGCCGGGGCCTGCAGCCCGGTCCTGCCGCCTCACACCGGCTCCGCAGCCGCCGCCGCCGCTTCTGGGATATCAGCCCCGCCCCTGCTCCGGACCTGACCAATCCACGCTCTCCTGCAACGAGGGCCCGCCAATCGCCGCCTTCGCTCCGCCGCCCCCAGGAAGAGAGCGCTCCCGTATTTCTGGGAGGGCCCAGCCAATCCAGAGAGTCCTCCAGGGTCTCAGTCCTTCCAGTAGTGGCCGAGAAGTGGCCAGGGCCGGCGGGCGGGGGCTGAAGCCGAGAGGAACGACTGGCAAGAGTTATCCCGGTCCGCGAAGGGTAAACTCGCGCATGTGCATTGCCCTTCAGCCAAGCAAAGAACAATGGCTTCTTCCACTTATGCGCAAAGCTTTGCAGATTACGCTGGGCATTGTTTCCCCGGCTCTTGGACCAGATCCATACTATTGTGTAAACTGGGGAGGAGAGGGCGGGAAATTGGAAGCAATCTAGGCCCTTAAGACATCAAAAGATTGAAGCAAGCAATCAACCAAACCTCAGCGCGCAGAAAGCCTGGCACAAGGCGGCCGGGACCTAGCACGTGTGCGCAGCTCCGCCCCTCTTGGGCGAAGCAACTGTGCCTGACCCTTCCCGCGACCCGTAGCGCGGCGCAGCAAGCGCGGAAGGTCGGGTGGGCTGAGCGTCGCCATGGAGCCCGACGGGACCTACGAGCCAGGCTTCGTGGGTATTCGATTCTGCCAGGAATGGTGAGGCCCGGGGAGCAGGTGTGGAAGGGGAGCAAGGAGTGGCTCCAGGACTGATCTCTGACCTCCCCTTCCCACAGTAACAACATGCTGTACCCCAAGGAAGACAAGGAGAACCGCATTCTGCTCTACGCGGTGAGCGCGAGCGCGGTTCCCAACGTGGCCCCGCCCTACCCCGTGTAACCCGTACTCCCTGTTCGCCCCCAACTACCCGCTGAGTGAACCCGACTCTCCCGTCTTGTTAATCCCGGAGGGGACTAACTTCGAGACTCCATCACGGAGTCATCGCTTCCGTTTTCATCTCTGTGACCCCCTTCCCCACACTCGCCCCCTCGCAGTGCCGGAATTGCGATTACCAACAGGAAGCCGACAACAGCTGCATCTACGTCAACAAGATCACGCACGAAGTGGAGTGAGTGGCGGGACCAGAGCTGCGGGAGGGGCTGTTGGCTTTGGAGGCCGGGTCTGAGCATAATTAGTCACCCCACTACCCCTGCAGCGAACTGACCCAGATTATCGCGGACGTGTCTCAGGACCCCACGTTGCCGCGGACCGAGGACCACCCGTGCCAGAAGTGAGCGCAGTTGGTATTGGGGAGGGAAAGTGGCTCATTCTCACTGGGCGAAAAAGGGAGGAGGGAAGGGTGTCAAGCTCTGCGTGATGGAACCATCCCCTCAGGTGCGGCCACAAGGAGGCGGTGTTCTTCCAGTCTCACAGTGCCCGGGCCGAGGTGAGTGGCATGACTGCTTTTTGAGTATCTGGGGCTTGGCGCTTGCTGGGGAGCAGGGATACCAATATTGGGGTGACTCTGCCCTTCCTGAAATCCAGAGCCGGACCCTTACCGACTGGGCGAGTTCTCTTGTCTGTTCGTTTGGGGTGAGACACTGCTGGGTGGAGGGTGCCATGTTGTACCCTCCCCTGGGCACAGACCCTTCCCAACCATGTGTCCTTTCTGCCAGGACGCCATGCGCTTGTACTACGTCTGCACAGCTCCACACTGCGGCCACCGCTGGACTGAGTGACACCCCTCTCCCCCAAGTGTAATAAATGTCAGGTTCTGTACGTGAGTTGCCTGTGTTTATTTGCCTCGTGGGGAGGACGCTGGCACACTGTCTCAGGTGGTGCGGTGCAAGGCACGGTGCTGTGCGTAGGCGTCAGGCCTGGAGCTGGTGAAGCCGCAGTCCTCGCACACGTGCAGCTTCTCCCGGCGCTCACGGTAAGCGTAGCTGGCTGGCTGCCCATGCACCTTAGCTAGATGAGCTTCGAGGGAGCAGCGCTGCGTAAATGCTTTCCCGCAAGCACCGCAACGGAATGGCCGGATCCCTGCACACAGGTTGTGGAGGGGGAGGGACAGAGAGGGTAATGACCTCTGGACTAAAGCCTTCCTACCTTGTCTTTCAACATGGAACATTTCCCGTTCCTATTCCAAGCTCTTCAGACTCTTCCACCTATGACCCACCATCATCTGCCTGTGTCCAGTGCAAACATGGGGCAGACACCTGTGTTCCCACCCTCCCTCTCCAGGATGTCCCTTCCCCTGGAGGAGGAGGGAGGCATTCCTTTGTGCCCTTCAGTCTGGGGGCCTGAGTCCTGTAACCGGCACCCGTCTTTACTCTGTTCCCCTTGGCAGGCCCCTACCTTTGTTCCACCTTACACCCACCTGCTGGGGTCTGAGGTACCCCATGTCTCAAGCCTCCGGTTGGCTGTGTCCCTGCTGCACGTACACAAACACTGGAAACTCCACACTCTGGTACCTCTCCGGGGTTCCTTCCCTGCCTGGGGCCCAGCAGCCCTCCCTGTCCCTGCCAGTGCTCACCAGTGTGAGTCCTCATGTGGCGCTTGAGATCGAAGGCATCATGAAAGCCCTTGCCACAACAGCGGCACACGTGGCGGCGCGCTGGGCTGTGGCACTTGAGGTGCCTCGTCAGCATGCGCTGCAACGGGAAGGCCTTGGGACAAAGCGGGCAGCCAAGTGTCCCTGGGCCTCTTGGGGCAGAGGCCAGGGTGCCCTGTGTGGGCTGCCAGAGGGATGCGGAAGTTAGTCCCTCTGGCTGGACCCTTCTCACCCTTTGTTACTGTGCAAACAAGTTATTTATGGATTGCCCAGAGCCAGGGAGAACTAGGAAAGCTGGAGACTGGTTACTCTGTGTGCATGTCACTCTCCCCAAGGCCCTCCCTGACCATCCCTCATCGCCCTTATCTTACTTCTTTGTCTCATTCATAATTCTCCATCTTCCAATGTAACATATCTTTTTTTTTGGAACAGAATCTTGCTCTGTTGCTCTGGCTAGAGTGCAGTGGTGTCATGATATAGGACACTGCAACCTCAAACTCCTGGGCTAAAGTGATAATCCTACCTCAGCCTCCCAAATAGCTGGTACTACAGGTATGTACCACCATACCCAGGTCATTTTTTCTATTTTTAGTATAGGCAGGGTTTTGCTCTTGCTCAGACTGGTCTCGAACTCCTGAGCTCAAGTGCTCCTGCCTCAGCCTCCCAGAGTGCTAGGATTACAGGCATGAGCCACTGCGCCCGGCCTCCTTTTCTAATTTTATGATCTGTACCCCCAGCTCCCACCACTATAAAGGGTGGGAGTTTTTGTCTTAACTCCTGCTAAATACTTGGTGCCTACAACAGTGCCTGGCTCTCAATAAATACTGAAATTATCTCAAGCACATTTACGTTCTGGCTGGTGCTTTCCTTCCAGTGGATGCACAGCTGAAATATCCCTTCTGAGGGATATCCAATATCCCTCATGCCCCTTGCACTCCTGTCACCTTGTCCCATGTTCTGGCATAAAGTGGTCATCATCCACTTGGACTGAGTCCCGTTCTGCCCCACTGGACAGAGAGATGAGACCTAACGGAGCTCCCTGCTAGGAAAGGAGGGGCATTCTCAGCAGGGAGAAGCGCGTGTGGAAAGGTCCTGAGACGGGGCAGCATGTGCGAATGGGCCTGAGTAGCAAGGGACAGTCAGGTGAAACTGAGCCAGGGCTTGTGGGCCAGCTGCAGACTCACCGCTGCCCAGGAGTCCCTGAGGCTGGAAGGCTGGTGTGCTGGTGGGCCCCCTAGGCTGCTGCAGTCTGAGGAGAGAAGCCGATGGTGATGCCTTGTGTCTCCCCTGCCCCTTACCTCCAGGCCCAGTGAGGGACCCACCTGGGATATAGGCATCTCCTCGGAGCTGGTCAGGCAAGTGGCCCCAGTTGGGTGGCTGTGGACGCCGACTCCTGACCAGGAAGGCACGGGGCATCCCCTCAGGAATGGTGAGATGGCTCTATGCACACAGGCTGCCTCCTCCGCCAGCTGTCGGAACTCAGCCCCAACGACTATCCCAGGTGGGAAGGGAGGGGGAAGCCAGGAGATTCATGCAAATTTCCTGACTGGCCCAGCTGAGCTGACAGCTGGCTCCAGTTACCTCTGCCCTGGGAGCCTGCCATTCATCCCCCTCTTCTCCCAGCGGTTCCTTAGGGAACTCTCCAGCCTCCAGGGCAAACACTAGGACCCCCAAGGAGGGCCAAGCCAGGGAAGATGGGCCTAGGCAGCTCTGGGGGATGGGGACAGGAAACATGGCCCCAGGGGGGCTGCATGTCTCCTGTAGTACCAGCTGGGCAAAGGACTTGAGGGTCTGTTTGCCAGGCAAATCAGTCACCACAGGACATCCAACAGCCTGCTTGATTATTCAAATCTCAGCAGCTGTCTGAGGAAACAGGGCAGGGGGACCCCGCTGATTGCCTTGCTCCAGAGGGTGCAGGGAGGACAGGTAAGGGCAAAATGAGGATCCAGGCTGTGTGTCCTCAGGCAGGAGCCTCCACCTCTCTGATCCTCAGATGCCCAGAGCTAATGTTCAGCCAGAAGCACTATTCAGGTGTAGCGGGCACTAAAATATTGGTTTGTTAATGATCCAGCACCCAGTGACTGCCTGGAACACCACTCCCCTCTCTCCCACAGCCTGGAAACTAAAGGGGGAGGGGTGGCGGGGGGGGGGGGCACCTGACACAGCCAGGGGCTCCCAGGGCCCTACCCTAGTGTATCACCGGCCAAGCTCTGTTCTACAGTGGTCATTGTCTGACTCGTAACCAGGGGTTAAGGATTTTGAACACTCCCCATGCGGTTACTTTCTCCCATTTATTTACCCAACGATTTTCTGAGCTCCAGCCATGGGCCAGGCCTGTGTGCAAATGAACACAGAAGTCCGTGAAGGAGACACACCAGGGACGGCCCAGAATGATCAGGACTATGAGAGGGACGCACAGGCAGTGAGTCAAGCTGTGATGGGGAGAACCCAGGGGGGCCTGGGGGCCCAGGAGAGGCTCCTGATCTAGCCCACGGGGCAGCATGGCTCCCGCATGTGAGCCCTGGAAGATGAGGTTTCAGATGGAGGGGGACAGTGTTCATTCCAGGCTGAGGGAACAGTCTGCAGAAAGGCTTGGTGGCGAGTCGGCTGCACTGATTCGTTTGGGGCAGCAAGGGAGGCAGTGCGGAGGGTCTGCCAGCCGAGCTGTGCCGCTGCGTTTCTGGAGGACCTGGGGCAAGGCAATTCCCACTGAGCCTCAGTTTCTTCACCTGGAAAGTGGGACTAAGGAGCCTCCCTATTATTAGTTGGTGTTGAAGACCCATGGAGAGAATGCTTAGCATAGGGACTGGCTTGTGGCAGACATAAAAATGGGTGTGGTTAGGAAGTCTTGACGGGTGTGATGGTGCAGCAAGCATCCGGGTCTCAGCTGGCCCATCTGCAAAATGGGGTTTTAAGTGGTGTTTCCGTCTCGCAGTTGCTGGATGTCCTGCAGCCTTGACTAGGGTGCCTGGCACAGGTCTGGTAGCTCAGTACCTGGGAGCTGTCCTGATGACTTCTGCTACAGGGGGGCCAAGGTAAGTGTGGGGTGCAGGGGGCAAGTCGTAGAGAAGGACGAGTTGACAGACGGGTTTGGGAGAGCTACTTTCTGTTTGTTCTCAGGGCCCAGCTGTCCATGCCCACCACCGTATCTCCTGCAGCAACCAGTTCCTGTGTTGCTGCTGAAACCAGAAATCTGGTGCTAGGTATCTTCATTTGCCCCCAGACCCCTGTCCTGTCCCACACTGGCCCGTGTCCTGGGAGGTGGCCTGGGTGGGCTGCATCACCCACGCTCCCATGCCATCTGGCCTGCAGTGGCACTGGGACAGCAGGGCGCCCTGCAAGCGTGTCTGTTTTGCTCTCTAGAAGGTGAATGGCCGTGAGGGCAGACGCTTTGCCTGACCTATTCCTCACTTTGTCCCTAATGTGCAGAACAGTGACAGGTACCCGGGAGCTGGCAGGGTTTTTTGAACAACTGCAAGATTGGTCCTGATGTGTGCCATGTTATGGCAGCAGAGAGCTGTGTTCTCATGTTGAAGGGTCCAGCTCTGCCACCAGGCAAACTTAGGTTCGAGTCTCAGCTCTGGGAACCTGGGCAAGAAACTGGATCACTCTGAGCCTGTTTCTGGTGGGCCATGACCACTAAACAGCCACAGGAGGCCATGTGGTGGGACTGTGCTTTAGGAAAGGGCCCTGCCCCTGCTGGCTGCCTTTTTACAGGGACTTGGGACAATGGGGGCATTCGTGGTCATGAGAATGGCCTTCTTAGTAGACACACCACGTGTCTAGATGCCTGCTGCCCGGGGGGAGCTAGGACCAGTGCTAGGAGCTCCTGGGATGTAGAACTCCTGCTGGGAAAGGAGTTACTGGTCCAGCTGCTGGGTGGCCTGGGCCTGCCAGGACTGTCCAGTGGGCGAGCCTGCTTGTCTCTCCTCAGTTTCTCCTGTTGCAGATGGGGACAGCAACAGCCTGGACCTTGGAGGATCCAGTGTGGGCCTGGCCCAAGGGCCATGAACCAGTGATGTAGCAAAACATGGACTGGTGAGTAAAGTTGGGCACATGGTGATCACAGCAGCTCCAGTGGGGTCTCAGGCATCAGTAGGAGACACAGAAGAAGGGCTGGCCCCTCCCTGGGGTACAGCTGGCCCCACTGGGCAAGGACCACACATGACACTGCTACGGCAGCTCAGTGGGCTGGGAGTAGGCAATGCGGGAGGCCTGGCCCTGGGGTTGTCATCATTGCAGTTCTCAGACTTCTTGGGAATGCTGGTCCCATGTTGCCCATTGACAGAATCTGGGAACAGGGCCTGGCACTGTGGCCAACGAAAGCCCCCGCTGGGCTGTCCTCTGAGTGACACCCTCTGCCCTCCCCCTGCATCCACCTGAAGAGGGCTTTGTAGATGGGCCCAGATAGGCTCCAGGAACGATTTCTGCAAACTGTCAGTTTATTTGCTTAAAATACCCATTTCCTCAGAGGCAGCAGAGCTGTGGTGACGAGGGCTCCCAGCCCTCAGTCCCCCCGCGCCTTCCTCCGCACGGCTTGCACCAGCAGCTCCGAGTAGTGTTCCAGCAGGGCGTGCAGGTCTGGGCTGGCCAGGGGGCACAGTGCAGGTGGGGAGGGCGGCCCAGGGCTGCGCAGGCCCTGGGCTGGGGCCACATCAGTCCCGACCAGCCAGTCGCTGGCCTCCAGCTGGCTGTGGATCCAAAGGAAGGTGGAGGCCAGTTCAGTCTGTGCCTGCTGCTGCTCAGCGTCCACCTGGTCACTGGAGACCAACTGCAAGGGATGCCGACCTTGTCATGGGCCACCTGGGCCAGGCAGCCCAAGGAGCCCCTTGACCCTTTCCCCTACCCCTCGGGCTTGGCTTACCACATGGTAAAGGTCAAGGGCTTCTTGGAAGGCAGTCTGCAGCCTGTGCAAGATGTTCCCTACACTGCTCAGCTCAAGGGGAGCTGGGGGCAGGACCTCAGCTGGCACCCCAGCCTCGTCCCAGCGCCCAGAGCTGCCCCGGCACAGACTCAGCGCATCTGGGGTAGAGA
Organism: Eulemur rufifrons; assembly: GCF_041146395.1. NCBI lineage: Eukaryota > Metazoa > Chordata > Mammalia > Primates > Lemuridae > Eulemur > Eulemur rufifrons. The sequence continues at coordinate 4,984,514 of NC_091006.1, read as the reverse complement.
GGAGGCAATGAGCAAGACGCAGCTACTTCCCAGCTGGTGGGAGAGAGGCCAGGGCGTCTGGGCCGAGTCCAGGTACTGTCGCTGTGTCTGGAATACCTGCTCAGTCCCCAGGCTCCCTCCTCCCCTCCTGCAGGTCTCTGCTCAGACGCAGCCTTCTCCCTGAAGCCTCTTCCCATCATCCTGTTCAGAACTGCAACCACTGAGCCCCTTCTCATTCCCTAACCCCCCTCTCTGATTTCTCTACACATTTGACACTTTGCTTACAGATTTTGCCGGGGTACCACCCCCAACGAAGATGTCAGTTTTCTATTGTCTTGCTTACCACCATGTTCCTACGCCTGGAAAAAATCCCAACAGGTACAAAATGCCCATTAAGTAAACGAATGAATGAATGGCACAGTCCCCGTGGCTGAGTCAAGTGTCTACCTTTGGAGCTCAGCCAGCTAGCACACAGGCTGAGCTTCGGGGACAGTGCTTTGCTCCAAGGGTGGTACTCACCAGGGGAGTGCTGCAGGAGGGAGACGGTGCTACCAGGGACCCCAGGCCTGGCCTCTGGAAGCTGGGGGCTATTGGGGCGGGCAGGAGGGTCGAGGGGCTCACAGGCCGGGAGCCTTGGGAGAAAGGCAGAGCTGTGGAGCCTTAGGGTGCTCACGTCCACGGGGCTGGGGGGTCGGAAGCTGGCTGTTGTGACTGTGACACCAGGCTGAGAGTCCACATGTTCCTGGGACCAGACACATGTGGTGGGTGGCTCCAGTGGGGGTTGGGGCAATAGCAGCCTATCACAGACACTTGACAGGGTCAGTCTCAGGCTGGCACGGGCATCATGGTTGCCCCAGGAGTGCATGGCAGGCTCTTGGCCCTCACTGCCCGAACCGGGTGTCGCTGTGGTAGCGATGGCCTGGAGCTCCTGGCCCAGGGATGCCAGCTCCCCCATGGACGATGGCCTTCGGAGGGGCCTGGCCAGCTCAGCCATGACAGGGCCCTCACTGTCCCCGAGAGAGATGCTGCGTGACATCTTGGCACGGGAGCTGGCAGTGGCCTTCATGTAAGAACAGGTGGAGGGGACGTGGATACCCTGAGGCAGGCCTGGGGTGGGTGCCGATGTGGGTGTTGGAGGCTTCCTGTCTGTGGACAGCACTGAAGAGGAAGGGACACAGGGTGGCAGTTCTGTAAGGCAGGGAGCTGTGAAGGAAGCAGACGGCTCTCACAGCCCAGCCGTGGGGCTGGTGCACAGGGTCCCACCCAGCGGGCTGCAGGGTCTGAAGAGACGCCCCCACAGCTTAGCTGGGCACCTAGGGCTGCTTGCTGAGAAACTCAGGGCTGTTCATCTGGGACTGGGGCGCTTGCTCAGTGGGCACCAGGCCGCCAGGTCTCCTCAGCCTTCTCCCCAGAGAGGACCGGCAAGCACACCTCTGAGGTGAGAACAAGGCCTCTTGGCTCCTGGCCCTGTGCCCCAGGGGAGGTGGTCCCAGTACCTGCTCTCAGGGGCTCTGCTCGGGGCTGGCTTCCCCTTCGGGCTGTGGGCTTGACCTCCGGAGACTTCACGAGGTGCTGGGGCAGCCGGGCGGGGAAGGTGTGGGGGAACCTGCGGGGAGGAAGCCAGGTGGGAGCGGGATACTCACTCAGCCTGCCCTGGGGGACCTGAGGGACACAGCCCCGCCGGGGGTGGCGGTATGTGGAGAGCGGGCGGGTGGGGTGAGGGGTTACCAGCTCCTACCTGGATGTCTTCCGGAGGCTTGAGAGGAACTGGGCTGAGATGCTCAGTCGGGGACTGAAGAAGTAGTCTTCGGCCTCGGAGACCTTCATGTTTCTCAGGGAGCCATGGAAGAGCTCTAGGGGAAGATGCCCAGGGGCCCTCAGAGTCCTTGAAGCCAACCAGCCGTGGACCCAGGCAGACCCCCAGAGCAGCAGGCAGATCCCCAGAAATTCCCAACAACAAACAACACACGCACCCAGGAGCAGCCGGAGCAGGGACAGGGAGACTTGCGAAGCTCAGTCCTTAAGAGAAAAGGTATGCTCCCAGCCCCGCCCCGCCAGGGACAGGGCCACCCCAGGGGTGTCCACACTGTGCCCAGACTGCACCGACTGCCCAGGCAGGGTTCAGGGTGCGGCAGGGCCCTACCTTCCGGGTGGCTGTCAGTAAGCGTCTCAAAGTGGTGGCGGAGGAACTTCTCCTGCTCAGGAGTCTGGGGCAGGGAGCTGTTGCACATGCCCAGCCCCTCAGGCTGGGACGGCTCTTCTTCTGTGGTACCTGGGCAGCCCGGAGAGAAGCCGTCAACATCGTGAGTCATGGCAGGCGCCACCTGACACTACAGAAAGCTGGACTTGCCCATCGCACACCCTGTTGCCACCAGGCTGAGAAGGAAAGACTCCCCATCTTCCAGACTGAGGAAGGAAACTGAGGCTCAGTGCGTGCCAAGTCTGGGGCTGAGGTGGGGCCGATGAATATGTATCGCGACCATCCCTAGGCCAGCACAGATTCTGGTAAAGGCCCACTGAGGCAGAGGAGATTGTGATGACAACTTTTTGGAAAACCTAAGCCCAGAGAGACAAGCCTCTTACTCCATGCCCTGGCTGGCACGTCTGGCCCCTGCTTACCTGGCATGGGGGGCGTCCCCATGGCAAACCGCGAGTCTGGGTCAGGTCGTGGAGGAGAGGAGTGCACGGTGGCAGAGCTGCACTCCAAGTCGGCCTCGGACTCCCCTGAGTCTGCAGGAGCAGGGCGTGGGGTCAGGACCGAGCTCTCTGGGTGAGCGGGGCCAGTGGCTCCACCTCTCTGGGCTCCAGCTTCCCCGCGTGGAGAATGGGGATGATGACAGCACCCACCCCCCATTTTTATGGAGAAGCAAAGCTGCACATCAAGGGGGTGGCAGAGCTGGATTCTCAGCTGGTGGACAGCTGGGCTCCAGCACCCTCAGGAAATGACAGGGACCACATCTGTCTGCTGCGACAGACTCTGAGCTTCAGGAGGACTGAGTCAAAGTCACCCTCAGTGCTCAGAAAGGGGCCTAGCTGAATGACCAGACTGTCACAGGGTCCCTGCCTGCCCCACTCACCCTCAGGTGGGCTCTGATCCTTTGAGCTGATGGAGGAGACCCTGAGGTAGGAGTCGCTGTGCTGGTCTCCAAGCCCTTCCTCTACCTCCTTTTCACAGTACTCGCTGCAGCACCAGCGGGAGTGGGGAGACGGAGAGTAACTCACGCTGGCGAGTCAACACCCAGGGCCCCTGGGCACCCACGCCCTGCTCCTCCTGGGAGACTGCCTCAGCCTCTCCTGCCTCCTCCAAACGCCCCCTCCCCCAGGAAGCCCCTGCACCCCACCTGGAACCAGGGAAACCGAGGCTGCCTCTGAGGCCACAGGGCTGGGCTCCTGCCCCATCTGGGCCTCACCCGTCCCCACTCCCATGGCCCACTGGGAAAGTGGAGAGCAGTCCTTTACATGTCCCTATCAGCTGGGGCCTCCTCTCTCCCTCGAAGGCTCCCCTTGATGCAAAGGACACCCACCTGTCTGTCCCCGTGACTGTCACTTCTGCCTCCAGGGAGTAGATGACGAGCTCACTGGCCTCAGGTGACTCCCTCTGCTGGGGCAGGAAGGAGGGGTGCCTGCAGCCATCCTGGGGACTCTCCGACTGTGGGGTGAAGAGAGCACAGCCATGCTGAGGCGGCCGTGGCTCCCAGGGCCAACTGTGTGGGACGGGGACGACGCGGGCTGCTCTCACTATCGGACGTGTGAGCCAGGCCTGTGCCAAGTGCTCTGCTCACCCTGAGCTCATTCTGTGCCCCCCACATCGTCAGTCCCCTCACAGATAAGGACTACGTATGGCTCCAAACACGGTAAGAGGCCCGACCCTCTTGGAGTCTATTTACATGAAGTTCAAAAACGGGCAAACCAATTCATGGTGAGAGGTCAGAACAGTGGTTATCTTGGCTGGGGACACCGACTGGGAGGGGCACGAGCGGCTATTCTAGGAGGTGGGAAGTGAGCTATATATAACCGGGGTGGTGGATGCATATGAATTACACCGGTAATTCATCAAGCTACATGGCCGAGCTCTGTGTACCTTACTATATGTACATTATACCACAAGGAAGAAGAAAATTTATGTTAACAGGATAAAAAAGAATTGTGTTTGGAAAATAGTAGAGTAAGAGCTAAAGCTATTGGGGACCTCTGAGGGCCCAGGCCCCGTTCTTACCACTACATTCCTGGAAAGGTCCTCTGAAGCATGGAGCGTTATGGTGGCTTTTTGGAAAACCCAAGCCCAGAGAGACAAACCTCCTACTCCAAGTCACACAGTCAGGAAGGGGAAGAACCAAGGCTCTTATCTACTCAAGTGTCCCCCCACTCAGGTACAGGCCTGCTCTAGGGCATGAGCTCTTAACCCCCAAGTGACAGTGACTTCCCTGTCTGCCCTGGGAAGTCTCACAGTGCACCAGGCCCGGGACTCACCCTCCTGCCCTTCACCATCTCACGTAACTCTCTCCGCAGCACGGAGTGGGGCTCAGCCCTATTTCAAAGCCAGAGCACTAGGGCCCAAGTCCTGGGTGGGCAGTCGTGGTGCAGGGGCTGCAGGCCAGGCAAGTGGGCAGTAGGTACCTCGCTCAGCAGGCCTGCCAGGTTCTGTGGCTCCACTGTGTCCAGAACGGAGTCCTCCAGACTTTCGGGCTTCATGGGGGTAAAGTAGCAATCTAGGTCCCGGGCATCCAGGATGGTCTTGAGGGGCTCCTGACCAGCCCGCTCCGCCCAGCGGCCATGTGGCTGGTAGCTGCGCTTGGCATGGAAGGCTGAGCCATCTGCCGTGTCCTCGTCTCCTAGCTGGAAGGATACGGGACAGTCAGGCAGCCAGGTAAGCATTCACCAACTGCAACAGGGCCACGGACACTGCACAGACCTCTTCCAGCCTCTGGGCTTTACACACTGTTCAGAAACAGCTTCCCGACACGTATCTCCGTTACCTTTCTGCGCCCCACTCTGGCTCTCATCCAGCCCATACCAGGCACCTCAGCCTCCCTGCTCTTCCCTGAACATGCTGAGCACAACCCTGCCTCCTGGATTTGAACGGGCAGACTGTTCTGCCTAGAACATTCTTCCCCAGTACATGCATGTCTCACTCACTTTGACTCTGCTCAACTATCATCTTCCCAGTGAGGCCCTTTCTGTTTCCCTAAAGTTGCCACCCCAGCACCCCTTATTTCCCTTCACAGCACTTTTCAGCTCCCGACATACTACGTGATTCACTGTGTTAACGCGGACGCTGTCCCTCGCCCACGCTGGCGAGTGAGCCTGTGAGGGGAGGTTTTTGTCTGTCTTGCTCGGTGCTGTGTCTGCAATAGCCAGAGCAGTGCCTGGCACAGGGCACGTGTGTTGCGGGAGCGAAGGGCTGTCTAGGCTGAGACTGGAAGGATGACAGAGGTTCTCCAGGGAGAGGAGAGACGTGGAAAGGGAAGGGGTCCCCAGAAGAAAGAAGAGCCGGGAGGGCGCCCTCCTTTGCCAGCCCCTAGGCGTCCGCCCTCCTGGATGACTCACCAGCCGCTTTGCCCAAGGCGGCAGCTTGCCGTTGGTCAGCAGGCACCGGGGATCTGGAGGGACACAGGGAACCCGTGAAAAGAGGACAAACACCCAGTAGGCACACACACACAGACACAGGCAGTTCTCCAAAGAGGAACACAGGACTGACAGATCAAAAGATGCTCGACCTAATTGTCAGGGAAATGCAAATTTAAACAATGGGACGCAATGCTTTACTCCTAAGGACTGACCAAGATTAACCGCTTAACACTACCAAATGCTGGCCAGAACATGTGCGGGAACGAAGCGCCCAGCACAATGCTGCGTGGGCAGTAACTGGACTTGGAGAGCTTTGGGGTTCTCTTTTAAAATAAAATATGTTCTAACCCCAGGACCCAATGGTGCCACTCCTCAGCCTCTGTCCTGTAGAAACTTTCCCACGTGCCCAAGGAAGAAGCCCAGGAGGGCCCAGAATAGCCTCACTTACAACAATGGTGAAAACTAGGAAAAACTTAAAAAACTCTCCTATGGTGCCGGTTAAAAGAAGGGGGGCCTCTGCTTGGTACCCGCCGACACACAGGTGGGTGAGATACTCTGGGGAGGAAAAAGGTACAGAACAGTGTCTGTAGTATAATAAAAGGGCATAAATAGAATGACGTGTTCCCTACGTGCACAGTCGCACCAATATTCAGGAAGAGGCCTGTAAGAACCCATACGAAGCTAATAAAAGTGGCCAACCCAGAGAGGACACTGGATTGGGCATGAGGGTGGCAATAAGGAAAACTAGCTCGTTCTGTTAACGTCTGATTTTCCAAGGTCGAATTCTCCCGTTGCCTACAGTGAGCCCCGCCTACTTTTCCCCTGTGGGGAGAGCTCCCCACCCACCCTAAAAGCACCAAGTGCTGGTCCCCGCTCCTGGCCTCTCTGTAGCTGGAGGCATCCTGGCCAGTCAGCCTGAGGGGAGCCTGCTAGGGGCTCCTGGGAGAGAGCTGCCTCTCTGGAGGAGATTCTCAGGAGAGAAGGTCTCTCCTCTTCAACTTGTCTCATGCCAGGAACTTAAGCAGCCCTCTTGCAACCACGAGGGCCTGTGCAGAGGGGCAGAAATTTAGAGCCTGGTCTTTTAGAAAGTTGTTGAGCTACTACTGTTCCTTTTGCCTGAACAACAGAATCAGTTCTGCCTTCTGGTTAAGAGCACCCTGTTTTCCCCTAGAATGGCGCCCTGATACTCCCCCCACCTTTAGTCAAGTGGCTCGTGTGGAGCTGACTAAAGCCTCTGCCATCAGGAATGATCAAGTGACTCAGGCCCGGACACTCACAGCGACTGGCTCAGAAATGGGCACAAGATTCACACCAGGAACATGAGCCACAACCCGGGGACTTTGCTTGAGCTGTCAGCAAAGAGGAGTTCTCTTCTCTACAGAGTTTTATAAAACCTGAAGCTGCTAGGGGCAACATTCCCTCTAGTTAGGGAGAGTCTGCTCGAGAGTGAAGCCAACGTGAAGAAAAGCGGAGCCAAAAGATAGAGAAAAATCTCTTCCTTTTAACATCGCCTCACTACCTGGATCCAGCCATGCCTGAAGCCAATCCTCTTGACCTTCCAGTGACATGAACCAAAAAATTCCCTTTCCAGCTAAAGCCAACGACAGTATGGCTGCTGTAACATTGAAAGAATCTTGGCTGACATAATTACTGAGCTTCAATATGTGCCAGGCCCTGAGAACAAAGTAGTGGGCAAAATCTATCACTGCTTCCTCACGCTGACACAGTTCCAAACGGCCCCTTTCCTACCTGGATCCAAGCTGTCTCTGAAAGGCGTCTTCGGCAACTCTTCCGGTTCACACTCTTCCTCCAGCTCATCCTCTGTCTGCTCTCCAGGGCTCAGGGAGTGAACCTCACGGGGCAGGGATGCATATGTCTCCTGTCTAAAGCCAGGAATGAGGACAGCAAGGAGAGGACACAGGTAAACAGGGTGGTGGGGACTTGCCTAGAGCCGGGTCCTGTGCTTCTGGTCAAGATGCTGCTGGGTCTTTCACCTGACACGCCCCCTCCCCTAGAAACACCACCCCGATAAATGAGGGGTAACAAAGGCTGGGCTCGAAAATAAGACAACTGTGCAAGGGCCACAGCAACGGGACAGAAAGCAAAGCAGACGGTGCGGCTGTGGTCCTGGGCTGCTGGGTTCCCTTCAGGTGGTGGCAATGAGCTTTTGGCTCCTCTGGTGTACAGGAAACTCAAATGCGCTTGCTGTGAGGGGGGCACTGTAGCCAGGACTCTGCTCATAGCCTCCTGCGGGGTGAGTCTCAGATCCAAGAGCCAGAGGGCCCTGCCCACTCCCTCCGTGCCTAGATCTGATTCCTCCAATAGCACCTCAGGACAGGTGGCCCACGGTCCACCTGGTCCCCATGGGGCCCTCGGAGTCTGCATGGAGGCCAAGGCAAAGCCTCACGACGGAGAGGCACAGACAGGGACACATCCAGAGGCAGGAGAGAGAAAACCAAAAACCTCCCACTCAAAATGAGCAACTCCCCAAACCAAAACCTAAAATCAAAAACTAGAACACAAGTTCACTCCAAATAAAACTGGTTTTGCAGCATAAAGCCTTCAAAGAAATATATAGAGAGGACTCAAAGAAATAAGTGAAGGAACAGCTTCCATTTAAAGAGTGACGACACCTCATCTCCATGTACCCTTCCCTGACCTCCCCCTCCCCACCTCAGCCCCCTGGGGCTTCCCCATCAGCGTGCTTGGAGGCTCACCAAGCACTCTGCTTTCCCAGTGTAAAACCCTCCACTTGTATGACTGCAACTTTGAATTCAAGGTCTGTCTCCTTCAAAGGCTGCTTGTGCACTGTGGGCAGGGCCCGGTGCTGTCTCAGCCATGGCTATGTCCCTACCATCACATCACTCCTCACGGGGCCCAGGGCAGGGGACATCCCTCCAGTGAACAGACAGATGACGGGGGCCACCAGGACCTGGGCTGGCCGCTCCACTTCCTGTCCTTTGTGCGCTGCTGCTGCTCCCGCTGGTCGATCTCCAGCAAGTGCTGCTTCATGCAGTTGGTGATCTCGGGGCCCAGGTGCCAGATGAACACGCAGCTGCAGAGGCCAGAGAGAGACGTGAGAGGAAACGTGAACATGGCAGCCACTCGGCCACAGCCAGGGCTCCATCCCCCAGACCCTCCCGATCAGCTCAGCGCAGGGGCTCTGGGCTTTGTCAGATCTACACCCTGGGCCGGGTCAGGGTGTCCCAGCAAGCCAGGGCTGCCTCAAGACCTGAGGGGCTGTGCAGAAGTGGGATAAACCAAGGGAGTGACAAAAGGCCTTCCTTGAGCACCAACCATCTGCCTATTAGTTTATATATATAATATATATAAATATATCAAAGAACTCTGATTCAATGCTCATCATAGAATTTTCAAGGTAGATGGTGTCATCTTTCTTACAGAGGAACAAACTGAGACTTAGAGAGGAGAAATGACCTGTTCACGGTGACAAGAAAATAAATGACGTGGGATTTGAACTCAGGGCTGGGTGTGATGCCCAGGTGCATACTGTCCAAGGTGGGACTAAGCTGGCAAGCTCAGGAGTCTCCCTGCACAGGCGGGCTGTGGGCACAGTGCCCGTGGTTGTCTGAGCCCCCACTCTCCCCACTATGTACGTCCCACCCCTTCCCAGAGGGGGGTCCACCCAGGAGCAGCCTCCAGGCCTGTCCCACCTGTCTCCAGAGACTGTGATCAAGTGACGACAGTCATAGGTGAATTTCATGCTGGTGATGATTTCTGCAAACAAAGCAGAGAAGCTGCACTTGCCTTCTGAGTCAGAGGCTGTGTGGGCGGGAGGGCAGGTGTCCAAGCACACTCACCTGAATGGCCAAACATCTTGGCGACGCACTCGCCCGAGTAAAAGTCAATCACTGAGATGCTTTTGTCAGAGCAGCTTGTGGCCAGGAAGGTGCCTGAGGGGTCCACGTGGACCTGCCAGGAAGGAGACCCACATGTCACTCAGACTGCGTCTTCCCTATTGTTTGGTCTGGGCCAAACATCCCAGCCCTCGCTGACCGGGCCCCGTTCGTACTGGACGCATGGCACACGGAATCATCCCAGGGAACCCTTGCAACGTGCACCCTGGCAGGCCAGGAACTGCTGATCCCATTTTATGGCAGAACAAATTCACCACCACCGCAACAGTAATAATGGCAGCCAGGCCCTGTGCCAAGCACTGTGTGGGTACAAACTTAAGTCTTCCACAGAACACTCCTATGACAGAAGCCGTCTCTATGTGCAATTTACAGAAGATGAAACAGACTCAAGAGGTGAGGCTTGCCCAAGGTCACACAGGCAGCCCGGGCAGAGCTGGGGTCTGACCCTGGAGCCTGAACTCACAACTCTCCTAGTCCAGAGGAGGCTCTGAGAAGGTCCCCATCTTGTCCTGAGTAACACATGTCTGGCAGGGGCAAGCCAGGAGAGGAGTCTATGCCTCCCTGATCCTGCCCACTATATCCTGTTGTTCTCAAGGGAACTGACTTAAATGCCCCCGCCTGGGGAAGGGCTTAGTAAATAAAGGTAAAGCAGGCTGGCTGCGGTGGCTCACACCTGTAATCCCAGCACTTTGGGAGGCCGAGGAGGGAGAATCACTTGAGGCTAGGAATTCAAGACCGGTCTGGGCAACATAGTGAGACTCAGTCTCTACAAAAACTAAAAATTAAATAGCCGGGTGTGGTGGCTCAGGCCTGTAGTCCCAGCTATTCGGGAGGCTGGGGCAGGAGGATTGCTTGAGCCCAAGAGTTTGGGGGTACAGTGAGCTATGACAACGCCACTGCACTCCAGTCTGAGCAACAGAGCAAGACCTTGTCTCTTAGTTAGAAAAAGAAGGTAAGGCAGTCAGGGCCACCCTCCGCACACCCGCTCACAAGCATCCTTGGTTAACCAGGCCTGAGTGGGTGCTCGCCAGCATGTGATCCTGATTAAGCACCAGGGCCACAGGTCTCAGGTGGCCCATTAGGGCAGCAGGCAGACAGGGGCCCTGTGTGGGGGTGTCTGCATGAGGTCTTCACCCCAGGGGCCCCCGCTTCTCACCTTCAGCAGGGACCCTTCATCACCCTGGGAGCCCTTGTAGCACTTCTTCTGCTTCCCATTCACGGTGTTGTAGACTCTGGGGAGGTGGGCACACCATGGCCATCAGGGCCCTGCCCACCCTGCCCCCTCTTGCCCTCTGGTTCCTGCCACCCTCCTTCTCCCTGGAAGTACCCTGCTACCTCTTGTCCCCATCTGATGCCTGGACTGAAACCCCATCTCACGCTGAGGGAGACTGTGTATCAACCTGAGTTAACGTCTGCCTCCCCCACCACACAGCAAGCTCGGTGCCTGGCACCCAGTCAGAAGGAGCCAGTGCGGGAGTCGCCCTGTGCACACGCCCTCTGCCTTCCCCTGCCCGCTCCTCCACACCCTCCCCAGGCTCGGCTGGGACGGCCCTTCCTCCAAGTCCTGCTTAATCCCCAAGGGGTCAGGTGTCTCCCCAAGGCCCCCACACCCCCCTGGGGACAACCTTCTGGGCTCTCCCCATCCCAGCCCTGACCACTCCACACTGTCACTCTCTGGTCCCCTCCACTGGATTGAGAACTCTGTGAAGGAGGGCCTGGGGCTGCCCTGGCCACTGCCGTGACCCCGGCACCATCCGGCCCTGCTAGGTGCTCAGGGAATGCCGGTGAATGAAGGGGTTTGTGACCCACATCCACGTCTCTCAGTCTCCCCACATAGGCCTGGGAGGGCCAGAAGGAAAGCTCTCTGCCAAGCTGGAGCCTAGGCCTGGGAGAGCCTCACTTCTAAGAGACATCTGCTGGGTTCCTCCATCCCACCCAGCTTCTCAGGGAGCAGATGAGCAGGAGAAGAAAGCAGCCAGCCTAGGAGGTCTATACTGGCGAGGTCCTATACTGGCCTGTTCAGAGACAGCTGGGCCCGCTAAGGGCCTGGGGCTGTCCCCTCACCTCACATTGCGGTCCTGGCAGGCCACGGCCACGTACTTCTGGGTGATGTCAATGTCCATGTCATACAAGGTGGTTTTCTCTGCTACGTGGTGGGTACGGACAAAGTGTAGTCCATCCGAGGCCTGGCAGGACAGGCAGGACCTTCAGAGGACACCCCTGATGAGCCCCCTCACCCCAGCCCCCAAGGAGGCCACCCCACCCTACTCGCTGGGCACTGCGGAAGTAGATGCTCTTGTCGGCCCCACAGCTGATCATCTGGATGTCTCTGTTGCCTGGGGGAGGAGGAGGGAATGCATTAGGCAGGGCTGGCCGCATGGTCGGGGGGCCCTAGCTCAGGAACTCCACTGCAAGGGCAGTCCCCCAACTTTACTGGGAACAAGGAGGGCTTCCTGGAGAAGGTGCGGTGGGTGCTGAGTCCAGATGGGAGCTGTGTGTGTGAGGGGGCACAGATGGAGCTGTAGAGCCAGGGCATATAGGGAAGCCAAGGCCAGGGACACAGAAGGGACACCATGTCCAATCTGGGACTTAGATGGGTGACGTGAGCAGTAGTGCGGAGGCAGGAATACAGCAGGAACGGGTGGAGACAGGCTGGGAGGCTCGTGCCATCAAGGACAATCAGAACATCCACAAGGGAACCATGGGCCAGGCCCCGAGCACGTGCCTGATCTTCTAGAATGCTCGCCGTCCACCCCATCGTACGAACGTGAACACGGGCTCAGAGTCCTTATGCCAAGGTGCACAGAGAGGACAGGGCCAGGACTGACCCAGGCAGTCTCTGGTGCCAGAGTCAAAGCTGTTAAACACTGTGCTCTGACCTTGGGACTCCCCTCTGGGCTTCAGCTTCCTGTCTTTGCAGCGGGCCTAATGACAGTCCCTGCCCCGTGAAGCGGTGTGAAGCCCATGACAGGGGCTGTCCCGGGGTAAGCACTATAAACACCATTGCTTTTGTCATTCCCATTTCTTAATGGAGTAAGAGCTGTGGTGAGGATAAAAAGACAGAAAAGACTTAGGGTCTTGGTATAACGGATGCTGCTCCTCTGTGACAGGACATTTGAGAGAGTCCAGGCCTGATGTACAAGTATCAATATTGGCTGTTACTCAGCAGGAGTCAGAGGCTCACAGAAGGCAGCGAGCGCTGTGTGGGAGGGAGTGTGACCTGCGAGGGACCGGAGAAGGCCTGCAAGCTGCTGGTAACGTTCTGCTTCTTAACCTGCGGTGGTGAGTCAGTACGATATTCAGCCATATCAGGACCATAAGCAATCGGAACAGTCTCTCACTATAAACAATGTGCATCTGCCATGGTTCATAGCCACCAAGTACCACCTTGCTGTGGCTGTTCACATCCGTAAACTACACAGATACGGTATTCACTCGTTGGATATGTATTTCACAGAGAAGGGTTAAAACACTGACTCCCACTTGAGCAGGGTAGCATCCGACGGGTTCTGACCAGCCAGTGCCGGGTTTAAACTAAGTGGCCAAGGTTTTGAGCGTAGCCCCTGGGTGAGCCAGCCCAGCCAGGCAGGGCACCAGGAGCCCGGGTCAGGACCTGCATCCTCTCAGACTGGCCGGACCAGGGCTAGTCATTACTGCTCCTGGATCGAGACCATTCATGAAAGGCAAGGTCATTGCTAGCCAGAGTGTCAGATTTACCGAGTTACTCCAACTGCCCGTATCCCATGGAATGGGAGAGTTTGAACAGTTTTTAAAGATGTTTGAGAAGTTTTAGTTGACCAGCTTTTGGTAAGTCTTCAACAAAACATATCAAACGTTGTTCACTTGCCTCTGCCCAGCTCCCACCACCTCAGCTGGAGAGGGGCAGGGCAGAAGGTGGGGAAGACCAGGGGACATAAATACGTTCTCACTCACAAAAACAAAACTCTTCATAGGAACGTAGAGTCAACGAATGTATTCTCTCTATGAATAGATTCTTCTCGAATACAGTCTGAACATGTTCTTGGGTTTTGATCAGCTAACCCCACAGGCCTGCCTCCCCTCCCCCTGGAATCCCGTGGGACCGGGAATCTACCTCCACACTGACTCTTTCCAACCTCGCAGGAATCCCCTCCATTTTCCGGTTGCGCGTGGGATTCGGAGGACGGCCTTAGGCAAGACCTCAGCTCCGCACTGACCGGCCGCGCAGCTCTGGCTGTGAAATGGGGGATGAAGGGGCTGACTGCTGGGAGGAGTCCGTGTCCAGTTCGCACGGTGCAAGGGTCACTGCCCGGCACAGAAGTAGCCTCCAACAATCCTTGATATCACCTATTTTCCTTCCAAGGCTACCAGCCTGCCCCCTCCAGATCAGCACCCTGATTTCCTTTTGGGGACCAGCACTCTCCTAATGCCCATCCTCCTGGATCAGGGGGTGGAGAAAGGGGACATATCAGTCAGAACTGGCTCAAGAGAACACTCCAAAACCCTGGCAGCAATAACTGCTTTTGGGAAGGGCCAGGGGCTCCAAGTCAGCCCCCAATTTCTGCCAAAACCGACAGGAAGAGGGAAAAGCTCTTTCCAGGGGCACAATGGCAACCAAGATCCTGCTACAAGAGAAAAAGGCGAAGCTGAGAGTGAGTGAGAGAGAGAGAGAGAACGCTGAAAATTTTAAAAGATTCAACCTTCAACCTTTGGATCCAGCCGTGCCTGAATCCAGAGTTTGCTTTTCCCTTTTCTGTTTAAGCTGAAGGGAGTTTTCGCAGTTACTTGCAAGCAAGGGCGCCCATCTGCTGAGGCACAGAGGTGGGAAGAAAGGGGCTCACCAGCAAACTTGATGGCCGTGATGGAGGAGGAGTGGTCGTCCAGGGTCTGCTCCAGGTTGTAGTTCTTCTCCACATTCAGCACGTGGATCAGCCGGTCCCGACTGGCTGAGGCCAGCAAGGTCAGCCCTGTGAGTGGAGAGGATGGGCCTGGGTTCCCGGAAGCCTGCAGTGTGACCGAGCTGTCCCAACCATGGAGAAGGGGTCTTTGGTTTTAAAACTGTATCCAGCTTGCCCCAAACCCAGCGAGAGTCACTCCCTCAGCTCTGTGTGGTCTTCGCAGAGCCCCCCAAACCCTGGCATTTCACATCCCTCACGAGCAGTTTGGGGAGGACGAATCTTGACGTACACACGGATGCTTCTCCGTGCACGCCTACTACAGACTTTCTAGCAGAGCCCAGTGCCCTTTTCTGCTGAGTCTAACTCCTCAGCAAGCCACGCCAGGCCCTGGCAACCTCTGGGCTTCATCCGAAATCATGGCCCCCTCACTCTCTGAGCTCTGGCTACCCGGGCCTTGTGCAGACCCTGTTGACCGCCAGCTGCCACGCTTCCTTTTGCTCCAGGCTTTCCCTACTGGCCCCTTCAGATGGTGCCTACTGTGGTCACCTGGTATGTCCAAGGCCTAACAACACAACCTCAGGCGGAGGGGAGCTCAGGAAGGGTGTACCAGGTGGAGAGAGATTTAAAGAAAATTTGGTGGGGCAGAGGGCATGAGGAATGGAAGAATGAAAGAAGAGCATGGGAAAGTCATCGTGTAACAAATCAGGATGTAATTCCATCTCCATTATATTCCTGCTAAAAATGTATCATCTGAATCAGATCACAAGGAAAACAGAAAAACCCAAACTGAGAGCAATTCTACAAAATGACTGGCCCATTCTCTGCAGAAAGCCAAAGTCAAAAAGACAAATTAAGATTGTGGAAATATTCTAGAATGCAGTAAACAAAAAAGCCATAACACAACTAAAGCGTGAACCTGGACTAGCAAAACAAAGGTGCTGTAAAGGACAATATTGCAACAACTAGCAAAATTCAAATAGGAACCGCAGATGACAGTATAGTGAAGTCCCCAGATTTGATAAGTGTACTGTGGTCATGTACATGGATGTCCTTGTTTCTAGGAAATGCTCACAGAAGCATTTGGGGTGAAGGAGTATCATGCCTGCAATGTACTTAGGCATTAGTTTACTGTGTACGTGTCAGTATGTGTATGTACACACACAGAAATGGAAGAAGGATGTGATATTGTGAAACACACATTTCAAGACTCACAGCTGTCATCCACGGTCCCATCAGACACCAACTACCCCTTTCTGTGGCTCTGCCAGGGGGGCGTCCCCTTGCCAACCCCACCACCACACGCCATGGTCTCACCTGTCTCAGGCTTAGAGTACTCCAGGCACAGCACCTCGGCATCGTGGGCCTCCACCTTGACCAGCTCATCCATGAAGTGCAGCTCGTGGATCCTGGGAGACACACACTGCCCGCTATCCCCTGCCCAGAGTCCCCACGGCCCAGCTCAGCTCTGCCACTGCCAGGAAAGGTCAGACCAGCCATGCAGGCAATACCGGAACCCCCTCATCACGGCCAGCCAGCTTAGAGATGCACAACCCCATCTTCTCTTCTAGAAACCTGACATCCTAAAGGGAGCAGCGTCGAGCCAGGGAGCACGTCAGCAGGCACCAGCCCCTTCCATGGGCCAGAACATACCCCCAGGGATCTAGGACAGGCCTCTGGGGGCGGGGCAGGGGACAGGGGTCAGAGGTCACAGTCAAGGATAGGACCTATGGATGAGAACATTTGATTCTGGTCTCTCATTCTCGGAGTTTCAAATCTAGACCTTCCTCATTCTCTTCAAATGAAATCAGTCAACAGGTCATCATAGCTCCTCTACTCGACCCCCGCGATCTTAGCCCAGACGCTTGGCCTCTCTTGTCTCAGTTAACCCATCTGAAAAATGGAGCTAAAACCAGCACTGGCACCAGGGGATACAGTGCTCAGGCCAGCACCTGGCACGGGGAGGAGTGCCACACCCACATTAGCGTCAACGTGAGCACTGACACGGTAAGCTGGCCTCATGCAGTGACTGATACCAAAACACAGTTGCCAACATTTAAAAATCATAGAATTTCTTTTTTTCTTTCTCTTAAATTATAGAATTTCACAGAAAAAAAATCTGCACTTTCTGCTCTTCTTGGACGGTGGAAAGATAGGACAGCTTGGAGCCTGTCGTGGTGCTGCGTGGTGGCCGCCCCTCTATGGGGCACATGCTTCCACTTCCCTCGCTCTCTTCCACCCCCAACAGCTCCAACACCCCGGCGGTCACAGCCGTCATTTGTCCTCTCAAATCTTGCCCTGTGACAAGCTTATGTTCTGTCAGCACCTATTGGGCTGATGACATCTTGAAAAGCCTCTACGGGGGAAAGCAGACTGAGCCCTCACATGTCCCACTCTCCTGGCTCCTCTCCCACAGCCACCAGGCCCCTCCCCCAGCTGGCATCTTCACTTGACAGTTCAGCATTGGCACCACGTGGCTGGTGAAAGTGCCACTCTTTCCCACCCAGAGTCTTATGAGTTTGCCTGTCCGCTCCGGAGGGCAAGTCTGCATGCCCGGCTGCGAGGCTCTCAGCACGTACCCTGATCTCAGCCCTTCTGGAAGCCCGTTCTCAGCTTTAGTTCCCAGGAACGGTTGGTTACTGGATTGCTACTCACATCCCTCATTCCCGGGGATGGGCGGCCAGAGGTACCACGGTCAGGGCTCCTCCCTACCGCCCTGAGAGCCCAAGCCGGAGCGGGGAGGTCGACACTAGACCCCACCAGGGCCCACTTGCCTCAGATTTCCACTTCGGTCGCCTGAAGCCAAATGCTGGCCGTCAGGACTGACCTGCATGACTCGAACCCCGGCTTTCACATCCATGGGCGTCACATTCTCGCTCCCCCGGTCTGGAAAGTGTGACGTGTCCTGCAGGTGCTGGACGTCATTCTCCACATACACTACCTTCAGCAGGGTCTGCAGGAAGGAGAGGGCTGGCTGAGGTCAGTGCCGTGAGGATCTCAGAAGCACCTCTGAACTTCTGTGCCTCTCCCCTGCCAGTCTCCCCTTCTTCATCAGTAACACAACTCCAGTTTTGAACTAGGAATTTCACCAATCAGAACAGTAACTATGTTTCCCCACCTTCCTTGCAGTTAGATGAGGGTATGTGAATAAATTCTGGGCATTGGGATGTAAAGCAAGCCAACACTCTTCTGCTGTCTTTTCTTCATCCTGCTGCCTGGAACTCGGATATTATAGCTGGAGCTCCAGCAGCCATAATGGGTCATGAGGACAAGGGCCACTCCCTCAAATGACTAAGTAGTGAGCCAGAAGGCCCTTGGGCTAGTTGCAGCTGCCAAAACAGCCTGGACTGGTTACCACCAGACTACTTTTATGAGTAAGAAAACCAAATTTTTATCTCTTGTATTGAGTTTTTCTATTGTGTGCAGCTAAATACAGCATATATGTCACAGATGCAGAAGAGAAGATAGTGGCATTGGGTTGGGGTGAGGAGAGCAATAAAGGGACACCTGTGGAGCACCTGCCACACAATCCTGCATCAAGGGCCCTTTTTGTTCCAGCCACACTGACCTCTTTCAGATTTTCCAACTCACCAAGCTCTTTCCCTGGTCGGCACGTCTGCACAGGCTATTCCTAAGTGTGGAACCCTCTCCCCTCCCCTCTTTACTCCTTCCAATCCTCCATATCTCAGCTTAGTTGTCTCTTTATCAGGAAGCCACTACTGATATCCCAGACAAGATCACATGATACTGTTCTATACCCTACTGGCACCCCACAATTTTCTTTCATGGTGCTTATTGCACCTGTGATTATACATGATTTATATATACATGATTAATATATATGGCTATCAGTTCACTGTCTGGTTCCCCACACTAGCCTGTGTGTGCCACAAGGGCAAGAGAAGGGTCTGTCTTAGTCATTGCCGTGTCCCTAGCATGCAGCAAATCACCTAGCACAGACCTTAATAAGTACCTGCAGAATAAATGAATGCATGATTCAGGTTTGAGCTCCCCAGGGAAGCTCCCTCGCTGACCTAGCAACACTAACCAAAATTTCTCCAGCAAACTTTCCTCCCCAGCTTCCCGTCATGGCTCTCTCCAGAGTTCTGCCAGCGCCCCTACCTGAGGCCTCACTGCGTGGCAGCTAGTCAGATGGGGGAAGCCCCTGCCTGGCTGGGGCCATCAGGTGCTCTTCCAGGGAGTTCTGACTCAAGACTTAGGGAGCAATTTCATCTCTGTTGGGTGTGTCAGGCTGCCAGGAGGGACTGTGTCCACACACACCTGGAGAGCAGGAGCTGACTGGCAGAGAATTAGAGAAGACAGACCATGTCACCTCAGTAAGGAAGAGAGGGGGAGAGAGAAACAAGAAGAAGAGCCTCGGAGAGTGAGCCCCTCGGCTCCTGATTCTTGCCCCTAGTGAAGCCTAACATCTAGGTTCCGCAAGACTCCCTCCTGACCCTGAATCCTAGCTTAAAGCACATCTTTGTTCCTCCTGACAGATGGTTCACAATGAAGCCACTCACACTGCTGAAGATGTTTTTCTGCCAGTGAGAATCAGAGCTGCTATCCATGTTCCAGAAGCGGATGGTGTTGTCTGAGGAACAAGTCAGAAAAGATCCTGATGGCAAACAAGCTCTCTGATCTTCGAACTCAGGATATACCTACAGTTCCCAGAGAAGAAGGCAAAGGGTGATTCTTTACAACCGCCCCAGTGACAGCACTATGATATAGTGTTGCATTTTGGTGTGAGAAAAAAGTAAGTTAAGATAAACAGTGCAACACCATCTATGTTAAAAATAAACAAGAAAAAAAAGGACACAAAATGCTATCATATATTGTCCACATCCCACCATCAGCCTAGGCCTTAAAACATCCCCACAATTAAATTTTCAAGGAAAATGAGCAGCTCAGTCAAAAATCACTAAGTACAAAAGGAGACAAGGTACCATGAGCAAGAAGCAATAGAAACGAGAGAGTCTAGCAAGACTTCAAATATTGGACTTATCAGACAGACTATAAAGTACCTATGTTCCATATATGTAAAGAAATAAAAGATAACTTTGACAAGATTAAAAGTGTATAGTCAACCAAAAATTATAAAGATTAAATAAGCAGGGCTGAAAAAGAACAAAATAGAACTAATTTCAGAAATAAAAAATAAAACATATTAAAAACCAAAGATGAAATACAGTTAAAAAGAAAATTAAGTAAATCAGAAGATAGAATGAAAGACATTATTTAGAAGGAAGCTCGGGAGACAAAGAAACAACATACAAAGAGATTTCCAAATATGGAAGGCTGGGTTCCGGGAAGATGATGATAGCAGTAGCATAGATTTTTTAATCTCCCAAAATTCCCATATAAAATCAACCAGATAGCAAAACCAAAACCCCAGAAATGATATTTATAGCAAAACTAGGTGACAAAATACAAGCAGGTAGGGACAAACCACTGCCAGTCATGTTATCAGCACGTTATGCGGGAGAAAGAAGTAACGTGGGATTTGACAGACTCAAGAACACGACAACGCCAAAGTAGCCAGCAGGTATTCACGGGGCCAAACTGAACCGCAGCTGAAACTGGGAGGGTTTTACCCCCTCCAGTAGAGTTGAGTACAAGTTTCCAAGTTTACTTTCCCACCCAAATGTGAGCTCCATGAGGGCAGGAGTTTTTGTCTGTTTCCTTCTCAACTGTGTCCAGCACCGAGAACAGGGCCTAACACATAGCAGGGGTCAATGGGTACCTTTAGAACAAATTACTGAACAGGTTAGAAATTACTGAAACTCTGTGGAAGCTTCCTCCACCTGAACCCCCAAGTGGAGGCTGAGCGCGGCAGAGGAGAGAGGGGCTCACCTCCACGTTCCAGACATAGGAGCTGTGGAAGAGGTCCGACCACATCTTGCCCACTTTGTTGATGTCCTTGACGTCCCAGATGTAGATGCTGTGGTCCTTATACACGCAGGACAGCCACCGGTGGATGGGGTCGAAGGTCAGCGCCACTGTATCTGGGTAGACTGCTTCTGCCTTCTTGTGGAAGAGAAAGCTAACAAGGCCACATGGGTCATCAATCACCATCAATGTCACTGTGAGTACTGATGGCCACCTCTAGTGACAGTGGAGCTGCCTTCTGCTTGGCAATGCCATCCCTCATGGTATTTGTGGCCCTCCATCTCTCCTATTCCAATTCCACTTCTCCCTCTTCTGTTTTCCTTTGCTTTGCTTCTAATATAGAGGTTGAAAACTGGAAGCTTCTGCCTGGCCCTGAGAACATTTGAGTTTCCGACTCCTGTTAACATTTTTCTCCCCTCAGTACAGATAATCCAAGCTCCTGTCCTCTCTCTCTGAGCATGGAAGGATAATGAGCATGTACCTCAGGCCTCCTCTCTCCTTGGCCTCACCAACACATGACCACAAGCCCCTGTGTAAGGAGGCTGGGGAGCTGTCCTCTGGCCTGGGGCCTCCCTACAAAGGCTGTAGTTTACTGAGCACTTCCTTTGTGCCAGGACGAGAGTTTTAGCTGCAATGAATTCTCACAACTACCATGAGAAGTAGGTACTATATTTTACAGATGAGAAAACCGAGTCACACGGAGGTATGGTGACCTGCCTGTGGCCACACAGCACACAACAGAAGGTGGCAGAGCTAGGCAGCCTGGCCACTGCAACACACCACCACCTGTGGGTTGCACACCCATCCTCTTTCCTTTGTGACACCCAGTCACCCTGTTCAGACTCTCTTGGAAAAGGCACCCAGGAATTGGTGTCCAGCAATCTACAGAGAGGCAGCCCCAGGCACCCAGCACGCCCTGGTTAGGTAGCCTCCCTCTCCATGAAACAGACTTACAGCAACGGGGAAGAGAAGCCACAGCTTAGCCCTTCCATCTACTCTTGACACGATAGCCAAGGGATCTAACATGCAAGGCCTGGTCATTGAACTCCAATACCTGAAACCCCCAGTGGCTGCTCACTGACCTGAGACTAGACTACAGGCTCCTCCTGCTGGCCTCGTCTCCTATTGTCCTCCCCCGGCACACTGGGCTCTGGCCACAGCCCCTTGTTATCCCTGCAACATGACAAGCCCAGTGTCTTGTCCACTTAAGGCCTTTACACTTGCCGCTGGGACCATGCTCTCCACACAGCTGGCTCCTTCTCACCAGACACCCGATAACACGGCCCACCCCCAGCACGCTTGTTCCCGAGCCCTGCTTTGTTGCACCGAAGCATTCACGACTATCTGAAATTATCTTGTTTGTGTGCTTATTTATCATCAAGGCCCCTCACTAGGCTACAGACTTCATGGTGACAGAGATTTTGCTGCCTCATGATAGCTGTAACCTGCTTCCAGCCCAGGGCTGGCACTCAGTAGCTGCTTAGCAAGTGTCAGCCACATGGATGAAACACTTCACAATATTCACGCCTGCTCTGAGCTTTTCTCCTTCACAGCACTTAGCACTATCTGAAATTATTGTTTATTCCTTTATTTGCTCCCTGACTCTTTCTTCCCCCGCCCAGCCTCACCTCTCACCCTGGAGCTTGCCTCAGGAAGGCAGGGAATTTTCTGCTTTGTTCACTATAGGGACACCCAGGGCTGACAGTAATCACTAGTATTTGTAGGATGGACAGACAGACAGATCTGGAAGGACAGATGGAAACTAGTGGACAGGCTCTGGGTGGGCACCACCCCTCCCCCCCGCCAAGCAGTACCTGGGCTCCAGGCCCTGTGCCACGTCTACCCCCAGGTAGTGCGGCTTGGGCAGGTTGGCGAGGTAGTGCAGGCTGTGGGCCTGGAAGATGCGGACTATCCCGTCTGTGCAGCCACAGAAGATGAGCTCCTGGCTGACACAGAGGCAGGAAGACAGGGAGACCTGTGGGAGCAAACGGGACCCAAGTGGATTTGGTGCTTCATGTGGCCTGGCCCAGGGACACAGGGACTAACAGAGCAGCCTTGGGCCTCCAGAGATGACTTGCAGTTCCTTGGGTCTGAGATGCCCATTTTAGCATATTTTAAGATTTTCGAAATCAAGATATAGTATATAGCCATTACTGAAGGACACATGCCAGCAGGCAGACTAAGGCATGAGTTGGGACACAGCTGTCATTGCTGTCCATAGAGAAATGCAGCTGTGTATGGAAAACATGTGTTCGGTAGACTGTAATTTCAGACAGGTTACTTGCAGTAACAGGGTTGAATTGTGGGCTTAAATTTTATTCCCTATTGCTTAAAAACTTCATAAAAATTATACTCCAAAGCAGCATAGAAAATAGTTATAGTAAAGGATGGACTGTCCGTCCTACCAGAAAGTGACAGACCTCTAGACACAGAATAAAGGAGTTTTTCCAAACCTACAGGAACTTAATTTGTAAGTCATTTAGTGCTCAGGCACAAAACATCTATTTGTTGAAAGTTTTTTACCTGCTTAATGGCTGCTTAAGTTCTAGCAAGAGGGTTAAAATGAGAAAAAAACAAAACAATGTTGAACCAACTAGGAAAGACAGATCACACTTGGAATTCCTCCACATGCCATTAACCCTAAAGGGGTTATAAGTCTCTGGAAGCGAGTCATAAGAGCAGACTAGGAACGGGAGAGAAAAGCACCAATGTTCCTGCTGACAGCCAAATAGGCAAACCATCTCAGAATGGGGAAGCAGCTTAGAGTCAAACCTTCAGATACTGAAGGAAAGAAACTCTGCAATTTCTTGATACATCATCCTTTAGTTTAAAATTTTACATATTTTGTGTAGTCTTTTTTGACTGAAAAATTATTAAGTCAATGGTACCTTAGATTTAAAAAAAAAAAAATGCAGTCCTTCCACCAGCCAAGAGTGCTTAATGCAGAGAAATGTGAACCGGATCAAACAGTGATGGGAAAGCAACCGTAACCTTGACTGAATCTCAGGGTGCCAGGCAGTGTGCTAATTGTCATATATAAATTATCTCGTATGACTTCCTTATCTACCCTGGGAAGAAGGCAGCAGCATTCCCACTTTACAGATATGGAACCTGAGGCTCAGGGACGGGGAGGCATCCACCAAGGGTCACAGGTCACGGGGAAGAGCGTCTCCCCTGCTGGCGGCAGAGAGGGAGGCGGGTACCTTCAGGTTGATCCACTTCTCCAGCACCCTCTTCTCGTTGAACTGGCAGAGCAGGCCCGAGTAGGACACACAGAAGGTACTGCCTGCCATCCGGCCCCGGCCACAGGCCACACCACAGAAGATGTTGTTGTGCAGCTCACCCAAGATGCCTGAACGCCCTACAAGGGGCACCGTGCCTGTCACCTGGAGGCATAGCAGAGCACAGTGAGACACTGCCTAGGCTCCAGCAGGGCCACGATGGCCCAGAGGATATGACACAGCTAAACAGGAGAACTCTAAGAAACTCTTCCAAGTGGGCAGAGAGGCTGG
This sequence comes from Eulemur rufifrons, assembly GCF_041146395.1. Lineage (NCBI taxonomy): Eukaryota > Metazoa > Chordata > Mammalia > Primates > Lemuridae > Eulemur > Eulemur rufifrons. Next base: position 4,960,814 of record NC_091006.1, on the reverse strand, counting down.
AGGGCAGTGGTCCAAGAATGAGGTCTAGCTCCAGGGTCAGGGGGCTTCCCAGCAGGGCCTGCCAGTCAGCACCTGCACAGCAGGCCCAGAAGCAGAATCTGGGCCCCCCAGAGGCCAGTTGACCTCTAAGACCACCAACCCCAAGAAACAGAAGCCCCCACTGCTGCTGCTAATGGGGACTCCCTCAGGGCCTGGTAGAAGTAGCAGGGACAGAAACTCACCTTTGTTTCAGTGGAGACTTCTAAGAACCAGAACCTCACATGCCGGTTCCCAACAGTGACAAAATAGCTGCTGTCTTCTGAAAAGGAGAGGGCGATGACTCTGCATGATACCTTGTTGGAGGCCACCACGATGTCTTTCTGGAAGAATCAGTGCCGAAAAGCTCATACCAGCTCCCCTTCCACTGGACTACTTGTGCCTCCGCCCTCCGCCCCAGGTCTGCCAGCTCATCCTCCTCCAAGTCTGTTTTCTGTGGCCCCTCCAGGGAGCTGCTTTGTGGGGAAACCTACGTGTAGCACTCTGGTCATTCCTAGTCTACAGAGGAGGAGACCGAGATTTGGGAAAGTCCTCATGGGATACTATGTTCCAGAGCTCTCTCCATGGAATGGGGCCTCCCTTCTGGGGCTTCCTCAACAGCCCCAGAAGGGAGGCGCTTCTCCCCCACCTGCCAGGCTCAGAGTGGGGGATGTCATGTGCTCAAGGTCACACAATAGGTTACAGGCAGAGCCAGGACTTGGTACCCACTTCTGCTGACTCCAAGTCCTCTCCCAGCTATTCAAAAGTCCAGCCTACCAGTGCATGTCAACTCACTAAAGTCTCACAACTCACAAGGGAGATGCTATTATATCCAATTAACAGATGAGGAAACAGACTCACAGAGAAATTAAGTCACTTGCCTAAGGTCACAACTAGTCAATGTACAAATAATTATAATAGTTCTACTAGCTGAGAGCCTGTCATATGCCCTACACTAAGGGATCAGCATGTAGTAGGTGCTCAGTAAACATTTGCTGGGTGAATGAGCACTTTACCAAGTTATCTCAGTTCTCCCAATGCCCAAGACTCAGGATGCTCTGGCAACTGGCTGCCTGCCAGCCCGCATGCCTGCCCGCCAGCTCTCACCTTCCAGTCCCAGACGTTCAGTACCATGTCATGCTGGTAGCCCATGGATACAATGTGCTTCATATTGGGTGAGAAGGCCACGCAGGCCACACCGTACTTGTGGCCCAGCATCTCCGCCACCTGACTTTTCTCCTCCACGTCCCAGATGCGCACGGCAGGTCTGTGCCCATTCTGGGGAAGATAGGGCCATTACTGCTGCTGGGCTCCATACCAGGTAAGGCTAGAGGGGCTGTCAGGGGTGAAGTTGGTATTGCCACAGGGTATACCCAAAAGCCACTTCCCCCATCTGCCAAGGGGCTTTTCTGCCCCAGGAAGGAGCTATTCCAGGGACTGGACTCCCAGGCCTGTTGGGAGCAGAAGGAATGGCTCCAACACACTCCCACCAAGTGCTCAACTGTGATTGTGACTCACCTCCCCGGTCACTATGTACTTCCCATCAGGGGAGAAGGCCACAGCACTCAGAGACTTCCTGGGGACAAGGAAAGGAGTTGACCACTGGTTCCATGGAGGGTGGGCAGCCAGACTCCGGCCTGGATGCACTCATAGCACTCTGCCCACTCCTGGCTCCCAAGCCTTGGAACAGGCCAAGAGGGGTGAGCTCAAGCAGCTCCCACAGAACCCAGCACAGCACACAGAAAATGGGGGCAAAAGCAAAGGCCACTTCCGCCCTCAAACATCAAACCCCAAATGGGGCGGACACTGTTCAGAGACCCTGCTTGCTTCCCCCTCTGCAGAGGTGGGCACCCTAACACCCCACCCACCCTGCAACCCTAAGAAATACAGACGCAGGAAATGGTACAGACCTGGCCTAACTAAAAGGGTGGTGCTGATGGGAGGGCCCTGGCAGGCATCGCGCGAGACAGCCTGCGGCATGTGCTCCACTGCTGAACACTCAGGGTGTTCTGGAAAACCTATAAACAACCAAAATGTTTCCCTGTGATACTCCTAGCTAGCCTGCACAAGGACTGAATGACCTCATTCGCACATTTTCTGGCAGCAAGATTCACCATTCCCAGATGGCATAGTTTTTTCCCTCTCCCCTCTTACTTTTAATCCTGTTTTTTCCTTTGTTCCTTAACAGTCTAGTAATTGTTGCCATCATGAGTTAGTAAACTGGCATGCAGACAACTAAGTAAATGACCCTGAGTAAGACCTTGACAACCTCATGGAATATTCATCATCACCAAGTCAACCCACTGGTGGCTTCCCATGGCTACTTTCACTACTTAAAGCAGCAGGGGGCGCTGCCTACCCAATATCCACTTGCCCCCTCCTTCCTCACTGACATAAGCCCAATTTTAATTGGGATGGCAATGGGCCCAGCTACAGTACATTTCTCACTTCTCTTGCAGTGGCACAGGTATAGCTACATGACTTAGTCTAGCCAATGACAGGTAAACTGATGCACTGCATGGGACTCTCAGAAATAGTCCTCAAAGAGAAACCTTTGCCCTGTCCCCCTCCTGACACAAGGACATGACAGTCAGAATTCCATCTTGGGCCAAGAGGTGACCTCAAGAACAGAAGCCTTACAATAAGTGTGGGGGAACAGAAAGGCAGGAGTGGGGGCCCTGGTTCTCAGAGACACCAGCCCCCTGGGCGGCCCACCTCCACACTTCTCACACGCTGAAAGAGTATGCCCTTTGCTTTAAGCCATGCTTGTTGTGGGGCTTCTGTTGTCTGTAGCCACCCCTAACCTGTGCCTCGCCTCTGGCAAATGCTGTATAGGCATCACTGCATTGGGTCCTCATGCATGCTCTGTGGAGTCAGGACTCTCTCTGGCCAATTTTGCAGATGAGGAGACCTTAGCAGGGAAGTCCCCTGCCCGAGGTGACCACACCAGACAGGACAGACCCTGACCTCTAGGCCAGTAGTTCTCAGTGCTGGCTGCACATCAGAATTCCCTGGGGAGCTTTTGAAAAACATCAAAGCCTTCCTAAGACTAGCTGAGTGAAAGTTTGGTGAGGAAGAGGATATTTGCACACTCTCAGAGAAGATACTCACTAATCACAAAGGGGAAAAGTGAGGTTTTGAAGTGGAGAAACCCGGCAGATATGACCTCAACCAAGTGCTCCAAGTAAACAGCATAGTCCATGGGGACCTCCTGGTAGGACGCACCAAGAGCACAGCAATCCTTTTAAGGTGCTCCTGCCAGACACGCAGAACTGAAGCTGTCCCTGAGGAAACACCAGACAAACCCAAATGTTGGCACAGTCTATAAAAATCTAGTCTGTAATCCTCGAGGGATTATGAAAGGTCATGGAAGCCAAGAAAAGACAGAGGAGCTGCTGGAGGACACTAAAGGGACAACTACATGCAATATGTGATTCTGGACGGAATCCTTCAGCTATAAAGGACATTCTTGGGACAAATGGTAAAACCTGAATGGTGTCATCTGAAGAGTAGATGGTAGTGACACAACAATTTTAATTTCCTGATTTTGTTGGGTGTATTGCAGTTTTGAAGGATTATGTCATAATTTTTTTTGTAGGAAATACACATTGAAGTATTTAGAGATAGAGGAGCATCATGTCTGCAACTTACTCTCAAATAGTTCAGAAAAAAATTACTATGTATATAGACAAAGGATGCTAAAGCAAATGTGGTAAAATGTTATAATTTAGAAAATATGGGTGAAAGATACATAGGTGCTCTTTGTACTATTCTTGTAAGTCTGCAATTCTTTTAGTATGAAAACTTTAAAAATTGCCAATGCCCAGGTCTCACCCCAGCTGATTCAAGCCTTCTCTAGGGTGAGGCCCAGGGATCAGGTGACTGATAGGAGATGAGGGTGAAAACCCCCATCCTGGCCACACCACCTCCTCAGACAGCCCACTGGTGCTGAGGCTGGACACCTCCATGCCATTCACTCCAGATCAGGGTCATCCACTCCACTGCCTACAGGCATTAGGGAAGCAACACAGATGACAGGAACTGAGGTCTGACAAAAGCCCCTAAGCTCCAGCCCATCACTGCAACAGCGGAATGTGGGCCCCAGAGGCCAAAATTTCTCACTTTTCCAAAATGAGACGGACATTTGGAATTTTGTGTAAAAAAACTTTAAATGTTATCAACTAATTCCAATCTTTAAAACACACTATGTCAGGCAAGTCTGTGGGCCTCTGGTTTGCCACTATGGCCTTACAAACACTCACAACTGGAGGCACCTATTTTGTTTCCAAAGGAGGCCAAGGCTTGGAAAGAAGTATTTCACCTGAGATCACATGTGAATAAACATCTGACCCAGGACTAGAAGCCAGCTCCACCCTCATTGCCAGTGACAGAACCCACAGTTAGGAGTCAACCATCCAAAAAGCCACTTTCAAAAAGGAATCTATTTCTGTCACATAACAAGGACCCCCATAGCTTGAGGACCATATCTTAGGGACTGTAAGGAAAAGAGAAAACCCACACCTTATCCATCCACTGGAGAACAAGGAGCTGAGCTTGAGCTATGCCAAGGAGGGACATGTGGTGCCTTCTCAAAAGTCATAACCCTGTTGGGACCATATCCCCAGGGTGACACAGTGAACAATCCGTCCCAAGGTAGAAGGTATCAACCTTGGCCCACTCAGGGGGCCAATAAATTATTGGCCATTTCCCCAGTAAACTCGCAGCTGAAGGGATCTTTCTAAAACCCGAATCACATTCACTCATTCACTCATTCAGGAAATAGCAAGTGCCATCAATGTGCCAGACACTGCTCTCAAGTGCTAGGGACAGAAATGAACTGAGAGAAAAAGTCCCTGCCCTCAGAGAGCTAACATCACAGAAGGGAGACAGACAGTGAGGAAATTAGATAGCATATCATTTAAAGAAGTAGACTTTATGGAGAAAAGCAAAGCAGGGAAGGGAGACAGAGCATGCTCGTGGGCTGGGTGTGGAAAGCACATTCCTGGCCTGTAAATGCCCAAGTGGCTTGTCTTTGTACTCAGTATGCTATCCAACCTCTCCCCGAGGTCCATGTGATATGGTTTCTGCCCGTTCCACCCTTATGTCCCCTCACCTGCTCCCCTATTCCTGGCACTCAGATCCTTGGCTGCTCCTAAACCACCTGAGATTCTGAACCACTGCAGGGCCTTCGCTCCTGCTCTCCCCACTGCCTGGAGTGCCCTCTGCGCACCTTCTCACAGGTCACCCTCTCACTTCCTTCAGGTCTCAGAGTCGGGGAGGACTTCCCTGAGCCCTCTGACAGGGCTTTCCCCCATTCTCTGCCCGTGACCTGCCACCATTCCCCTACAGCACTGAGCATGATCGGTTAGTAATCTGCTGATCAGTTTACTATCTGTCTCCCCCTCTGGGCTGTCAGCTCTAGACAGCGGAGATTCTCATCTCTTCTGTTCTGTGCTATGTCCCCAGCACCTGGAACAGCACCTAGCACAGAGCAGACACTTGGTGAATGTCGCTAAACCAATGGGTGGGTGAATAAGTGAGTAACCTACCCATGAGTACCTCCTGGCATGTGGGGAAAGGGGGTGTGCCAAGACCCTGGTCCCACCCCCACCCCATGCCCAGGCCCCAGCCTACCTGGCGGTATTAAAGATGTGCTGCTGCTTGTTCTCCTTGGGGTTCAAAATCACCACCACACAGCTGGGGAGAAACAGGAAAATGTGCCTCAGCTGGAGGGAGCATTGGGATCCAGAGATGATTCTATCCCCAACTGAAAAGCCCACATATAAACAAGCCCCCTCTGAACAGAAGAGTCTCTCTGGTCTCCGCCTCCTCCAGGTGTTTATGCTGAGAACTCTAGGGCCCTTAACATTATTAACATGCTCTTAAACACAAACCACCACTTCCTCCGTAGTAACTATCCTGTCAAGCCCTAGGCTAATGAAGACCTTCTGTGCACAACCTCTTTAAATCCTCACAACTGCCCGGTGAGGTCAGGGCTCTTTAGGCCCATTTTACAGGTGAGGAAACTGAAAGCCTAAGAGGGGAATCCCTTTGCACAGTGTCATGTTACATCAGTATTTGTGGAATGAACAGCTGCAGGGTCCCCTTCAGTCCTCTCAACTGCCCAAGCAGAGGATATCACCAGTTCTGTTTTATAGAGGAAGAAGCAGAGGCTGAGAGGGCGGCACACATGGTAGAGCTGGGACACAAATCCAGGTCACACCACCCACCTGTACTCACAATTAAGGCTTTCACAGCACTCAGTGCATCCCAGAGACTATTCTAGACACAGATGGACCTGTGGAATCCTCTCCAGGGCCCTCAGAGGTGGGCAGCAGTATCCACATTCTACAGACGGAAGAGCCAAGCCCAGGAGAGACTCACTGATGACTTCAGGCTCCAAATTCCCCAGCAATGATTAAATTCAAGGCCTGCTCATTTGCTTACCCTGCCAGGTAGGCGACATGGCCTGTGCCAGGGTCACAGGTTAGGCCACTGCTGTTCTGGGCTGTGATGCCAAGCACTTTCTCGAGTGACACCTGCAAAGAAAAGGCCCAAGTCAGAAGCACCTGCCCCAGCAGGCCCCACATAGCATAGCCACCTCAGCCACCCATTCAGTTCCTACTGCATTCAGCACACACTGATTGAGCTTCTGTAGTCAAGCTACCTACCAGCAGCTAACATTTGTTTTTCTCAACATTCCTTTGACAAATACATGGTGCTAAGTGAAGGGCAGAGTGGTGAGGAAGACAGAAAACTCCCTTCCCTCCTGGAGCTCACATTCTGCTGGTGATGGGGATGGAGAACATAGAAAGAGAGCAAAACTAATATGTAAAATAGATGTCAGATGATGATAAGAGTCATAGAGAAAAATAAAGCAGGGAAGGAGACTGGGAGTGAGGGGGAAGGGGAAGAGTGACGCAGTGAGAAGGTGACCTGTGAATAAGTTTCTAAGTACTTTCATATGGACGAAAGACTTGAGTCCTTTCAACAAGCCAAGGAAGAAGGCTCTATTATCACCCCTGTTTTACAGATGAGGACACTGACGCCCAAGATCCTACACCTGGGAGTGGCAAGGTTGGGCTACAAACCCAGGCTCCGAAGCCAGCACTTTGGGCCCTGCAGGGGAAGCATGGTAGTGAGCAAAAGGAGACACTGTTCCCTCATCAAATTCATAGTCCAGAGGTTCTAGAGGTTTCAACAATTAGAGAAACAAGTGAATGATCACATTTAAAATTTAAACAGTTCTCAAAGCAAAATACGTTAAAGTGGCCAGACCCCATCATGGTTGATTCAACAATTTATATCGAGTATGGACTAATAGAATTGTGTTATTTTCATATCTTGAATAGTTTCTAATTATTATAGACTAAACCATTCTCAAGCAAGTCCTCGGCCTCAGAATTGAAAGGCAAACATAGATAACAATAGCTAACATTTATTGAGCATTTACCAGAAGCCAGGTACTGTTTAAGTACCTATAACCATATTACCTTAATGCTCACAATAACCCTATAATATAGTCACTATCATCATCATCACCCACATCTTACACATGAGGAACGAGAGGCCCAGAGGAGTTACCCACCCAGGAAGGAGACAGGACTCTAACACAGACAACCAAGCAACGGCTCTCATGTTGTTTTATCTGTTGAGCAGCATTACTAGGCATTAGTAGAACTGGTCATTTTTAGACTATGTCTTTTGCAAGCCAGATGGACTCTGTGTTGCCAAACAAGAAACATAAATAAATGACACTATGCAACATACACAATAACGGTATTAGCTGAGTACTTGCAATGTGCCGGGTGTTGTTCTAAGTGATTAAGCTATGTGAGTTCATTTAATCCTCACGAATACCCTATGAGGGATGTCTACATCATTATTCCCATTTTATAGGTGAGGAAACTGAAGCACACAAAAGTTCATAACTTACTAGGAAGAACAGGATTAAGGTTTAAGCTCAGGCAGTCTGGGTCCAACCAGACTGTCCAGGAGTCTGTGTGCTTAACTACCTTGCTATATTATACTGCCTCTCTGAATTTCCTGTAGTTATTCTCCTACATACATAGTTTAAGAGCTCAAAAGGCACTTTCAGGAACATACAAGACAAGGGCCATGAAGTATAAGTGCACTGGGTGAGAGAAGAAGGTGGGTGTCTGCTTTGGAGTGGGGTTCAAGAAGACTTTTCAGGCCGGGCGCGGTGGCTCACGCCTGTAATCCTAGCACTCTGGGAGGCCGAGGTGGGAGGATCGTTTGAGCTCAGGAGTTCGAGACCAGCCTGAGCAAGAGCGAGACCCCACCTCTACTAAAAATAGAAAGAAATTATATGAACAGCTAAAAATATATATAGAAAAAATTAGCCGGGCATGGTGGCGCATGCCTGTAGTCCCAGCTACTCGGGAGGCTGAGACAGGAGGATCGCTTGAGCTCAGGAGTTTGAGGTTGCTGTGAGCTAGGCTGACGCCACGGCACTCACTCTAGCCTGGGCAACAGAGTGAGACTCTGTCTCAAAAAAAAGAAGACTTTTCAGGCTGGGCGCGGTGGCTCACACCTGTAATCCTAGCACTCTGGGAGGCCGAGGCGGGTGGATCGCTCGAGGTCAGGAGTTCGAGACCAGCCTGAGCAAGAGCGAGACCCCTTCTCTACTAAAAATAGAAAGAAATTATCTGGCCAACTAAAAATATATATAGAAAAAATTAGCTAGGCATGGTGGCGCATGCCTGTAGTCCCAGCTACTCGGGAGGCTGAGGCAGTAGGATCGCGTAAGCCCAGGAGTTTGAGGTTGCTGTGAACTAGGCTGACACCCGGGCACTCACTCTAGCCCAGGCAACAAAGCAAGACTCTGTCTCAAAAAAAAAAAAAAAAACCTTTCAGGGTAGGGTTACTCAGGCTGAGACGTGAGGGATGCAGGAACCAGCCAGGTAGACTGCAGCAAAAAGCCCCGACAGAGGACTCAAAGGCCGAAGCAGAAAAGAACTTGGAGTCTCAGGAAAACAGAAAGCAGGCCAGTGTGACTGAACCTCGGTGAGAGGGAGGACATGGGAGGTACAGCCAGAGGGATGGGCAGCGGTCACTTAAAGCCCTGCAGCCAGGAGTGGCTGAAGGAATCAGAGCGCAGCAGGGAGAAGGAAACCGCGGAACAGGAACAAAGATCCACTAGCAGCTACCATGTATCCACCCTCTATCTGGACTCTGTGCCAAAATAGTCACAGTCACAATTTCATCTCCCTGCAACACGATGTTACTGTTACATTCATTTTACAAAAAGAGACTTTGTGCCTAGAGAGTTGCTGCACCATTTTTTAGATTGCTGCCGCGCAATAAAATTCCTTCTACCCACTCTAAAAATCATTTCCTTCTGTGTTTCTGTGTCTCAGGATTTAGGGAATTAAAATTGTTCTCTATGCCCTCCTCCCCAGGCTGCTGAGATTTTACAAATAATTTCTCACATCCTCTCCACAGTTCTGAGTGGTAATATGGACTAAGAATCCCACGTTGGTGAGGGAAGAGGACAGAGAAGGCAGGGCGTGTAAGGCCAGACAGAGCCGAGGAAGAGCTGGGACAGACAGCACTCTGGACTGAACCCAGGTAGGGGCCTTAAAGACCCAGCGGGGGCCAGGTCGACAAAAGTGAAAGTGCGCAGAGAGAGGTCCAAAGGCTACCGAACCGGGCTTAAGATATAGCGAGCCTACGCTGTGATTTGCAGAAGCTTCCGGAGAAGTGGGAACCAGGGAAGAATCCGGGGAAAGCTCCAATGCTGAGGGTGGGGCAGAGAATGATGCGCAGGACTGAAGGGAGGAGACGGAAAGTAGGAGGGGCGTCGACCGAGTGGGCGGGGCTTAGGAGAAGAGCCGGAGCCGTGGAGCAAGCTGAGGGGAAGAGCCGGGGGCCGGTAGGCAGAGCCAGAGATTTTCAGACGGGACCGGAAGCGGGCCGGGGAAGCCTGGAACCGGAGTAGGCATGGCGAGCAGCTCCTCACCCTGTTGTGCACCGTGTCCTCGGGCGCCGCCGGGAGTCGCGTCCGCCGCCGGAGGCAGAGCGGCGGGGCTGGGGGCGGGGAGGACTGGCCCCTCCGCGCTGCAACTCCCGCCGTAACAGAAGAAAGCTTCTCAGCCGCATCAGTCCGCGCATAGCCCCCGGGCCCTAGGGCCGCCATCGCCGCGCCGGAGCCGGGCAGCCGTTACACTCCTTAACCGCCGCCGCCGCAGCCACGACCCACTCGAATAGTGAACAGCCGCGGGAAAGCCGGCGCCGCCGCCCATTGGACGCGGCGGGCCGCCGGTCTGGCCAATCCTAAGGCTGCCGAGAGGCGCTTACGACCAATGGGGGCTAAGAGGCGGAGCGGAGCGTCTGGCAGGGCGGAGCCACAGCCCGTCCTCTCGGTGCTTGATCAAGCCTCGCGGGGTTTGTCATGCAGTGTGCGTTTTCGTCATTCATGAAACATGCAGGCTGTAACTTTTACGAGGCCAAGGCCACACCGCACCGTTCGCTGTCACCCAGTGAGACTGTCCGCGCTGTGGCAGTGGCCTGGATGTAAGCGTAGGGTGGAGCCGAAAGAGACTGGCAGGCCGGTCGATTTGGCAGGTGCAGGCTCAGAAACACCGTAACGGCACCTACGCCCTAGCACGTGATGAAGATCAGGAGTGGCAAGGGTCGGCTTTGCGCTGACGTGCCGTCCCAGCTTGTCCCCCATTCGCCACGTGACAAGGGCGTAGCTGATTACGCAGAGGGGAGCCTAGTACGCAGGCGCGCTCAACTCCCCTCCCCCCCCAGCACGTGACGCGGCACTGAGGCCGTCACGTGAAGCAGGCAGAGCGCACGCGGCGGCGGGGGGGGGGGGGGGGGGCAAGGTGCGGAGGCGCTCGGCGAGGACCAGAGTGCAGCCGCTGACCCGGCAAAACTCAGCCAGGCTGGACAGCCATGCCCAAGTACTGCAGGGCTCCGAATTGCTCCAACACCGCGGGCCGACTGGGCGCGGACAACCGCCCAGTGAGCTTCTACAAGTGAGCGCCAGCGGGGGCGGGGCTTCAGGGGGCGGGGCTCTGAAAAGGGCGGGGCCCGAGGAAAAATACATTAATTTAAGCTGTGCCCGGCACCTGGTCCGGCTTGAGGGTGTTAGGAAGTAGTAAAGTTAGAAGAGGAGACGGTATTCTCAGTAGTGAACACTGCGCATGCAAAGGTGCACATGTGTGAAATGGCAGGGGTGAATGATTAACTACCGGCAGTGAACAGAGCGAGCAGAAGGCGGGGGAGGGATCTGTAGGGAGAAGTGAGGTTGGTCCAGGCTCTCTAAGAGCCTGGAACTGCCCACTCCCCATCTCCACGAACTGGAGCCATCTCACATTCAAAACATCCAAAACTGAGCTTCTGATCTTGTCTGCCCCCAACACCTTCCATAGCCCTTCCTATCCTAGTCATTAGCTTACTCCATCCTTCCTGTTGCTCAGGTTGAAAACCTTAGAGTCATCCTTACCTCTTCTCTTTCCTCACGCTTAGGAAAGTCAGAATTACTTTGGAGTGTAAAAAAAAAAAAAAAACTGCCCTCCTGTTTATCTGGTTGAAATAACAGACACGGGGAAAGCCAGCTGCAGAATTAATAGGAAAAATTATTTCTCTCAGGGACATGTTGCAGATGTAAAGTGGCAGAACTACTTTGAGTGACTACTGCTTTCTCACTCACTGGGAAACTTTTCTTGTCTAAAATCAGAGACTATTACAAACTTTGCTGTTTGAAATTCTATTAGTGTGAATGAAACATCTCACTTTCGCCTGGAGGAGCTAAGTCACTTTGATACAGAAAAGCATCCTTGATTAACAGCCCAGGTTGTGAGCTTCAGGTAAGGGGTTTTGGGACTTGATATTCCACACCTATCTAAACTTTTATTGCTTCCAAGAAGACAGGACCCTGGGCCCACTTAGCAATCCAGACCTGATATCGATCTCTTTATACACAGTTTTGATTTTGCTTTGAACTGATCCAAACACTACTTCATTTACATTTCACCTTAATTTCACCCTTCCCTCATACCAAATAACAACTCTATCTTTTGCTTTGTTTGGTAAGACTGCCCATGGTGTGTCTGGTGTACAGACTCCCTCATTGCCATGAGAAATAAACACTTCTATTGGTCTACAGGTTTGTCTCTGGTGATCTTAGCCAAAGTGGGCTAGGACACATGCCTCATCCAGTCCACCAGCAAATCCTGTTCTCCCTTTAAAAATCTATCCAGGATTTGATCACTTCTAACCCCCTCCTCTGCCTCCACCCTTAATTCTCCCTGTCTGCCTTCTGCTTTATTTTTCCTTGTAACACATTGCTATCTGGCATATCACATATTTGATGTATTCATTCATTGTCACCCCCACTAGAATGTCAGTTCCATGAAGCCAGGGAATTTTGTCTCTTTTGTTTCTTGTTGTGTCCCCAGCCTCTAGAACAGTGCCTGGCACATAGTGGGTGCTCAGTAAATATTTGTTGGGTAGATTCAGCAAATGCACTTAGGTGGGCTCCCCAGGAAACCCAGCAGTCCATGTCCCAGCTATCCTTTGAGGGACCCTGGTGTAGGCCAGAAGGAGTGCAAGGGAGTCGTTAAGCCTACATCAGCGTATCCAGACTTGCTTATTATTTTTTATTTTTATTTTTTTAGAGACAGTATCTCACTCTGTCACCCTAGGCTGGAGTACAGTGGCACAATCATAGGATCATAGCTCACTGTAGCCTTGAACTCTTGGGCTCAAGTGATCCTCCTGCCTCAGCCTCCTGTGTAGCTAGGACTACAGGCTTGTGCCACTGGGCCCAGCTAATTTTTAAAAATTTTTTGTAGAGATGGGGTCTTATTATGTTGCCCAAGCTGGTCTTAAACTTCTGGCCTCAAGCATTCCTCACACCTTGGCTTCCCAAAGGGCTAGGATTATAGGCATGAGCCACTGTGGCATGAGCCACTGTGCCCCACCACGTTTGCTTTTTAAAATATGTCACTCTGGCTCCATTTATTAGTTCAGCAACTCTTTAAGTGTCTCCTGGGGAAGCAAGCAAGCCTCTGTTAGACACTAAGGACCCTGACAGATCTTGTACCTGTCATGACAGAGCTCATGGACAAGTGAGGGGTCAAACACTGAAGAACTGAATACACAACCTAGAAGTCATTCATGATCCTTTTGTTCCATCAGCATCACTGCCCCCAGTCTAGTCCATTAACCCTGTGGTCCCCAACCCCTGGGCCATGAACCAGTGACCAGTACCAGTCCATGGCCTGTTAAGGACCAGGCTGATCCCACCCTCCACTCTCACCCAGTGGAAAAATTGTCTTCCATGAAATTTGGAACCCAGGGGGCCGCACAGCAGGAGGTGAGTGGCTGGCCAGCAAGCCAAGAAGCTTCCTCTGTATTTACAGCTGCCCCCCATTGCTTACATCATGGCTGAATTCTGCCTGCCCCCCCCCCACCCCCGCCCGGTCCATGGGAAAATTGTCTTCCATGAAACTGGTCCCTGGTGCCAAAAAGGTTGGGGACCACTGCGTTAACTCATCCTTTGGGTTTACCCTTAAAACACATCTCCATCTTTCAACAACTGCAACACAATCCCTAACACCTTTGCAATACAGTTATAAATGTAAATGGGAAAATCCTAACTAAGCTATTAGGAGATAAGAAAAACCACACTCCCAGACTAACTACTTCTCATCACATCCACTGTCACAGCGATCCAGTCTGCCATCAACTCTCAATGGGATACTGTGATAGCTGCTTACTGGCCTCCCTGCTTCCACTCTTGCCTCCCTTACAACAACAACAATAATAATAACTTACTTAGAGATCACTTACCATATGCCAGGCACTGTTCTTAGTGCTTCACATGTAATAATAAGGAGGAGAATGATAACAGCTGTACACAGCAGCCAGATGACTATAAAAATCAATTCCTGTCTTCATTGGCACCATCCATGGCTGCCAGACTGTTCCCCATACAGGCTAGCTCGTTCCACCTCGGGCCTACCCCTAAGTCAGTCTTGCAGAAGCCACTTAGCTAAGAGCTGAGGAGCAGTTTCCAAAAGAGATTGAGGAGAAGGCATGGATGCCAGGTAGGAAATAAGATGAAACATGTTGAGGGATGTGGCTGCCAGGAAATAACTTGAGAGCCTGCCTGGCAGCCAAAGGGAACATTCATTAGCTCTGTTTTAGGCCCTTTCAAGGACAAGTGGTAGTAATCTCTAATGGCGGGGCCTATCAGTCAGGAATTGCATCTGTCAGTACAGAGGTTGTCAGGCCAGCACTGGTGTGGCAGCTCCATGTCATCAGAGATGACTGTCCATCCTTTCTGCTCTATCATCCTTAGCATGTGGCTTCCATCCAAGATGGCGGCCAGTGCCCCAGCCACCATGCCCTGCCGTTCCTAGTAGGAAGAAAGGGGAAGGGAGGAAGAGCAAAAAGGATTCAGCTCTAAACCGAGTTGGACCCCTTTACAAGGCCTTCCCAGAAACCCCATCCAATGGCAACTTCATCATTGGTCACCTCCAACTGGAAAAGAGGCTGAGAAATGTGGTCTTTTAGCTGGGTGTTATACCATCCTGAAGAAATTTTGAGTTATGTTAGTAAGGAAGAAAAGAACTTCTAGCAGTGTATGCCACTCCATGCTCTAGATAAGATGACAGCAAGACTATAATATTTTATAAAAAGGAGAACATTTGCTGTCCACTTAAGGTAGGTTTTTATTTATTTATTTTTTATTTTATTTTTTTTGAGACAGAGTCTCACTCTGTTGCCCAGGCTAGAGTGCCATGGCGTCAAGCTCACAGCAACCTCAAACTCCTGTGCTTAAGCAATCCTTCTGCCTCAGCCTTCTGAGTAGCTTGGACTACAGGCATGCGCCACCATGCCCGGCTATTTTTTTTTTTCTATATATATAATTTTAGCTGTCCAGATCATTTCTTTCTATTTTTAGTAGAGATGGGGTCTCACTCTTGCTCAGGCTGGTCTTGAACTCCTGACCTCGAGCAATCCTCCCACCTCGGCCTCCCAGAGTGCTAGGATTACAGGTGTGAGCCAATGTGCCCGGCCTAAGGTAGGTTTTTAGAGAGGAATATTTCCCATTTCAGATGCTGCTATCCAGAGGAACAAAAGAGAGTAAGACCAGTTAAGGAGAGGCTTCTCATGATAGTCACTTTCTTCCTTTGTCCTTTGAGCTACTCTAATGCCATTTGAGCATCCCTTCCCATTTAAGACACCTTCCCAGAGGTCCCACACAACACTAAAGCATTTGTTAGCTGGAACTTGGTCACATGGCCCCATTTAGCTGCAAAGGAGCCTGGAAAATACAGTCTTTTAGCAGGACATGTTATGGCTTCAAATAAAGTTGGAGGTTTGTTAGTAAGGAAAAAGAAGAGAGTGGATCTGGGAGCAATCGGCAGTCTCCCCTGGGAAGGGGTGGGGAAGGAGGGTGCTGCGGCAGTGGATCTCATATTTGTGTCCAGGAAGAATGGGGCTGGTGAGAACATTTGGATCCCAGATGGAGGCTGAAGGGACTGCAGCTTCCAGACTCCCTGGCTGTGTGCCCTGAGGTTCTGTTCTTTGGGTGCCACAGTGCTTCTCTAAATCAGGCCTTCTGTCCTCTTTCACCAGCTGCTCCCCAACAACCCCCATCTGCCTCTAGTCTGAGAAGTCTTGTTCCCCCCCAATCTCTGTCCATCCCATCCACATCCTCCCTACTCGTAGTGTCTCTAGTTTTGTTTTATTTTGTTTCTTGTTTCTTTTTTGTAGAGACGAGGTCTTGCTATGTTGTCCAGGCTGGTCTCAAACTGGACCTGCTTCTGCCTCTCAAAGTGCTGGAATTACAGACATGAGTCACCACACCCAGCCCACCTCTTTAGTTAGTTAGTTAGTTTGTTTGTTTGTTTCTTTCTTTCTTTCTTTTTTTTTTTTTTTAGACAGAGTCTCACTCTGTTGTCCAGGCTAGAGTGCTGTGGCATCAGCCTAGCTCACAGCAACCTCAAACTCCTGGGCTCAAGGGATCCTCCTGCTTCAGCCTCCCGAGTAGCTGGGACTACAGGCGTGCGCCACCATGCCCGGCTAATTTTTTCTATATATATTTTTAGCTGTCCATATAATTTCTTTCTATTTTTTTAGTAAAGATGGGGTCTCGCTTTTGCTCAGGCTGGTCTCGAACTCCTGAACTCAAACGATCCACCCACCTCGGCCTCCCAGAGTGCTAGGATTACAGGCGTGAGCCACCGTGCCCAGCCCTCTTTAGTTTCTTATGTGTCCTTTCTATGGTTTATTTTTGCAAATATAAGCAAATTTGAATATACATTCTTATTTCTCCCGTTATTGCAGTATTAGTTTCCTGTGGCTGCTATAACAAACTTGGTGGCTTAAAAGAAGAGAAATTATTCTCTCAGAGTTCTGGAGGCCACAAGCCCAAATCAGCTTTACTGGGCCAAAATCAAGGTGTTGGCCAGGCTGTAATCCTTTGGAGGTTCTAGGGAACAATCTGTTCCTTGCCTCTTCCAGTTTCTGGTGGCTACAGGTATTCCTTGGCTGTGGCCGCATCTCTCCAATCTCCGCAGTCACATTGCTTTTTCTTTGGCTGTAGTAATTTCTTCTCCTGCTTCTTGTAAAGACACTTGTGATGGCATTTAGGGCCAACCTGATGATTCAGGATAATTCCCCACCCCATCCCAAGATCCTTAACTTGATCATATCTTTTGTCATGTAAGGTAATATTCACAATTTCCAGGGACTAGGATGTGGCTATTTGGGGGCGGGGGGGTCTTTTTTCAGCCACTGAAATGACTAAAAGCTGATACACTCTATTTGGAACCATGCATTTTTCACATAACATGTGCCTGACAATAGCATGTCAGTTCATAGAATGCCTCCACACTCTGCTTCATGGCTGCCTAGTGTTCTTTCCTGTGGATATGCCTGGAGTTTATTTACCCTGTCTCCGGTAGGTAGTACTGTCCCAGATTCTCTTAGCGCTCATCATGCTTCCTTTCACCAGAGAGAGAGGGGGCCTCAGGCTCATAGCTCTCATCAGGTCAAGGTATCCAGTGTTTTTATGGTTAACTTCTATTTACGGTTTTCCATTTTCAATTGTGGTGTAAAGTTTCTCTTGTCAGTATCTCTGTTTAATACTTAAAGTTGGTTAATTTTAAGAAAAATGTTAAGTGAATAATGTCACTGATATGGAAAACATTGTGAAGATGGGATGTGCGTGACTGTTAGTTATCTAATGCTACTTAACAAACTGTCCCAAAATTTAACAGCTTAAAATAAACATTTACTGTCTCACAGTTTCTGGCAGCTGCTACAGGACAGACTAGCCAGAACTTGATCGTATGGTCACCCCTGGCTGCAAATGAGGCTGGAAAATGAGGTCTGTATTGTGGACAGCTTTGAACCCAGGTCTGCATACAGACTGTATTACTAAGAGGGCAAGAACAGATGTTGGGGAGAGGTGGTACCAGGAAACACTTAGGAGCAGTGGGGCACCTTTAGAGGGTGCCTCATCAGATAATCCCCACCCACTCCCACAGAGAAAGCTTTTATTAATATTTAGCTCAGGCCGGGCGCGGTGGCTCATGCCCGTAATCCTAGCACTCTGGGAGGCCGAGGCGGGAGGATCGCTTGAGCCCAGGAGTTTGAGACCAGCCTTAGCAAGGGCCAGACCCCGTCTCTACTAAAAAAAATAGAAAGAAATTAGCTGGACAACTAAAAATATATATATAGAAAAAATTAGCTGGGCATGGTGGTGTACCTGTAGTCCCAGCTACTCAGGAGGCTGAGGCAGGAGGATCCCTTGAGCCCAGGAGTTTGAGGTTGCTGTGAGCTAGGCTGATGCCATGGCACTCTAGCTCTGGCAACAGAGTGAGACTCTGTTTAAAAAAAAAAAAAAAAAATTTAGCTCATTTTTTTAACTTTATAAAAAATTATTTTTAATTGTGGTACATATACAATCAACCATATGAACCATTCCTAAATGTTCAATTCACATTGTTACACAACCGGTCTCCAGGATATTTTCATCCTGTAAAACTGAAACACTGTCCTCATAGAACAATTCCCTTTTTCCCCCTCCCCAGCTCTTGGCAACTGCCATTCCACTTTTCATCCCTATAAATTTGACTACTGTATCTCATATAAGTGGAATCATCAGTGTTTGTCTCTTTGTAACTGGCTTATTTTACTTCCCATAATGTCCAGTTCATCCATGTTGTCATGTGTCAGAATTTCTTTTCAAGACTAATATTCCACGGTCTGTATAGGCCACATTTTGCTTATTCATTCATCTGTCAACAGACACTTCCACCTTTTGGCGGTTGTAAAATATGCTGCTATGAACATGGGTGTCCTGGTATCTCTTCAAGACCCTGCTTTCAATTCTTTTGGGTACATTGGAATTGCTGGATCAGATGGTAATTCTGTTTTTCATTTTTTTGAGAAACTGCCATAGTGTTTTCCATAGTGGCTGCACCATTTTACATTCCCAGCAGTGCACAAGGGTTCTAGTTTCTCCATGCCCTCATGCAGGCTTGTGATTTTATGTTTTCTTTTTTAATAGTAGCAATTCTGATATTCATAAGATAATATTTTATCATGGTTTTGATTTGTATTTCCCTAATGATTAGTGATGTTAAATATCTTTTCATATGCTTCTTGGCCATTTGTATATCTTTTTTTTTTTTGAGACAGAGTCTCACTCTGTTGCCCAGGCTAGAGTGAGTGCCGTGACATCAGCCTAGCTCACAGCAACCTCAAACTCCTGGGCTTAAGCAATCCTCCTGCCTCAGCCTCCCGAGTAGCTGGGACTACAGGCATGCGCCACCATGCCCAGCTAATTTTTTTTATATATGTTTTTAGTTGGCCAGATAATTTCTTTCTATTTTTAGTAGAGACGAGGTCTCGCTCTTGCTCAGGCTGGTCTCGAACTCCTGAGCTCCAGCGATCCTCCTGCCTCGGCCTCCCAGAGTGCTAGGATTACAGGCGTGAGCCACCACGCCCAGCCCATTTGTATATCTTCTTTAAAGAAATGTCTGTTCAAGTCCTTCGCCCACTTTTTAATCTGGTTATTTGGTTTTTATTGTTGTGAATTGTTTAAAAGCTTTTTAATGGGTATTTTCAAGCATATACAAAAAACAGAGTTGCGTAATGAATCACTCAGTTTCAATATTTTTCACCACTCCCACCCACACCTGTAAGTTTTTTGTCCTGCAGTATTTTAAAGTAAATCCCAGCCAGGCGCAGTGGCTCATGCCTGTAATCCCAGCACTTTGGGAGGCCAAGGCAAGAGGGTCACTTGAGGCCAGAAGTTAGAGACGGGTCTGTGCAAGAGCGAGACCCTGTCTCTACAAAAAATAGAAAAATTAGCCAGGTGTGATGGTGCATGCCTGTAGTCCCAGCTACTCGGAAGGCTGAGGTTGCAGTGAGCTATCATGACACCACTTCTCTTTGTCCCTGGCAGTAGAGTGAGGCCCTGTCTCAAAAATAAATAAATAAAATAAATCCTACATATCAGGTGTTTTATCCATAAATATTTCAGAACGTTTTTCTAATAGAAGACTATTTTAGAAGCATAAACCAATAAAATTATTGCACCTAGCAAAATTAATTTCTTACAATTATCTAATACCCAGTTCATGCTTAGTTTTCCCCAGTTTTTTTTTTCCTTTTTTTCTTTGTTATTTCAGCATATGATGGGGGTACAAATGTTTAGGTTATGTATATTGCCCTTGCCCCACCCGAGTCAGCTTCAAGCATGTCCATCCCCCAGACGGTGCGCATCGCACTCATTATGTGTGTATATACCCATCCCCTCCTCCCCCCTTCCCCAGTTGTTTTAAAATGTCTTTTTATTGAATGGTTTGTTGCAGGCAAGGTCCACATCTTGCCTTTGGGTTGATGTTTCTTAATCTATAACACCCCTACCCTCAGCCCCCATGTTGTATGGTTGTAGAAGAAACGTTTTCACTTGACTTTATGATCTCCCACATTCTAGAAGTCTGATTTTATAAATTGCTCTTTCAGGTTCATGTGGAGGAACAAATTGGGGGGCCGGGGCATGGGCAGGGAGACCAGGAAGAAGGCTATTGCCCCAGCCCAGCCTGGAGAGGAAGAAGGCTGGACTGGAGGGGCAGTGGAGGAGGGAGAGGTGGGCTGATGCTGGGCATTTAAAAGGTGGGGTGGAAGCATGGGTTGTGGGGATGAGGTAGAGAAAGCCTGGGTGGGAGGCAGGGCCCAGGGGAGACACAGGCTTGGAGCCCAGGGACTCCGGGGTGTGGGTATCCTTAGACAGGGAGTGTCTGGAGCTGGTGGCACTGACCCAGCGACGCCACCACCCATGCAGGTTCCCACTGAAGGATGGTCCCCGGCTGCAGGCCTGGCTGCGGTGCATGGGCCGTGAGCACTGGGTGCCCAGCTGTCACCAGCACTTGTGCAGCGAGCACTTCACGCCCTCCTGCTTCCAGTGGCGCTGGGGTGTGCGCTACCTGCGGCCTGATGCGGTGCCCTCCATCTTCTCCCGGGCACCGCCCGCCAAGGTGAGCGCCAGGAGGTCCTACTGCTGAATCTGATCCCCAGCTCTCCCCTCCTAATGGAAGTCCCTCCTTGAGTCTAACCCTCAGCCCTCCCCTCTGGACGGAAGTTCCTCCCTGAAGTCTGGCCTTAGGGAAGTCCCCCCTTGGAGACTGACGCCCCCCCAACCCTTACCTCCTGAGGAGCTCCCCCTTAGAATCCGGCCCTGATGCCCCCCCCCCCCCATCCCATGCCTTGTCTTCCAGAGCCAGCGGGGTACCCGAAGCACCAAGAAGCGCGTTGTGCCGCTACCTCCGCAGGAGGCTACGCCCCAGACCCCAGGCCGCGCCATCCCTGCCTCTGGCCCAGTACACCTAGTGGTGCTGGGCCCCGCAGCGGGGACCCCCGAGGCTGCGGCCACCATGCTCCTGCCCGCCCTTCCCACTTCGCCCACTCTCGCGGGGCCACGGCCTGACGTCCCGGCCCAGCAGGCTGGGGCCGGGCTGGGCGCGGCGCTGGGAGCGCTGCAGCGGCGCGTGCGGAGGCTGCAGCGGCGCCACCAGCGGCACCAGGTGCAGCTGCGGGCTCTGGAACAGCTGGCGCAGCAGCTGCTGGCGCAGGCGCGCCGGGGCCTGCAGCGCGTGGTGAGTGCCCGCCCCTCCAGGCAGTCCCGCCCGCGGCCTGCCTAGCCCACGCAGTTTTCATTTAAACTAGGGTCTAATATTTAAAAAGCAGAACATTTTATCCATGTTTCCAATTTTTGGGTTTTTCTTCAAAAAAAAAAAAAAAAGTCAATCTGGCAATGCCAAGCAGCTATTGGTTGGAGCTGGGTTATGGCTGCTCCATTTATTAATAGTGACATTTGAGCAGTTCTTACTGTCTGCCAGACACAAGAGTTAATAACATGATCTTGTTACTGCTGTTGTCTTCATTTTTCCAGATGAAAAAACGGAGGCACAGAGCAATCTAGCAACTTGCCCAAAGTCAGGCAGCCAATAATTTGCAGAGCCAGGGTCCAAAACTAAGGATCTGGCTCCAGAGGCAGCCTGTGTCCTCTTGGAGAGTTCCCTGCCTGGCCCGTATAGAGCTTGAGTTTGCCACCCCTGTACTGGTGTCTCTCGGGCCCTATCTAAAGCCCTTTTGCACCTATGTTTTACTGCTGGGACTTTGGGTGGGAGCAGGCAGTGAGGAGGGATGTCATATCTTTGAAAATCAAAGTTTAAGCAAGCCTGTCCCCTGCTTAAAACCCCAGGGCCAAGCCTGAGGTCCCCAACCTAGCAGTCATGGTTCTCAGAGCTATGGATGCTAGATTCATTGGAGGCGGTTCAGAAAGTAGCCCCCTCCGTACCTCTGTAGTTAAGGTGTCTCAAGTTGACAGCCAGTGGGTTGGACACGACCCATACATATGATTTGTTTGGCCTCAGCAATGCTTTAAAATAATTTTTGATCTTTCCAGAAAGCTCAGCAGATCTAGCAGCAGTGGGTTCATGTTCCCATGTAACAGCAGTCAGCTGGAGCTGCACTCAGGGCTTTAAGTTTGATTCTGTGGCACAGAGGGACAATGGGGCAGGGACAGAGCTCAGACTCAGGCCTGGGGCTCTTCATGGAGCCTGCCAGGGCCCCTGGGCTGATAGTGTCTCTCTCTGCCTCCCTTCCCCCCGTTCAATCCCTGTCTTCTACTCATTCATCCTCTGTCTCTCAATCTCCCCCTCATCTTTCTGTCCTCACACCTGTTTCTCCATCTCCTTATGTCTCTCTTCATCTGCATCTTTCTGTGTCCCCCATATCTATGGCCCTGTCTCTCCACATCTGTCTGCCCCTATATCTGTCTATGTCTGTGTCCCCCCACATTTCTCTTCCTGTTTCCCCATATGTCTTTCTTCTCTCATGAATGTCTCTCTGGCTCTCATATTTGCTTCCTTGTCTCCCCATATGTCTCTGCCCACATCTCTCTCTGTTTCCGAACACCTCCCTCCCACCTGGGCCTCCCCATTCCTTATTTATTTCTGTCTCTCTCCCCCCTCACTCCCTCGTGTTCCCCATCTCTACCTTGTTGCACGGGATGGCCCAGCTCCCTGGACCTGAGGAATCCCAAACCTTCACCATCATCTGTGGAGGGCCTGGCATAGCTGTGGTCCTTGCCCAAGGCCCTGCACCTCCAACAATGGATGCCAAGCCTGAGCTCCTGGACACTCAGACCCCCAATGCATAAGGATCAGGACAGATAATGTCAAGGGACAGAAGATACAAGATGGAAAAAGAGAGACTCGTCACACACGGGCTCGGCCAGCCCCACCGCCCATGCCTGGGGAGTAGCAATGCCTCCATCAAAGGCCTGGGTTCCATGACCCCCCTCCCCTAGGGAACCCTTGAATCTTAGGGGTGACCTGGGCCCAAGTCCTCCATCAGCCCCCAATTCTCTGGATACCAGGCCTCTGCCACTCCTAGCTCAAATCTTTGCAGTCAGTAAAACACCTCAAGGCAGAACACAGGTTGGTTACTTGGGGCGGGTTGTACCTGGTTTCTGAAAAGCCCCTCTCACCTTTTGCCAAGGCTGGTGCTGAGCTGGGGATACCGCAATGGACACAGCTGAACAACATCTCTGCCCTCCTGGTGCTCACCTTCCACCTGAGTAGGAGATGAACTAGTAAACTAATAAACAAGATAATGTCAGACTGTGATAAATACTATAAAGACTGAATAAAAATGTAATTGAGAGGAGGGGTGGGGAGAGGGCTCTCTAAGGTGATGTTCTAGCAGATACCTGGGATGATGACAAGGACCTGGCTGAAAGGCATGTGGGCCAGTGTTGCAAGAGAATAGCTCCTGCAGAGGGTCTGGCATCTAGGGGGCGTCGGAAGGCAGTGTTGCTGTGGAGAAATCTACAGTAGGGACGGGAGTGAGGGGGTAGAGATGGGGATGCGGGCAGGGTACCATTTTAGATAGGGAGAGCAGAGCTGTCACTGAAAAGGCACCAATAAGTAAAATCCTGAAAGGGGAGAGAGGGAACCATGTAGGTATCTGGGGGAAGAGCATTCCAGGCAGAAGGAACAACCAGTGCAAAGGTCCTGGGGTAAGGAGCAAAGAGGCCAGTATGGCTGGAGTGGAGTGAACAAAGGGGAGAGTGACAGAGGGTGACGTTGGAGAGATGGCAAGGGCAAGTTCCCATAGGGCCTTGTGGGCCATGGTCAAGAGCCTTGGCTTTTGCCTGGAGCGAGGACAGCAAGCACATGCCTCTGAGTCAAGGAGGGCCCTGATGTGAACAGGTGTCAGTAGGCCCCTGTGGCAGCATGTAGGGAGCAGACTGGGGGGTGGTGGGCGGAGGGACAGGGAAGAGGCTGCTGCTATGGTCTAGGTGGGAGAAGATGAAAGATGGACCAGGATGGGGGCCTGGGGTGGGGAGTGAAGGATGAAATTCTGGAAGTATTTTGGAGACAGAGCTACTGGGCCTGCCCATTAGAAGGATGCGGGGAGGAAGGCAAAGTCACCCAGCCCTATTCAGGCTGGGATGACTCTGGCCAAGCCAGGACGATGGAGCCAGGACCCTGGGCTGGCTCCAGGAAGCCTTCCTGGTGGGGGGTGGGGGGAATACATGTCCTGACAGGGTTGGAAAGGTCCGTGGGCAGATCTGTCCCCTAGACACTGCTACAGCGATGTAGCATGGTGATTAAGAACCAGAACAGGCTGCCTGGTTTTAAATTTTATCTTCGTCACCTACTTGCTGTGTACCCTTGGGGAAGCTGCGTAACCTCTCTGGGCCCAAGTAAGCATGTAAGCACTGCATGATGGTGAGGATGACAACGACAATGATAGGAGCCTCTACAAAATCACCCTCTGAGACACCCCTCATACAGGGCGAGGATGGAGGAGGTGTCAGGTCTGAAGTCCCAGAGAGAGAACACACCCATCACCCCCGCGCGCTGAGACCACTGCCCCAACTGGCCGGGGCAGCAGGCCTGGGGAAGGCTCTGGCACAGCGGGCATGGAAGAAAAGATGTGCCCGCTTTTCCATCCTTCCCTTTTTGCCCTTGTCTCTGCTTCATCTCTCTCCTCTGTCGCCTCCCCTCGCATCCTTCTTCACGGCCATCTCTTCTTCCTCTCTGGGTCCCCAGTCTATCCCGTTCGCAGGGCTGCCTCCCACAGTCTCCTCCCCCGCGCTCAGTTGGGGGTAACAAGGCGCATGCGCGGTCAGCGCCCCTCCCTCTC
The DNA here is from genome assembly GCF_041146395.1 of Eulemur rufifrons. Taxonomy (NCBI): domain Eukaryota; kingdom Metazoa; phylum Chordata; class Mammalia; order Primates; family Lemuridae; genus Eulemur; species Eulemur rufifrons. The sequence continues at coordinate 4,936,082 of NC_091006.1, read as the reverse complement.
CACCCCCATCCCCCGTTGGCGTCTGGGCCTGGTCCCCTTCTCTCTGTCTCCCTCTCCTCCCCAATCACGTCCCCCGACACCGACACCCCATTACTCCCGCGGTCTTCTAGGCTCAGCTGTGGTCCCCAGCCCAGTCTACCCCAGGTAAGATGGGAAGAGGGGAGGCCCGCGGGGAAGGGGAGGGGCGAAGCATCCTGCATCCCGAGATAAACAAACCCGCGGAGGGGGCGGTGGAGACTGAGGGGCCTGACGGGCCTGACGCTGGAGGAGAAGAATGGGGGGCTGGGCCTGGGGAGGTGGCAGGCGCTGGGCGAACGTACAGGGGCCCTCTGATGGGTAACGAGGGTCCCTATGGTTGCCCAAGATCCAGTTGCTCGAGGGCCACCCGGGGCCCTGGGAGCTTCTGGGGACTTGGACCCTGGAGCCCGTGGCCAACCTCTCTAGCTGACCTCTGCCTTCAGGATTTGCCTGAAGGCAGCCCCCAACTCTGCATCTGTCCCCCCCCCCCCGCCCCCGAGGGCCACCAAGGACCATGACTAAGACAGATCCTGCCCCAATGGCCCCGCCGCCCCGAGGGGAGGAGGAAGAAGAGGAGGAAGAGGACGAGCCCGTCCCTGAGGCCCCCAGCCCCACCCAGGAGCGCCGGCAGAAGCCTGTTGTGCACCCCTCGGCACCTGCCCCCCTCCCTAAGGACTACGGTAACCACTGTCCCCACCCTGGAATCTGGTCTGAAGCCTTGGGTGGCCTGGGAGGGTGGGCTGAGCTCTGTTGGTGATGATGGTAGGGGAATTCTGGGGAACTGGATGGTGGTCCATAGGAGTCTTGGCTGCAGAGTCCTTGAAACCCCCCTTCATTTATTAATTCATTCACCCATTGGAGAATGGAATTGTAATTCTAATCTCTGATTCATGACACATCATTTAGTCATTCAACAAACGTTTATTGAAAGCCACTATAGGTCTGGTTTTATGCTAGCAGCTGGGGCCACAGCAGGGAGCAAGACAGTCTTTTCCCTGAGAGAACTCACAGGCCTCAAAAACAACCACACAATTAAGTATAAAAATATAATGTAATGTAAATATATAATTACAAAACATGATGAGAATTGTGTTTACCAAGAACAAGATGCTGCAAGAGCTTTTTAAGACATAGTTTGCCCAAGGAGGTTACATTTGAGGGAGACCAGAGGGTGGGTTGGGGTTAAGTAAGGGAATGGTTGCAGAAGGGGGTCCCAGGAGAGGTAACCACAGGAGTAAAGGGTCTGAGGAAGGAGGGTGTGGAGCTAAGTGTGTGGCCTCTCGGAGAAATTGAAAGTGTCCAATCATTTACCAAGCAATATTTATTGAGAGCTACCACTCTGGGATGAACCTTATGCTGTGTGACGGGTATTTAATGGTGAGTGACCCACTCTGGGAGGCCGAGGCAGGAGGATCGCTCAAGGTCAGGAGTTCGAGACCAGCCTGAGTAAGAGCGAGACCCCATTTCTACTAAAAAATAGAAAGAAATTAGCTGGACAACTAAAAATATATAGAAAAAATTAGCCAGGCATGGTGGTGCATGCCTGTAGTCACAGCTACTCGGGAGGCTGAGGCAGGAGGATCGCTTGAGCCCAGGAGTTTGAGGTTGCTGTGAGCTAGGCTGATGCCACGGCACTCACTCTAGCCTGGGCAACAGAGTGAGACTCTGTCTCAAAAAAAAAAAAAGACGGTGAGTGACCCAGGCATGATTCCTCCTATCAGGAGAGGAGAGACTAAAGTGAACAGATAAATAAATCAGGTAAGTTCAGGCTGGAGTGAGTGCTATGGAAGAAATAAAAGGTGGAAATTTACTAGATAATGTCTAGGGGTCAGCTAGTTGAGACAAAGTAGCCAGGGCAGGTCTTTCTGACAAGGTGGCATTGTCAGCTGAGACCCAGAGCATGAGGAGGAATCAGCCATAGGAGAGCTGGAGAAAGAAAGTTCCAGGCAGACAGCAGCAAGTGCAAAGGTCCTGAGGCAGAACTGAGCTTGGAACAGAAAGATCATGGAGCTGCATTTAGGAAGTGAGCAGAGTTGAGGTGAGAGGTTGGCATGGGCCAGATCTGGAAGGGCCTTAAAGGCCACAGTTAAGATTGTGGATATATTTTAAGTGTGGTGAGGGAGAGCAGTGGTGGGGGAGGGTGTTTAACAGCAGACGAGTGGCAGGTCTGATTTATAGTTTTAAAAGCTCCCTCTGGCTCTGGGGTAGCAAAGAATGGAGTGCAGCCAGAGTTAGATGTGGCAGAGGGATTTTAGAGAATGCTGGCTGGGAAGCCCCAGCAGCTGTGAGGTTCAGAAACTAGACACTAGGTTCAGAGAGTTGGCATCACCAGAATAGGGCAGGAGAGGTGGCATCTGTAGACATGTCACCCATTAGAGGTGGATTACAGAGACTACAAGCTGACTTCAGTTTGATAGAAAAATAAGAAGGTTATCTGGGGAATGGAGGGTCCGCCCCAGGAAACTGGAAAGTCTCCTTTGCAAATGCAGCTGGAGGTGGCTGGGGCCTGTGGCTCAGGGGAAAGTCAGAGGGCCTAGGCTGTGCCCTCCAAGGAATCTTGCTTGTAGAACAAGGAGGGTTTGTCACAGAGTGTGAAGGAATCTGGAAATGTACTCTGGGACAGAGAGAAGGCTAAGAGGGACACTGAGAGGAAATCGTGTATCTGTTTGTTAAATTTGTACATTAATTCAACAGAGATTAACTGAGCACCTACTGCGTGCCAGGTGCCATACCTAGCCTTGGGAATAAGGGAGCAAACAGGCAGAGCAGAAGGGTAGTGTCCAGATCCTAGTCAGGGCAACAAGTGAGAAAGGAAGAAAAAGAAAAGACGAATGGAGGAAGAGAGGAAAACAAGGATGGAGAAAGAGAGGAAGGGGTAAACGTATTATGTGAGGTTGAGATGGGTGCTATGATCACAATAAAGTAGAGTAGGAGGTGGGAAAGGACAGGGGTTCTGATTTACACAGGGTGATTTGGAGACGCCTCTCTGAGGAGGTGACACTTGAGCAAAGACCTGCAAAACCTTATGAAGATCTGAGGCAGGACTGTCCCAGGTGGGAAAAACGGCAAGTGCCAAGACCCTGAGACAGGAATTTGCCTGGCACGTTGGAGGGACAGGAGGAGGCCAGTGCAGCTGGAGGGAAATGAGTGATGGGGAGAGGGCAGAGAAGTGAGGGCCAGGTGTGCAAGGCTTCAGGGGCCATGGTGAGGCCTTTGTATTCTGAGTAGGGTGGGAGCCAGGGGAGGGTTCTGAGCCAAGGAGGGTTATGGCATAACTGAGGTTTTGAACGGAGCACACAGGCTGATTCCTGGGGACTCCTATATGGCACTTCCCTGGGCTGTGTGTCATCTGCTCATTCATTTGCTCGTTCATTCAACCCACACTGAGTTCCTGCCACATGCTGGGTGCGGATGTTGCCACAGAGAGCAACACTCATCCGAGGGTACTGAAGGGAGACAGAAGTGACTCAGGCTGGCCGCAGGTTGGATCCTGCTCGTGGATACATTTTATGTGGACTGCATGGCATTTGAAAAATTTGGGAGAGTTTTATTAAAAAACAGGACTTCTGGCTTTTTTAATTTATTTCTTTTTACTCTGGAGATTTGGCCAAACGGTGCCCGTACCATCACAGGGCAGCAGTGGGTGACAGCAGTAGCAGCCCCCTAGGACATGCGGGACTCCGAGGCCTGCACCCTCCACCACACTCTGGTTTCAGGGGGTGGAGTTTGCTGCTCTGTGGGAATTGCCTGATCGTCCAATTTTCCAAGACACACCAGGCATCCAGATTTTTACACGAAAGCTCCTGAGTTTGAAACCTTGTGCTGGCCACACAGAAAATGCCCGTGGGTTGACTGTGGCCCAAGTGCCACCATTTTGAGACCCTGCATTAGAGGCTCTTAAAAGCTAAGATCTAGAGCACCTTGCCTCGGGGTGGAAGGAGGGGGTCAGCTTGCCTGGGGTGACCTTGGACCTCTCCCCACCCCAGCCTTCACCTTCTTCGATCCCAATGACCCCGCGTGCCAGGAGATTCTGTTCGACCCCCAGACCACCATCCCGGAGCTGTTTGCCATTGTGCGCCAGTGGGTGCCCCAAGTCCAGCACAAGATAGACGTCATCGGCAATGAGGTAAGAACACCTGGGAAGGCGGGGAGAGAGGGAGATGGGGTCCCCCACATGTTTGGGTAATCCTCCGCGTCCCCTGGTACTTGTAGATTCTGCGCCGAGGCTGCCACGTGAACGATCGTGATGGGCTGACCGACATGACGCTGCTCCATTATGCCTGCAAGGCTGGGGCCCACGGAGTCGGTGAGGGCCCAGACCCCCAGGCCATGAGCCCCAAAACCTAGGCTCCCAGACCCAACACTCTCGAAACCACCCAGAACTCAGGCTTCATCTGGAACCTGCAGCCTAAGATCCCAAAGTGCAGTCCCTGAGGCCCAGGGCCCTCCCCAGGCGTTGGGCCCATGCTCTGGAGAGGGGGTTCCAAGCTGACGCGGGCTGTCGTGCAGGGGACCCCGCCGCGGCCGTGCGCCTCTCGCAGCAGCTGCTGGCACTGGGCGCCGACGTGACCCTGCGCAGCCGCTGGACCAACATGAACGCGCTTCACTACGCGGCTTATTTCGACGTGCCCGACCTGGTGCGCGTGCTGCTGAAGGGCGCGCGGCCGCGAGGTGAGGAGGAGGGCCCTGGAAACGAGGAGACAGGACCCACGGGAGGGAGGAGGGCCGGAAAGAGGAGAAGGGTACCCAGTGTTGGGGGCAAGGACCCGGGTGAGAGGGCGGGGACGTGGAGTGATGGGGCAGAACTGAGGCCTGGCTGGGAGGGCAGAGGGGACTGGGATCCGAGGAGACAGTGGGAGGAGGCAGGAGGTGTGGAAGACAGGGCTCAGTGGTCGCAGTGCCAGGGAGGGGCAGACCTGGGGGGCGGTGGCCAAGGAGTGAGGGGCGGTGCTCTGCGGCAGAGGCTCTGGGGCCTTCCGGTTAAGACGTGAACTTAGAGGTAGGAGGAGGGCCAGAGTCCCACTGGTGGTCACCCGGAACTCTCCTCTCGCTCCCTTCCAGTGGTGAACTCCACGTGCAGTGATTTCAACCACGGCTCAGCCCTGCACATTGCGGCCTCCAACCTGTGCCTGGGCGCGGCCAAATGTTTGCTGGAGCACGGCGCCAACCCAGCGTTGAGGGTACTGCCACCCTGGCCCACCGCCACTATCCTCCCTCTCCCTCCCTCCCCCCTTCCCTCCAGCAGTCCTTTGCAGAGGATAAGGACCACCTGCATTTCTGGACTTCCCAAGTATTATAAATATCATCTGTACATTTAACAAATGAAATAATAGCAGAAGTTTACTTAGTGTTCATTATATGTCTGGTGAAATCTATTATAAGCCGTGTTTTACAATGGGGAAATGAGGAAGAGAGATTAAGGGATTTGCCAGGGTTCTCCAGCAAGGAATATCTTTCAATCCTGACCCTGTGGCTGTGTGTAGACAGCATTTCAAGATCATGAGGACAGTAGAGTTATGTCCTCTATAAATGAGAGGGTCGGGCCCCTTATAAGCCCTCAGTGTGATCTTTGACCCCCAACCCATCCATTACCACCCCTACCTTCAACACCAGTTACTCTGCAGCATCCCAGGCACGCACGGATATCTTGGGGGAATATGGCCCATGCCCCTGAGACCCTGCCTCTCCTCATTCCCCATTGGCCTAGAGCTTGACCCCTGACCCTGTGCCACAGGAGCCCATTCTCAGTGTTCGTTCCCCCACATGGCCCCTTACAGGCTTGGGGTCTTGAGGCGTAGCCTCCCTGAGGGTGTGACCTGTAGCACTGAAGTGGGGCCCCCACTCCCTATTGGCTCCATCCCCAGCCCAGGTTCTCCGGGTGGACTTCCTGGGGATGTGATCTGTGTCTTAATGCCCCGTGCCTTCTCCTTATTCCCATGTTGGCCCAGGTGTGGGTGTGACCTAGTCCCACTCCTGTTCACCCAAACTCAGGGTTTCTAGGGACATGGCCTTCATGGGGGTGTGGCCTGTGCCAATGAGTCCCCACCCCCTCTCTTCCCTACTGGCCCGCAGAATCGAAAAGGACAGGTGCCTGCGGAGGTGGTCCCAGACCCTATGGACATGTCCCTGGACAAGGCAGAGGCAGCGCTGGTGGCCAAGGAGCTGCGAACACTGCTGGAGGAGGCTGTGCCGCTCTCTTGCGCCCTCCCCAAGGTCACACTACCCAACTATGACAACGTCCCAGGCAATCTCATGCTTAGCGCGCTGGGCTTGCGCCTGGGAGACCGCGTGCTGCTGGACGGCCAGAAGGTCAGGGACTGCGGGGTCGGGGTGCGGATGGGGGTGGGGGTAGGACTCAGTCCCCTAGTCCCTCCAAGCTGGGTCCTTGGGCAGAGTGCAGACTCTCCCCTTTGTGTCCTGCCCTCCCGGTCATGCACACAGTACTTTTTTTTTTTTTTTTTTGAGACAGAGTCTCCCTCTGTTGCCCGGGCTAGAGTGCCGTGGCGTCAGCCTAGCTCAGAGCAACCTCAAACTCCTGGGCTCAAGCGATCCTCCTGCCTCAGCCTCCAGAGTAGCTAGGACTACAGGCATGCGCTATCATGCCTGGCTAATTTTTTCTATGTATTTTTAATTATCCAGCTAATTTCTTTCTATTTTTAGTAGAGACAGGGTCTCGCTCTTGCTCAGGCTGGTCTCGAACTCCTGACCTCAAGTGATCCTCCTGCCTTGGCCTCCCAGAGTGCTAGGATTACAGGCATGAGCAACTGCGCCTGGCCCACAGTACTTTTTTTTTGTCTAATGATTATTCTGTGGGTGCCTCCTTTAAGCCTCACCCTGTGCTGAGCTCTCTGTCCCCGGGGGAAATCAGATCTATCACCTGACAGTGACCCCAGAGCAGTCATGGCTGTGATGTGGCAGCACCAGCTGAGTGATCAGCGCAGCTCTGTCCTTGTGGCTCCCCTGGGTCAGCTGGTCCCCAGTCAGGCCCCACCTCCACTCTCAGAGCGGTCAGGACTTTGGCTAGGAAAGTACAGGCTAGAGTGACCGGGTGTGATGGGGGCTGCACCTGACTCAAAGGTGAGAAAGAGCAAAGCAGGAGAGTAAAAGGAGAAAGGGGGCTCGGGGAGGGGGAGCAGGTGTAAAGGCCTAGAGGGCAGAGAGAAGCTTCCACCATCCAGGCATTCCAACTTCCATTCATTGATCTGCTGTCCCTGTCAATGGGACATGCTGGACTCGGTCCGTCCTTCGGGATAGAGGGCTGTGTCAGGCCCTGCCTGCACAGAGCTCCACTTGCAGTGAAGAAGAGACAGGCAATGAAGTGAACTTGTGGTTAAGATCATTTCTGTAGCAACAAGGGCCGTGAACACCATTAAATGCCTGGATTGAGTAAATTGTTCCTGGCTGAGTGCAGGGGCAGTTTTAGCAGGGGTGTTCTGAGAAGGCTTCTCTGAAGTGATGTCCTAGCTGAGATGGGAAGAGCTCCCTCTGCAAGGATGTGGAAACAGGAAGCAGCAGGTACGGAGGCCCACAGGTGGGAAGGGGCAGTGTCACTGGAGGGGGGTGTGGTGGAGAAGTCAGCAGGGCCTGGGTCATGCCAGACTTGTAGGCCACTGGAAGGAATTTGGATTTTGTTTCTTGTGCAGTGAGAAACCATAAAAGTCACATGTTTTTTCCTAATCAAGAGTTTTGCCTGCATCAGCCCCATTCCGAAAGCTTTCCACACATGATCTAATCAAATCCATCGGACAGTTCAGAAAGAAAGATGGGGTCACTCTTTCCATTTTACAACCCAGAAGATAACAAGAGGTGAAACCCCTTGCCTGAAAACATGTAATACCAATCACTGCCCCTCAGAGAAGCAGCATCGTGCAGTGTTTATGAGCTCAGGCTCAGGGATTTGCTATGGGAAATCTCAGCTTTGCCACTCACCAGCTGTGGGACCCGGGGCCAGGGGCTTCCCCTCCCTGGGCATCAGTGTCTCCATCTGTAAATGGAGATAATAACAGGATAATAACCTCAGGGGGTTGTGTGAGGTTGAAATTAATTTAAAAAGCCCTTAGAATAGAGGCTGACACAGACAGCCAGGTGCTGTGCTAATCCCCACTTCAACCTCCCCAAAGTCAGCTCTACTAAGTAGCCCATTTTGCAGACAAGGAGCTGAGGCACGGATGGGCGAATGAGCCTCGCACAATAATAATAACCGCACTCACTGAAGGCTCACTGCAGCTAAGCCACTTTACATGTGTTAAAAATGCTCCACCAGACAACCACCCACAGGGTGGGTTGCTGTCTCTATTTTGCAGACGAAACTGAGGCCCAGGAAGTCCCCTGACCAAAGTTACAGCCTACTAATGGCCAACACTTGCTGATCCCTTTCTTAGTACCAGGCCCTGTTCTGAGGGCTTGAATTTCTCCACGACAGCCCTGCCCAAAAGACCTTCCTGGGATGGTAGAAATGTTCTGTGTCTGCTGTCCAGCAAAGTAGCCACAAGCTACATGTGACTGTTGAGCATTTGAAATTTGGCTACTGTGACTGGGGAAATGAATGTTTAATTTAGTTTAAATTTAAATTGTCATATCTGGCTGGGCACTATTTACTGTGTTGGACAAGGAGCTCTAAAACAATCCTGTAAGGTGAGTATGATTTCTGTTCCCATTTCAAAGACAAGGAAATTGAGGCACAGAGAGGTTAAGTCGTCTAGCCAGGAAATGATGATGTCTGATCTGAGATTTGCATCTAGGTTTCCCTCCTCCACCCCATCGTGCTGCCTGCTGCCTGTGTGCCAGTGGTCCACCACGGCCTCCCAAGTCCCCTCCCAAAGCTATGTCCTCCCTTGTCTCCCCAGACGGGCACACTGCGGTTCTGCGGGACCACGGAGTTCGCCAGCGGCCAGTGGGTGGGCGTGGAGCTGGACGAACCGGAGGGCAAGAACGATGGCAGTGTTGGGGGAGTCCGGTACTTCATCTGCCCTCCCAAGCAGGGTCAGTCCCACCTGGGGCCCAAGAGGGGTGGGGGTGGGGCCCACTCCGTAGTTCTGATGCTGCTGCCTGTGTAATGGTGGCTGGGGGATGAGGGCAGGGCTGAAGGCAGAGGCTGGGACAGCATCGAGCCAGGCTCTGTTCCCCCAGGTCTCTTCGCCTCCGTGTCCAAGATCTCCAAGGCAGTGGATGCACCCCCCTCGTCTGTCACCTCCACACCCCGGACTCCCCGGATGGACTTCTCCCGTGTCACTGGCAAAGGCCGCAGGGAACACAAAGGTCAGAGAAGGGAGCTCTAGGGGTGGGACGCTCAGCTTCTGTGACTCGGTGTCTCCTTTAGCTCAGTACTGGCCCCACCTAGTTCTTAGAAGGACCTCTGGGTTCCCTGCCGTCTGTAACTTAGTTTCCCCTCAGGCCCAAAGGTTTTCCCCAGTTTTAGGGAAGAATCTGGAGGTTTCTGGATTTTGTGACTTGATTTACTCTCAGACCCAATTCCCCCTTCGTTTTAAAAGGACAGTTTCTGGGTTCCTGACTTCTGACTCACCTTTTCCTTTGGCCCACATATCCTCTCAGCTTTGAGAAAAGATTTTTGGGTTCTTCAGGTTCTGTGACTCAGTTTCTCCTCAGGCCTAAAGCCCCCTCTCCTAGTTCTCTGGCATCTGGGATTCAGTTTCCCTTCCAGCCAAACCCCCACCACACCCCACAATTCTGGTGAAGTCTCTGGAGTTCCTCTGATTTGAGCCAGGACAGGGTTTCTGCCTTGGGGCTTTCCAAGTGGCATGGGTCCCCAGAGCTGGCCTCTGGGGCCACAGCCACAGCCCCTATACCCTCTACCCTTAGGCAAGAAGAAGTCCCCATCATCCCCATCTCTGGGCAGCCTGCAGCAGCGTGATGGGGCCAAGGCTGAGGTGGGAGAGCAAGTCCTCGTAGCAGGCCAGAAGCAGGGGATTGTGCGCTTCTATGGGAAGACAGACTTTGCTCCAGGTGAGGATGGGGACGCTGGGCTGGGGGGCAGGCAGGGCCTTGAGGCATCCTGACACCCTTCTGCTGCAGGTTACTGGTATGGCATTGAGCTGGACCAGCCCACGGGCAAGCATGATGGCTCTGTCTTTGGCGTCCGGTACTTCACCTGTCCTCCTCGGCATGGGGTCTTTGCGCCAGCATCCCGTATTCAGAGGTGAGCCCTAATTTTGACCCCCAACCCAGGGCACCACCCCAAGCCCTGATCCCCCCTCAGAGGGTCTCCTCCTCATGGAACAGCAGGACAATGTGGATACCCCCTACCCACCCCAGCTCTTTCCTCACAGGCCCCTGGGGCTCAGCTCCTACTCAGACTCTGGCCTCTGGTAGCTCTGACTTTTCCCACTCCCTGTGTCTCCCCAGGATTGGCGGATCCACTGACCCCCCTGGGGATAGTGTTGGGGCCAAAAAAGTACATCAAGTGACAAGTGAGTTGGAGGGTAGGGGGTGGAGTCTGGGGATGGAGGATGGGTCATGGGTTCTCAGGCATATGCTGATGACAGAGTCTCAAGGTATTTAATTGAGGACACAGGGTCCAAGAAAATGATGAGACAGGATCCCTAAGAAGATAGGTCTTAAAGGTGAAGTTAATGACAAGGCTCTTTGGGGATATGGGGTTGAGCAGATATTGGGGACAGGGGTAGTTATTGGGAGACATGGTGGGTATTTTTGACAAGCAGTCCAGATGGGTACTGGGAATGTGGTATCCAGGTAGTACTGGGACATGGATAGGTATGAATGACAAGGAGTCTGGATGGGTATTGAAAACACAGGTAGGTCTGTCAACTCCTCACCTGAGACCCTGTCTTCCTCTTCAGTGACGCAGCCCAAACGCACCTTCACAACAGTCCGGACCCCAAAGGACATTGCATCAGAGAACTCCATCTCCAGGTGCGTGGCCAACCCCTGTCCCCTCTCCTATGGGATGTTCAGAGAAAGGCATCCACTAGGTAGTTGGGCTGGAGCTCTGGGAGGGGCTGGAAACAGGTTAGGAAAACTTGTGACTAGTAAGCACACCCAGAAACAGACTTTAGGGTGCAGGGCCCACACTGAATTCTGGTGACTTTAACTTTTAGGGGGCAGGTAAAGGAAGCAGCACACCCTCTACTGCACATGAGCCTAAAAAGACACAGCCAGGGAGTTAAGAGGCAGAATCCAGGCCGGGCGCGGTGGCTCATGCCTGTAATCCTAGCACTCTGGGAGGCCAAGGCAGGAGGATTGTTTGAGCTCAGGAGCCTGAGCAAGAGCGAGACCCCGTCTCTACTAAAAATAGAAAGAAATTATATGGACAGCTAAAAATATATATAGAAAAATTAGCCAGGCATGGTGGCGCATGCCTGTAGTCCCAGCTACTTGGGAGGCTGAGGCAGAAGGATCGCTTGAGCCCAGGAGTTTGAAGTTGCTGTGAGCTAGGCTGATGCCACGGCACTCACTCTAGCCTGGGCAACAGAGTGAGACTCTGTCTCAAATAAAAAAAAAAAAAAAAAAAAAAAGAGGCAGAATCCAGAAAAGTCAAATCGTAAACACTGGGGGAAGAGCTGGTGGTGAGGGACCCAGGTGTTGCTGCAGCCCACATCAGAGTGTGACCCCGTTCTCCGTTTCAGGTTGCTCTTCTGCTGCTGGTTTCCCTGGATGCTGAGGGCAGAGATGCAGTCCTAGAGGCCCTGGATACCCGACAAAGAGACAGAGTCCCTACTAGCATCTCCTGACACAGGAGCCCCCATGTCACCCTGAGATAGAGATTCCCAGTAACACATTCAGAGTAGAGACCCCCTGTTAGCCAGCCCTCAATCACTGAGGCCCCATTATTAACAGATTCCCCCATAATAACCCTCCAAATATAGACCCCATGTCACCCAGAAAAAGATTCCCTGAGTAGCACCTTCAGGCTAGTCTCTATCCCCAACCCCTCAGAGCAGACACCCCCAGTTAACAGATTTCCACATCACCCCAAATGATGGTGACCCTCTCCACATAATGCTCCACAACAGGACATTCTTGAGTCACTCATCACTGGATCAGAAACCCCCCATTAACAAAGATCTCCCCCAAGTCCTCTTGAAATAAACATAGGTCACACCTCCAGAGCCACAGATCTTCATGTCACTATCCCTTGTTTAACATCAGTCCCCTTGAGATGTCATGACCCCCATGGTCACCCCGAAGCCCTTACACTCCAACCTCCCAATCAGATACTTCCTCCATTAACAAAAACTTTTGTTCTTGCCCCTCAAGAAGAGACCCACCTTAGCCAGCCCACTGTCACCCCTAATTTACAGACACCAAAACAGTCCTGGAAGTGCTAATTACAGGACCCCCAAGTCTTCCTATCCTCTGTACCCTCAAGAAACCCCCAGTGCCTTGTATGAAGCCCACCCCACATGGCCCACAGCCCCTGTGCTGGCCAGGCTCCCAGAAAATTCTCTATTTTTTAAGTAATGACTTCCCCCTTTGGGGGACCCCAAAATTTAGAGGCCCCATTCTGGGACTCTGGGGATCCTAAACCCCAGAGTACATGTATCCCAAATTCCCCTGTGTCCCCAAGTCCTACAGCCCCCAGAAGACCCCAAGGCCCTCACTCCAAGCACCCCCAAATCTTGGAATCCTCAAATCCCCAGGGAATCCCAAATTTACAAATCCAATCCCAAGCCCCCAGGAAACCCAATCATCAGATCCTTGTGCCTGGGATGGAGGAGACTGCAGTCAGGATATGCATCCCAGGCTCTCAGGGCACCTCAAGCCCTATTCGCAGGTACCAGGATACCCCAAACAGGTATTCCCATCCCTGGAAACTGGAGGACTTCAATGCCCTGAGTCCATGGATCTCAAGACACCCAAATTCCAAGAGCCCCAGCCCCAAGGGAACCCCAACTCTTAAAAGCCTCCATGTCTAATACATGGAAGTCCCCAAGGCCCTGAGGGGATCCCAAATCCTGGAGCCCCCATTTCAATCTATGTTCTGGTCACTGGGCCCAAAGGACCTCACAGCACCTCGGCCAGACCTACAGCCCAAGGGAGAACCTGAAGGCCCAGGGGGTCCAGGGTAGACCTGGGGCCCTGACCACCAATGACAGCTCACGACTGCCCCTTCACTGCATGTCCCCAAACAGCATGACTCCTGTCCTCTTCAATAAAGATGTTTCTATGGCCTCTGTGTTTCAGGTCATTGGGGGTTTCAGTCCTGTCTCTTGTACCCTGTACCCTTGCTAGGGGATGGTGGGAGAGGAAGTTCTTCCTTCAATCTCGCCGTCTTGAGGCATGGGCGTAGAATAGCCCTGCGGGAAGTCCCCCAGTACGTCCTCTCGCGGCCTTCCCGCGGCCGCTACGATTGCCCCTCACATCTGGGCCCCCTCCGCAGTTAGACAGGTTTGGTTCCGGAGTTGATTGGCAGGTGCCAGACGAAGGTTCCACCGCGCCGTGGCTCAGAGGGCAGCGCAGCCTATTCCCAGGCGAGGGTTGCAATGACGGCCGAATGCGGAGCCAGAGCGCCGATTGGGTGGAAGGCGGGCCCTTAAGGCCGCTGAGGTTTCCCATTGGCCTGAGCCTCTGCGTCAGTAATGTGGGCCGGAAGTGGCTGGGAGGAGGATGGGGTGGTGAATTTAGAAATTGGAGGGGACACTGGTGTACGGTCAGTTTTGGGGGTGTCCCGGGGCACAGATAGTTGTCCAAGAGGGCTGGGAGTAGGGATCCGAGGAGGCTCAGGGAGTGATCCTAAAAGACTCAGAGTTGGGGGACTGAGGGATTCGGGGAGAAAAGTGGGTTTGAGGGGAGTCCGACTCAGGGCTAAAGGCTTCGGGGTGCTGGAATGAAGGGGCACTCGGGAAAGGAAATCTGAGGTCCAGAGTGGGGCATGCAAGGAGGCTGAGAGTGGACATGTCTGAGGAGGCCCAGATTGGGGGCACAGGGGTGCTCAGAATGAGAGATCTGATAGGGCCTGAGGCCGGAGGAGGGCCCGGGGCGGGGGGGGGGGGGGCCCGAGTTGTTAGAGAGCCGGGCTCGTGGTTGTGGGTCTGAAGTGGGGTCTCAAATTAAGGTGTTTAAAGGGGCTCTGGGGCACACCCCTTGGGTTTATGTGTGGAGTTTTTGAGAAAGGCTCCCTGGGTGGGGTCAGAGAATGTTCTCTGTGAGAGGATTGAGAGGGCAAATGTGTAGTTTGATGGGCCCTTGGTGGAGTTTTGGAGGACTATTCTGGGTGCTTACTGTGTTCCGGCAGGGAGACTAGGGACTTGCTGTGTAGCTTTTGAGATGCTGAGGACTCAGGTTTTAGAGGCCAAGTGAGTTTCACCGCTGAGGTGAGGCCCTGGTGGGCGATGGGGTGGAAGGCTGTATCATGGCCTGTGGGTGGGAGGCTTAGTGACTTCAATGTGTCCTCCCTTCCCCACAGGACTGGGTGCAAGGAGTTGGTGTCGATGGAGGAGCAGGACGCCAGGGTCCCAACCCTGGAACCATTCAGAGTGGAGCAGGTTGTCAGGAATGGGGGTGCAGAGGGTGAAGGTGGGGACTAGCGGGTGGGAGGTGGGGTGGGATAGGCAGGCTGACTCCTGGGTTCATGGGTTGGGATTGCCCACTCCCTCCAAATTCATTCTTGCCTTCAGGGTCCAGCCTTACCCCGACCCCTACCCCAGAACGGGCATTGGTTCCTTGACTTCACATCCCGGCCTGACATCCTGAGCCTCTCTCCAGAGGGAGAGTTAGCTCAGCGATGATATGGCCCCTGTGTGAGTGGAAGGGCCACACCTTCAGGGGGGGGTCTCTCTATCCTAGGCACCACCTGTAATCTACTATGTTCCTGATTTCATTTCCAAGGAAGAGGAGGAGTATTTGCTTCGACAGGTGACCCTAGTACCCTTCTGATCTGTTTTCTCCCTCTTCTCATATCCCTCCCCAACCCCTGTCCCTGTATGAGAGCCCCCAAGGCTGCAGTGAAGACCTTGGCAGAAAGGAGATTGCCACGCAGCACCCATCTCCCACCTTCCCCCTCTCAGGACCTGCAAGGGCATATCAGAAAGATTGTTCTAGAAGGCTTAGGGGAAACTAAACTGATTCTTAGAAAGGAGATGGTTATGATGAAGCTCAGACTCCCTGTTCTGAGATAGCCCAGTCCAGCCTTCAAAACTAGAATGTTACTGACATCAGAGTCCTTGTGTGGGAGTAGCCGAGTGCAACCCCCGAGTCTCAGGAGCAAGGAAGTTACAGAGTTCATACTCCCTGTAATGAGATAGCCCAATCTTGCTAACTTAGAGGAAAGGAGGTTATAAATACAGGCTGATATAGCCCAGTTCAGATCCTTGAGATTGGAGAATGAAGAATTTAGTGTTCAGATTTCTGTGCTGAGGTAGCCTAGGAATCAGAATATTACAGAGTAAACTCTTCGCCGTACCAAGATAGCTCAGCATAGACCCAGAGTTTTTGGAACAAGATTACCAAGCACAGACCACCTACGCTGAAATGACCCAATTTGTATTCTGTTCTTAAGGATTGGAGAAAGAATAATTTACAAAGCTCAGAGTCCCTGCACTGGGAAAGCCCCTTGCAGCCCCAGAGCTTTAGTTACAGAGCACAGATCTTCCCTGTGCTGGAGTAGCCTACTCAAGCTTGAATCCCAGGAATGAGTTAGCTTCAGAACACAGGCTCTTGTGCTGAGATAGCCCACTCCAGACCTTAGAGTTCTTGGGATTGAAAAATTTACATTTAATAGAATCCCTGGGCTGAAATAGCCCAGTCCAGCTCTACAACCATGAAGGGAATGAGGAGATTATCAAGTACAGTATAGATTTCTTGGATTGAGATAGTCAATTCTAGACCATTGGGATCTTGGGAATGGAGGGTTTTCAAAGTATTTTCTTTGCTGTACTGAGATAGCCCAGTACGGCACACTCCATCAGCCAGGCATTAGAAACAAGAAGGTTCTAAAACTCAGACTGTCTTCAGATAGCCCAGGAATCAGGAAATTACAGACCATTTGCTGCTGGGCTGAAAGAGCCCAGTCTAGCCCCAGAACTCTGAGTAGATTCAGACCTCAATTGTGTAGTCCTGGTTTCTTTCCTCAGTCCCAATAGACACAGGTGGGCTTTGGGGCCAAAAGCCTCCCCAGGAAAGAAGGCAAAAAACAAAATCCTGGGAACACACTACCCCAGAGAATGATCCCATGGACAGTGAGATGACCTGTTTCCACCCCAGGTAAAGGTCTCTGTTGGCCTGGGTGGGAGAACTATGGAGGAGTGGTCCTGAAAAAGGAATGACCCCTTCACCTCCTAGGTTTTTAATGCCCCAAAGCCAAAGTGGACCCAGCTCTCTGGGAGGAAGTTACAGAACTGGGGTAAGTGTCTGGGGGCATGGGTGATCTGGGATGTGGGCTGGAGCAGGGGGCTCAGGTCCAATAGTCTTAAGATATTGGAGGAGAGGGAATCCCTGAGGGGTCAAGGGGTCTCAGTGGACATGATTTTGAGGGGTCAGTGGGGGTCCTGAGGGGTTAGCAATTTCCTGATGTGTTGTGAGTATCTGAAAGGGTCCAGTGGTCTGGAGAAGTTAGGAATCCTTTGAAGGGTCCAGTGGTCCCTGAGGGGGTCAGGGTGCTTCCAGTCCTGGGATACCCTTAATGGGGGTTCCAAGTCCCATGGGGAAGCCCTCAGGACTCTGTTGCCCTCCCCAGGTGGGCTCCCCCATCCTCGGGGGATGGTTCCTGAGCGGCTGCCCCCATGGCTTCAGCGCTACGTGGACAAAGTGTCTGACCTCAGACTTTTTGGGGGTCTCCCTGCTAACCATGTCCTCGTGAACCAGTATCTGCCAGGGGAGGGCATCATGGTAACCACATACCCTCGCCCTGACCCCCACAGTAACTGCCTCCCCCCCAGACTTCTGAGCCATCATGGGACAGGGCATCGTGCTTGCCCAGCCTCACACTCATCACGTAGCCACATACCCCAAGGAGGCATTCACCTCCCTGTCCCCAGCTTGGGAGCCTTTTAACCTAAAGGGTGGGGGGTGTGGACCCCTGCCCTGCCCAGCCCTGGTGCCCACTCCCCAGCCCCATGAAGACGGACCACTGTACTACCCGACTGTCAGCACCATCAGCCTGGGCTCCCACACCATGCTGGACCTCTACGAGCCACGGCAGCCGGAGGATGATGACCCTGTGGAACAGGTGGGCCTGAGACGCTACCCCAGCCACTTGTGGGCACTCCCACCTCCCACATCCTCCAAGATCACCTGATCCCACCTGCCTTTGAGGTACTCCTGACACCCAGATACCTTCTCCTGTCCCCTCATGGGGTACAACTGCCTCCTCCCAGACACCAGGTCCATCTGCTTTCAGGGTACCCTACATACCATAATTTCCACAGACACCCCAGTGCTACAACCCGCTGAATAAATGCCCCTGACACCCTGTAGACCTCCTGCCCACGCATACTCAGACTGTTCCAACTGCCCAAGATCCACATTGTGCTCCATGCGGGGCTCCCCAGTCCTCCAGCAGACACTCTGACGTCCTTAGACACCCCACTGTCATATACTCATGGGTGCCCCAACATCCTCCCAGATGTTCTGACTCTGTCCCCTTCACAGGGCACCCTAGCACTGACATCCTGCCACTCCAGTAATGTCATCTGTGGTGCAGGACACCCAGATTCTCTTTGGACCCCTGACACATGCTTTGATGCCCAGGGTCCCCCCCAGATACCATGACAACACCATTGCTGATCTCTTTCTCTGAGTAATGTATTCCTTACACTTAAGTGTTCACAGAAACTCCCCTGGACATGATTCCCCTGACCTGCTCCTCCTTGGGGCTTCCCCTTTAGCCCACAGGCTTCTGAGTATGCTGACACCCCCTCCTGTGCCAGTGTCCTCTAACATCCTGATGTCCTTGGGTATGCCCACTCCCTTAACCTCTGCCTCACTGTCCGGCCGGGTCCTGGCTTCAGCCATGCCGTCTCAGCCCGGCTCTGCCTGCGTTTCCTGGGGAAGCAGTCCCAGCCCCAGCTGTTAGGAGAGCCCGGCTGCAGCTCTCACAGCCTGCTGACCCTGTGACGCCCCCATCTGCAACCTAGTTCCTTCCGCCTCCCGAGGGACTGCTGTCCCCACCCCCTCCTTTCCCCAGCAGCCCCAGGATCCGCCAATTTTCACTCCTGAACCGCCAAAGCTTCCATCCCTGGGAGCACGCTTGCTCCTCAGCCTTTGTCCCTGGGAACTCGCTGACCCTTGTCCCCTGACCCCCGAAGCCTGCTGACCTCTCGCCCTCCCCCCGACTTTTGGAGACCCGCTGACTATCAACCCGCCCTGCAGCCCCGGCCCCCGCCCCGGCCCACCACCTCGCTGCTGCTGGAACCGCGCAGCCTGCTGGTGCTCCGCGGCACCGCCTACACGCGCCTCCTTCACGGCATCGCAGCCGCACGGGTAGACGAGCTCGACGCCACCTCCCTGCCGCCCAATGCGGCCGCCTGCCCGTCGGCGCGGCCCGGAGCCTGCCTGGTCCGCGGCACCCGGGTCTCGCTGACCATCCGCCGCGTGCCCCGCGTGCTGCGCGCCGGCCTCTTGCTCGGCAAGTGATCGCCAGGCTCCGGGACCGTTCGGATCCCGGTTTCCTGCCCATCTAGCGGCTGCCGTGATTCTGTGAACTTGGAACCCTGAGGCAGAGGCAGCTCCCCTGGGTTATTTATTTTCCCAATAACTTTGCTGGAACCACAGAGAGGAAAAAAAAAAAAAAACCATTCCAAATAAACCAAAAATATCTTTCCTTGGTTTTAGTGTTTTTTTCTGGGGGGATGGGGTGGCAAATGCTTGAGTTCCTGAGGGGCACTGCATCTGGGACCTTAAGTGGGTGGGTAGGCCCTGGAGGTTAGATGTGTGGGTCCTGAGTGGGACAGAATCCCGGGCTCTTGAGGGGATGGGGGTTGGGTGGGGGGTTATATCTGGAAGCTCCTTGGAAAGCAGTGGGACGATGTTGGGAGGTTTAGCTACTGGTCCTGTTAGGGAGGAAGGAGTTAAGTCACTCAGTTGTCACCTGAGCTGGGCATCAAATTACCTGGGTCCAGGTTCCTCTTGGAAGGGGTGGAGCCAGGCCTGCCCATGGGCCCCTCGGCAGTCTCAGGCCTGGGTGAGTCTAGTTGAGAAGGTCTGGGGGACACCCTTGGCTAGGGAAAAGGTCCTCACCTGATTCTCTGTCCCCAGACCCCCAGCTATGGCCCTGTCCCCAACTCTGGGCCCTAGGTTCCCCTCAGAGCCGCTCAGCCACCCCCCTGGAGCCCCTGGGGAGCCGGATGTTGCTGGACGCACCATCTGCCCTGCATCTGAAAGGGACAGAGTCAGGTGGGGGCTGGGGCATTTGATGCTTGTTTCCAAGAGGGTGGGGGCAGTAGCTAGGGCAATTTGACGGTAGAGGGTGCTGTGACTGATCACTTGGGGACAGGAGAGGGAGCTGGGGATGGAGTAGGTGGAAAGTGAGGTACTGAGGCTCACATGCCCAATGCCCCCTACCTCCCAGGCCAGGGCAGGCCCAGAAACAGGAACAAGACTCCCTGGACCCTCCTAAGCACTTCCAAGATGGGCTAAGGGACATTGAGCCTACTGCCGGCCCCCTAAGATTGTCAACGCTCTCTTCCCATGAGGACCCAGCTGGAGGCAAACACTGTGAGGTGAGCTGAGGTGACCCAGAGCCCTTGTGCCAGCTCCCACCTCCTCTCTGTCCCCCAGAATCTGGCCTCCTCCGCACTGCAGATGAGGTGATGATTCTGGAAAGGTGTTGGGCATCTATGAGGGGAGGGACACTCAGGAAAGTGTTTCTTTACCATTCAGTATAGACGTATTTCGTTATTTTACTGGCTGGGAGAGAAGTATTTCATTGTTGGTCCTGGTGCAGCCCTTTTGCTCTTGGAGGTACCCAGCTCTGTGACCCCCTCCCTGTCCAGACCTCCAAGCCACACACGTGCAGGTTTCCAGGAACCTTGAAAACCCGAAGACCTTGGATTAGATGTCCCCAGGCCTGGTTCCACTGAGAAGGCCCCCAAGTGGGAGCAGCCCTGGTGTAGACCCAGAGGTGGATTCTGCTGCAGAGAAGCATCCAGAAGGCAGGAAGCTGCAGAACAGGGGGGGGCAGTGGCATAGGCGTAATGTCTTGATTGGCTCACTGGTCCTGATGCAGACCCCTGTGTTCCCCAGCACCCCATCTCCAGCCTGGAGGTACTGGAGGCCGAGCAGGACAGCCTGCACCTTTGCCTAGTGGGGATGGGGCTCCCGCTGCAGGACCTGGAGCGAGGCCGGGGGCCCTGGGCATTGGCGCAGAGAGGAATGGTCCAGTTGCAGGTGGGCAGTGGGGGCCAGGGTGTGGGAGGGTGGGTGTCAGCTTTCTGGGGTAGGAAATGGGTTTCTTGCATGTTCCAGGTCTCTGGATAGGATGTGTGTGTGTGTGTGTGTGGGGGGTAACTCCAGGTTCTGAGTCTCTGGTGTCCCTGGTGTGTGTGTGGGGTGATGTCCAACCACATGTCCCCAGGCCCTGCAGGCAGACCTCCGAGGGGCGGCTGAGCGTGTGGATGCACTGCTGGCATTCGGTGAGGGGCTGGCACAGCGGAGTGAGCCTAGGGCCTGGGCGTCCCTGGAGCAGATCCTGAGGGCCCTTGGAGCACACAGAGACACCATCTTCCGACGGCTCTGGCAGCTGCAGGCCCAGCTGGTCAGCTACAGCTTGGTACGCCCCACCCCGATGGCCCCCGGCCCAGGCCCCAATCTCATGATTCCCATGACCTCTATCCTCTGACCCAGGTGTTCAACAAGGAGGTCAACATGCTGGACCAGGACTTGGAGGTCGAGGGGGACCTGGACGGGCCAGGACCTGGGGGGGTCTGGGGGCCCTGGGCACCCAGTAGCCTCCCCACTTCCGCAGAGTTGGAGTGGGATCCAGCAGGGGATGTTGGGGACCTCAGACCACTGGGACAAAAGACAGCCTGGACACCAGGGGCTCCCTGTGAGCTGTGTGGCCACAGGGCCCCCCAGGGCAGAGGACAAGAGGTGAGAGCAGTCCCTCTTGAGGGACCCTCATCCCCTAGGCAACCAGAGGGCACCTCTGTGCGCCTTCCAGCCAAATCCTTCCCTTTCAAGGTGTCGGTGGCTGTCTCTCCCTTTATCTCTGTCTCTCTTCGTCTCTGTGTCTCTCTCTCACCGTTTCCCTCTCTCTCGTCTGTCTCTGTCTACATCTCAGGCCCGTTTTCTCTCTCTTTGCCCCTCACTTTCCTTGCTGCAACTGTGCCGGCCTCCTGGCTCTTGTGCGAACACCCCAAATCCACTCCCACCTCGAAAGCCCCAGAAGCGTGCCCGGCTTACCTCCTCCCTTCCTTCCAGCTGCTCCTCAAAGGCCATCTCTCCCAAACATTAGCGACCCCGATTTTACTTCAGCTCCTAACAGCACTTAGCGCAGTTTGACTTTATACGTATTTATTGATTTATGGTCTCTCCCTCACACCAAAATAGAAGCTCTGGGGGTCAGGATTTTGCCTGTTTCCATCCCCACTGAGTCCCCAGCTTCTAGAACAGTGGCTGGCATGTAATAGACACTCATTAAATATTTGTTGAATGAATCAATAAATAATGTCTCCTCTCTTGGTTTCTTTGGATCTGCCTCTCCCTGTCTCTCCCGTGAGATCTCTCTGTGCCCCCAGAATCTCACCTCATGGGCCCCCTGATCCTAGTCCTTCCCCAGCTGTGCCTCTTGGTTGCTGGTTCTCCAAGAACCACATGCCTCTCTCCCCACAGGATGTGCTCGTGTCCAGCCTCAGCCATCGGAAACACTTAGCAGGTTACCGCAGACGCACCCTGCTCCGGAAGCCTCAGGTGAGCTGGTCTGCAGCTGGTGGTAGCACTCAGGGATCTTGATGGCAAGTGATAGAAACCCAACCAACTGAATGACACAGAAAACGGGATGCTATTTTTGTCACGTAACCGAAAAGTCCAGGCACTGCCAAATTTCGGACCTCAAATGGCATCAGGGCTCAGTCCCTCCCTCTCTTGGCCTCTACTTCCCCAAGGTGGCATTCTGCTCAACAAAATGCCTGCCCTGGCCAATACAGCCTTACTTCCCATTGGTTTACCCACTCAGGGGAAGGAGAGTGCTCCTGACCTACGAGTGGTAGCCAAAGTCCCAGGGCTGACCCCACTTGCCTGGCTTGGGTCACGGGCTGCACCCTGACTGAATTGGAGTGCTTGCGTTGGCCAGGTCTGGGTCGTGTGCCCAGTCGTGGAAGTGGAGGAGGCGGGGGTCAGCTTCACATGAACCTGAAGCTATCTCTACTTAATGAGCAGAAAGCATGACCCCGACACCCCAAATTGAGCCACTGCTATGAGGAAAAGGGGGACTGATTGGATTGGAGGACAGGCACGAACAGACATCCACTACCCTGGAGATATTCCCCATCCATTGGGGTCCTGGGGATAGCGGAGGTGCCAGAAAAGGGGGAGAAATGAGACCAGCCCTGTAAGTCTATAGTACTAAGGGAAAGTCCATACTAAGTGTCACTTCCACCCATTCCACTGTGGCTGCTGTCTGCCTTTAGGACAAGAAGAGGCAAGCGTCTTCCAGTCTCCAGGATGTGACACTGGAGGTGGATGCTAGGTGAGGTGCCCAGAAGATGGGTCTGGGGGATGGTGGACAGGGCTCATGGTGGCAGCCCACCCACATATTTAACACTGCATTTCCCTTGGCAGGACTCCCGATCCTGCGTCCAGGTGGCCCCTGGCCTTCCTCCTTATCCTCCTCTTTCTCCTTCTCCTCCTGGTGGTTGCCACGTTGCTCCTGCCCATGTCCGGGGTCCTCTGCTGCTCTCACGCCCAACTGGCCAGGACACCTTACCTGGTGCTCAGCTATGTCAATGGTCTCCCCCCTGTCTGAGTACACAGCCCAGACAGGTGTAATAAATCGTCACTGTCAAAGAATGTGTGAGGATATTGTGTGTTTGAGTGTCCAAAATCTAGGATATGGCCTGCATGTCTGCACAGACCCCTTGGCTTTGAGCACAGATCACAGAATGGAATCAGCCCATCTCAGGTCGGGTTGCCCCAGACCCTGACGCAGAGATTCAAGTGCAAGTACCTTATTTGGATGGTGATCCTAGCAAGTGCGGTTGGGGAGTGAGGAAGTGAACCGGGGAGGAAAAAAGCCGGTCATAGTGGTGGAGTTAATGAGCTGGGTGCTGCTCTGAGCACCATCCCACTGGGGACTTCTGGGAAGCCGTGGAACACAATTCGAAGTTGTTTCACCAAAGGGGCAAAGAAGTTGTGGTGCTTAGATGCCAGTCCCCATCTTGCGTTGTTGAGGGCTCTTCCCGGAGAAATTAATGCCCCGCAATTCTGGCCTGTGAAGGCCCCTCCCTCAGGCAAAGGGGCACAGGTGCCTGCCACAGGAAGCTAGCGGCAGGTACGGAAGGATGCAGATGATACTGCGGGTGAGCTGCCAACAGCACCTGCCACAGCCCCTGACTCACATCCACGTGGTTGCTCTGTTCCAACATTCCACGTGGTGGGCTCCCGGCTGGGCCATCATTGGCCCGGGGGCAGGGGCAGGGGGTCTTGATAGCACCAGGCTGAACTGCCAGGGCTCAGTCCTGGAGTCCAGTCTCCCCAGAGATTAAGGTATCGGGACAAGAGGTGGGGGCGGATTCAGACCCAAGGACAGAGGCAGGATGTGCTGGGCTCCCGGATGTGCACTTAACATAGGTCCCTTCCCCTTTAAACTCACAACCACACGATGATGTGGCCCCACTCAACAGAATGGGAAACAGTCTCAAAGAGGGAAAGTCACTGGCTGAGGCCACAGGGAGCAAATGACTGAAACTCAGTTCTCACTGACTTTAAAGAAATGGGAATTTGTTTTTGTGGGTAACTGAGAAGTTCAGGACTTCAGGCATAGTTAGATCCTGAGACTCAAATAATGCTTCTATCTCTCAGTTCTTTCCTCTGATTTACTATAGCTTCTTCTTATCCCAGTGGTGGCCAGAGTGGCCGTTGCAATGTCCAGCCATACACCCACCAATTTAGCAGCCAATAGAAGAGTCGCTCTTCCTTTATAGTTCCAACCAAAGTCCAAAGGCTGGTTGCTCGGGCTTGGGTCATGTGCCTCACCTCCGCTGGGGCTGCAGTCAGCCCTGCCTGACCACAGGGACTGAAAATGGGGGAGGGGTGGGTCCTCAGAGAAAATCAAGGAGTTGTTACTACAAGGGGAAATGGATACTGAGGGGGTGGGGGGAGCAGCAGATTCTGGAAGACTCCAGTCCACTTCAGAGAAAAATCAGGATGCAAACTGGGTGGGCCCCATTTCAAAAGCCTGGCTAAGTCTCCACTCCCGGCCAAGGAGAAGGCGTGCAATATTTGCTCTTGCAAATAGAGCCGGCAGGGTCTTGGCAATATTAGCCAATAGGCCTGGTAATGGAACTAATGTGTCATTCGTTCATTCATTCATTCATTTAACAAACATTGACTACCTGCCATGAGCCAGGCCAGGCCAGTGAACAAGATGGACTAAAATTCTCATCCCTCTGAAGCTGATATTCTAGTGGGAGAGATCAACAATAAATTTTTTAAAAATAAGTAAAATATGTAGCAGGTGATAGTACTAAGGAGCAAAATAAAGTGAGCAAGGGGAAAGGGAGTACAATTCAAACAGGGTGGTGGAAGGTGGCATCAGGGAGACAGTGAGGTCATTATGGTATAATGATGCCATTATGGCAAACCGTAGTGAGCAAACATCACACTGACTTCTAAAACTGTGCTGTCCAACAGAAATATAATTCGAGCCACAAATGTAAATTAAAATTTTCGGGCCAGGCGTGGTGCCTCACGCCTGTAATCTTAGCACTCTGGGAGGCCAAGGCGGGAGGATCGCTCGAGGTCAGGAGTTTGAGACCAGCCTGAGCAAGAGCGAGACCCCATCTCTACTAAAAATAGAAAGAAATTATATGGACAACTAAAAACATATAGAAAAAAAAATTAGCCGGGCATGGTGGCGCATGCCTGTAGTCCCAGCTACTCGGGAGGCTGAGGCAGGAGGATCGCTTGAGCCCAGGAGTTTGAGGTTGCTGTGAGCTAGGCTGACGCCATGGCACTCTAGCCCAGGCAACAGAGTGAGACTCGGTCTCAAAACAAACAAACAAACAAACAAACAAAACTTCGAGTGTAATTTAAAGGTTTAATAGAAACATGAAATTTATTGACTTCTATTCATTTAATCCACATTTTTAGAATTAAATTGTCAATATTAATTGTAACAATAGGAAAATCAACAAGTAAGATTTTATATACGCTTCATGTGGCCCAGGGTCAAAACTAGAATGAGTTAAATACAAATCTCATGGCAGTTAATGTGTTACATTTTACTTAAAATTTATAAAATTAAGAATTCAGTTTCTCAGTTACACTAACCACATTTAAATGTTCAAGTCACAGGTCGTCTCACTACCGTACGGGACAGTGCAGACCTTGAGGAAGAGCAGATTCAGGGTGGAGCGTTTTATAAAGTCTCAGAAAATACAGGTTTCATTTTTATGAAAATGTGTCCTGTGTGTGAGGATCTCTGGTGCCCAAAGATACCGACCCGTGAGACACTGATACAAGTATTGACTTTTTTAGTTTTTGATTTTTGTAACTTTTTGTTCAAATGACCGAAAGCTTTTAAGACTAGCACAATAACTCCCATACAGTCTTCACCAAGAGTCACCAGTGGTTAACATTGTGCTTCATGTGCTTTAGCACGCGTACTCATGCTGGTCTATTTATATGTGTGCATATGTTTTGTGACCATCTGAGAGTAAGCTGCAGACATGATGCCTCTTTACTCCCAAACACTTCAGTGTGTGTGCCTTAAGAACAAGGGCATTCCCTTACACAACTATAGTACAGCTATCAGAATCAGGAAATTTAACAACTCAATTCAGTTCTGTTTTTAACTCCATCCATATTCCAAATTACTCCAACCCCATATGTCCTTCATAGAAATTTTTAGATCAGGAGATTCTGGTTTAA
Source organism: Eulemur rufifrons (assembly GCF_041146395.1). NCBI lineage: Eukaryota > Metazoa > Chordata > Mammalia > Primates > Lemuridae > Eulemur > Eulemur rufifrons. Next base: position 4,910,063 of record NC_091006.1, on the reverse strand, counting down.
CAGACGGGTGAGACGCTGACCCTGAGCCTTAGCAGAGTGAAAAAACAGTAGCAGACACACAGAGTGCCAGCTGAGTACTGGGCCCCGTTCCCATGCGTGACACACAAGCATGCTCTGAGGTGAGGACTTGGGTGGTGGTTTATCTGGCAGGTGACCCCAGGAGGCAGGAGTGAGCGAGGCGGGGGAGTGAGGCAGGGCACGGGGAAAGCCAAAAAAGGCATTCATGGAGTGGTAACCACGCGAGCAACTGGGGCTCAATCCCACGGGGGTGGGGGGTCAAGGGGGTGTCTGAGGAAGCTTGTAGAACACGTGTTGCAGTTGCACCACCAGACAAAAGGCAGGCCAGGGCACTCATCCAGGGACTGCTGTCCTGCACAGGCTGAGGGTTGCCCCCGAGGCATTAACCCACCTCCCAGAAAGCCCTCACGCAGAACAGAGGCTCAGGGCAGGAGGCTGGCAGCCTCCCGAGACCCTACCTCTGCAGCTCCCAGTGAACTCAAGTGATGGGTCCTGGGGGGCCATCATCGCCTGCTGCCACAACATGTACTTAATTCACTGTATCACAGTAATGGCCACATCGGAGAGGCACTATTATTATACCCATTTCATTCACAAGTGCATTGAGACACAAAGACGTTAAGTCACTTGTCCACGATCACGATCACGATCACGTAATCAGTAAGTACTGGAGCAGGGATTCAAACCCCGCCTTCCAGTTCCACAGTCCATGCTCTTGACTGTTGCTCACCTCCACACTTCCCCCAAATGTCGTGTCAGGCATCCCCTCCCCTGTTCTCTCTACCTGGCAAACCCCATTCATCTTTAACGCTCGGTGAATATCTCTGCCCCTGCTGACCCGGATGCCCAGCCCTAGTGGCAACTTGATCACTGCCTGCAGCCCTGCCAGAAGCTCCCAACCCAGAGCTTATCTGGGCTCAAGATCATGGAGCCAGGAGTGAGAGAGGGGTGGGAGATGCAGCTGGAGATGTAACGAGCTGGATGGGTGAGACCCCATTGGCCACTTCCAGGGCTTCGGCTTTTACTCTGAGATGGAGCCAGGACAGATTAAGAGGATCACCCTGATGTAAAAAACTGAGGCTAAGAGAGACGAACAAGGTGGCTGAGGTCCCGTGGTGAGGGCTAGCAGGAGACAAAGCTGCAGTAGAAGGAATGTGCAAGTAACCCACAGCCCTGTTGTGCTCTGGGCACCCAGGCCCCAGCTGGGACCCTGCATTTCTTCCTTCTGCCCCCTCCAGGCCTTTGCCCACACCAGTCCTCCTGCTTAGAAGCCTACTCCTACCTTCTGGCAAACTCCTAACTCTTCAAATCTCAACCCCACTTTATAACTATCTGGGCACCTGGCTCCCCACTGGGATTATGGCAGTGACCAGGTTTCTCTCCTGTCCAGCCTCCCTTAGGTCTAAGGTCCGGGCTCCTTTCCTAAGGCCCTTCCCCCACCAACAACTGCATCGGCAAGAATTCATTTCCACTTACGCAACTGACATGGGTGCAAACACAGCTCACAGATGCAAAATGCTGTACTCCAGAGAATGTCCAAGGCAGGTCCATATGGGACATGGGAGAGAGTATGCCTGTGGTCTATGGGTCCCTCTTCCCTCCTGCACCCCAGGGCCTTGCTTGACAAAAATCCTAGCTTGAAGAAGCTGGACTCTCCATCTCCTCTCCTGTTAAATCACTTGCCCTCCATTAAGGAGTCAACTGGAGTCTCTTGAAGGTCAAGCTAGAATAAGTCCCCCTCCAAGGACTTGCCCAGGAAAGAGAGAACAATGATGCTTCAATCCATCTGCCAGTCTAGAGGGCTCTAAAAGAAGAGTCAGCTCCCCACACCCAGCCCCTCCCAGGGGGTCACATCTAGGTAAGTGTGTATGAAGGGGGCCTCTTCAAAAATCTACAAATACATAAAATGTTTAAGACCACCAACAGAGAAGAAAGCACACCCCCAATTTTATTCCCTTTGTTCAACAGTTTGAGGGGGAAGGGGCACAGAAGTCAGGGTTGCCCCTCAGGACCATCAAGTAGGGGTCTTCAGGGGTTTTTCGTTAATCAGCCTGGGTGAGAGACTCCTGGCTCCTTCCTCATGGTCCTGGCTTGTCACAATTAATGGGGGAAAAGTTTTCCAAAAGGGGATTCCAGACTTCTCACCGTTTATCAGGGCATCTTCCCCAAAACTTCTTAGCAGAAAAGTCTGCTCTTCTCAGAGTTAAATACAGGAGAGGGGAGTCTCCGTGGGGAGCCAGCGGTGGGTATGTTCTCAGGGGTCAAGAGAAGGGTGTCTCGGACTCTCCGTCCAGGAGGGGGGCGTCCCGGCTCCCCATGCCTCCGGGGAAGTAGCTCTCGGCTTGACACTCCGGCTTGCTGGCGGCCCAGGCCGTCCCAAGCACTCAAGGGGGTGGGGGCAGACCTGTTACCAAACATCAGGAAAGGCTGGGCATCTCTCGCCATCCATCATAGGGTCTCTAGGCCCCCGTGTCACCCAGAGAGCTCTCTGATCACCTCGACCCCTCAAGCTAGTCTTCTAAGACCTCGCACCTTCCATCAGGCGGGTTCCTCGGTCTCCCCACGCAGTCAGGCGGGGTCCCTGGTTCCCCTGCGCCACGGAGTGAGCTCTTCTCATCTGCCTGTCACCGTCCGTCGGGCCGCGTCTTGTGTGCCCCCGTTCTGTCGTGAGGGCTCCTTGGACCGTTACTGTTCTCAGACAGGATCCCCGGGGCTCCAGCGCCGCCAGCCTCCTCGGCCGGGCCCCGCAGGCGGACGAAGGCGCCCATGGCCTTGGCGTGGCCGGAGCGCAGCAGCTGGAGCTGGCGCTGCCCGCGGCGGTACAGGTACTCGATGCGCAGCACGTCGGAGCGGGGCAGGCAGGCGTGCTTGCGGAACTCCGCCCGCACCCGCGCCTCGGCGCCCGGCTTCCCGCGCCCGGCGCGCAGCAGCTCGCGGAACAGGCTCAGAACCTGTCTCTGCAGCCGGCTGTGCCGGCTCATGGCAGCGGCCGGGCCGCGGGCGCCACGGCTCCCGCCGGAACAGCCAAAGTGCAAAGCAACCGCCACTTCCGCCAGGCGCTTTCCAAACCCTCCGGCTCCCGCCTCCCGCCTCCCGCTATCCGGCGCCGCCACGCCCGATTGGCTGTCGCTGCTGTTACGTCACAACGGCTTGGCAGGAGGGGGCGGAGCCGCTGGGTCCCTTCTGCGGCCCCCACAGCGAATCTGTGTCCTTGAGGGGACAGCACCTCCTGGGAGTCTGGTACCTGCGTCCTGGGGAAGGGAGGGATCAGGTGCTCGACTTTTAGGTCTTGGATCGGAGGGGACAGGGGATCCTGACCTCACTGTTGGTGGAAGAGGGAGCTAAGAATTCTGACCTTTGGGTCCCCAAGGGCACAGGGGCACCGGGAGGGAGGACAGGTACGAGCATGTTTTAGTCATCAGTTATTGATTAAAACCATCTTGGGAAGCTCTGTGCGTTCCCTCCTCTGGGGCTGGTGTGTGTCGGGCGGCGGGGGGTGGGGGGGGGTGGGGGTGGGGGTCCAAGCTTCTACGTGCTGCGGACAGACAAGCCCCCAAAGGCAGCTTGTGGCCCTAGGAGTTAGAAATAGGGTCTGAGATTTGCTATAAAATCCTCCAGTGAGAACAAAAAAAGAATAGGTGGGAAAAAATCCAAATATTTGTAACTGTGATGGGTTCATGGGGTTTCTCAATACTGTTTTCTTTTGTGATGCTTGAAATTTTCCATAATAAATACTTTCTTAAAAGGGAGCTTTAGGGAAAAAAAATCCTCTGGAACTAGCCACATCTCTCACCTGAGTTTTCATAATCAAATTGTTTTCTGAGCCCGTACTATGTGCCAGGCACAATTTCATGTGCTTTAATGTTTTATTTTTTCTTATTTTATAAGAATGTATGACAGTACATTAATAAAATATGTAATATAAGGTGATGCAATTGATATTTTAATATATTGCCACCTAATTTATATAATACATTTATTTTTAGATAGTGAATATTTTAAATTATTTAATGTTTTAATATTTTATGATAGTTACTATTAATACTATTTAATCCTTACAACACTCTAACATGGCAGATCTACAGTACTATTTGCCTCTTACTGATTAGGAAATTGTGACCCAGAGAAGTAACATAGCTTGCCCAGGTTCATACAGCTGGTAAGTGGCAGAGCCAGGCTTTGAACCCAGGGGTTCTGACTTCAGGACCCATGTTCTCAACCATGCTGCTATATATACCCCCTTTCCAATGATAATATAAAAGTAACTGTGAGAACAATCACAGCTTACACGTATTGAGCACGTTGTATATGCCAAGCACTTTACATGTATCCTCATAGCGACCCTAAGTGGTGGGCCCTACTCTTATCTCCACTTTCTGTGGACAAGCAAACAGGTGTAGAGAGAGATTGAGTCAGTTGGCAAGGTTATAATAGAAGTTTAAGAGACACAAGGTCTCTTTACCCTTTAACCGACGGCTCTTCCTCAGCTTACCTGCCAGGTTGTGCCAGATACCCCAGCTATTCTCTAACTGGCCCATCCTGTCCTACGGTTAGCCTGGAACTGCATAGTTAGGTTCTATTTCTCAGCACAGGATTTCAGATTTTTCCCTCTTACTTATTATATATAAGTAGCATCCATTTTGCCTGCCCACATTCCACTTCTGCTGCTGCTGTCTTGCTTTCACATTCCTTGGGGAGCACGTGTCTTCCACTTTGGCATCTCCACTGGATTTCCAGCTTCTCCCTGTCTGGCCTCTTCCCACCAGCATTTAAACATCCCTGAGGCCGGGTGCGGTGGCTCACGCCTGTAATCCTAGCACTTTGAGAGGCCGAGGTGGAAGGATAGCTCGAGGTCAGGAGTTTGAGACCAGCCTGAGCAAGAGCGAGACCCCATCTCTACTAAAAAAAATAGAAAGAAATGATCTGGACAGCTAAAAATATATATAGAAAAAAAAAATTAGCTGGGCATGGTGGTGCATGACTGTGGTCCCAGTTATTTGGGAGGCTGAGGCAGGAGGATCGCTTGGGTCCAGCAGTTTGACGTTGCTGTGAGCTAGGCTGACGCCACGGCACTCTAGCCCGGGCAACAGAGTGAGACTCTGTCTCAAAAAAAAATAAATAAATAAAAAATAAACATCCTTGAGTCTCTCCCATCTCAAAATCATAACAATAATAAATCCTCGTTTTAAGATAGCCCCTGCCTCTTCCTGGCTGATTTTTTTTTTTCTTTTTTTTCTTTTTTAGAGATGAGAGTCGTGCTCTGTTGCCCAGGCTAGAGTACAGTGGCATGATCATAGCTCGCTCCAGCCTTGAACTCCTGGGCTCAAGCAATCCTGCCTCAGCCTCCAGAGTTGGTGGGACTACAGGCACATGCCACCACACTTGGCTAATTTTTTTCCATTTTTTCAGACATAGGATCTCACTATGTTGTGTCCAAGCTGGCCTCAAACTCCTGGCCTCAAGCGATATGCTCCCACTTTAGTCTCCCGAGTCACTGGGATTACAGGCATGAGCCACCATGCCCGGCTGTCTTCCTGGGTGATCTTTATTTTCCTCTTTCTGCATGGACGGCTCATCAAGAGAGGTGTCTGTGCCGGCTGTCTTCATTTGCTCAAGTTTCACTCTCCAACTCTGCAGTCCAGGTGCTGCCCCATTGCTCCCTGGACCTTGTGATTTCTTAAGTCAGCCTCCTTGGCCTGAAGTCCAAGGACTGAGGCTGAGGCAAAAGGATCACTTGAGCCCAGGAGTTTAAAGTTGCAGTGAGTTACGATGATGCCACTGCACTCTACCCAGGGCTACAGAGTGCAATTCTATCTAAAAAAAAGACAAAGTTGTTGCAAGAGCTCACATGTACCTACACGATGTGACCTTATTCTCTCTCTCCCTCTACTCCTCACCACGATCCCTCTGCATCAGCCACATGGGGCTTCTCGCTGCTCCTGGCAGATTCCTACCCTAGGCACTTGCTATTTTCTCTGCCTGGAATGCTCTTTTCCCAGATATCCACACAGTTCTCTCCCTCATTTCCTTTAAGACTTGGCTTAAGTTCCATCTTCTCTGCAAGGCCTTCCTATTTAAAACTGCACTCTCAGGAATTCTGATCCCACTTTCCCAGCTCTATTTTTTCCTAAGTAGCATGCGTTACCTTCTAACATGCTATGTAATTAACTTATATTTACTGTGTATCTCTCTCTGCTAGAATGCAAACACCAAGACAACAAGGATTTTTGTCTGTCTTGGTCACTGCCGTGACCTCAGTGTCTTGAACAAGGCTTGGCATATACTAATAAAACATTCCTTAATTGAGGACGGCACTCGGGAGCGTCAGGGCCCTGGGAAATGAGGGCTCATGTTGGCGAGCGTATAAATCTGCAGCCCTGAGAATTTAAATGTTCTGGATACCGGGGGTGGAGGCTGCTGGGTGCTGGGGAGCGGAAGGACATTTGGGGAGCTCCTGCCTGACTCCTGAGAGGCAGGGTGACTTCCCAGGAGGCGTGGAGGGGAGCATCACAGGCCCATGGGTCAGGTCCTAGCACCACATATTTTCTGAGATTTCTACATATTAGCTCATTTAATCCTCACTACAATCCTGTGAATGAGGTTTGTTTTTTTTTTTTAATCATTCCTATTTCACATATGAAGAAACTGAGGTTAAATAATTTTCCCAAGGTCACGCAGATAACGAGTGGCCAAGCTGGGATTCGAACCTAGGTCATCTGGCTCCAGAGTCCATGGTCTTTATATGGTGGTGCTAAGGGGTAGCTTAGTACATCATAACCATCATCAGGATCCCCCCCCACCAGCACTGCTGATTAAACATACTCTTGCCCCTACAACCTTCTTTTGGGGGGTCTTGTTATATTCCCCAGCCTGTACTCAAGCTCCTGGGCTCAAGTGATCCTCCCAACTCAGCCTCCCAAGTAGCTGGGACTACAGACATGCACGTGCACGCCTGGCTAGCCCCCACAAGCTTCTAATCAGAGCAATGCCTCTGAGCCTTCCCTCAGGAGAAATTTGGGACATGACAGTGGCTGTGTGTGGTCTTAAGATATGTTCAAAGCTCAGAGAATTGGGAGGTTCCAGATGCTGGTGACAGGACAATAAACAACAAACACCCCGCCTATGACATTTAACCGTTAACCATAACCTGGGCTCTATTTCAAGTGCTTTTCATACATTAACTCATTCCCACCTTGCTGGAACCTGAGGAGGCAGGTGCTAGAGAGCCACGTCCCTTATCTGTGATCCCCAGATGTGCTAAAGGATCTGAAGACGGAAGGGTGTTTTGTGTGTTTGATGTCAAAACTCAATTGGCAACAAAAACTGACCTGAACTCATGTGTGGTTGCTATAGTCTTAATTTATCTCACTTAGTGTGAATATTCAGACATTTCGCTGCAGAGATATTATTGTTTGTGATTATGTAACACACACTGGGGATGTTATGTAATATGTGGCATTCACATGGTGCGACCATTCTAAATACCCAAATCCAAAATGCACCTGGCCCCAAGCATTTTAGAGAATGGCCTTTTGACCTGTATAATTGCCTCCATTTTAGAGATGACAAAAATGATGGACAGAGAAGGATGGGGTTTCTGAAGGTTCCATACATTATACTTCTTGTCCAGATGAAGTCAAACTCATGCTTGACAGCAGTGACGGTAATACCAAAGGGGCACATTGTGACAAAGTGCATGGGCTGCCTCCCTCCAGAGCAGGCAGCCCGCAGGTGGAAGGCAGGGAGGCTGCTGGGTGGGGCCTGGGGGCATCGGCTCAGCACCTTAAGTGCAACCCTCAGGCGTGGGAACAAGTGGCCATGAAAAGTGTTGAGTATGGTAGCCTAGAGGCCCAGCAAGTACCCCCTGTGCCCTCTGCCCCTTGCTAGAGAAAGCCACTATCTCTGATTTGACCACAGACGCCAATTTGGAAGCAAACACAGTTTCAAGTTCTGGTTTTGCCACAGCCACAGCCTCTGAGCCTCGTTCAGTCACTGCCACCACCTTGAGCCCCAGCTTGGCCGGGAGATAGTTTCTGACCCAGACCCAGACACTATTTTGGTTTTGGACATGATTATAGATACTGTTTCAGCTATGGGCTTGGGTGGCGGTATAGGTACAGGTGCTGGTTCAGCCACAGCCACATGTTCAGGCCCAAGTTGATTCACAGTCACTGTGCAAGCCCTGCATGAACCATGACCACAGGGACAAGCCATGGTTAAGCTTCAGGTGTGCTCTTTGATTCTGGTTCAGCCATTGCCATAGTCTTGGAGCTGGAGATGGACACTGTTTTGGAGTCCTTCAGAAATACCATCTTGGGGCCGGGCGCGGTGGCTCACGCCTGTAATCCTAGCACTCTGGGAGGCCGAGGCGGGTGGATCGCTCAAAGTCAGGAGTTCGAGACCAGCCTGAGCGAGACCCCGTCTCTACTAAAAATAGAAAGACATTATATGGACAACTAAAAATCTATATAGAAAAAATTAGCCGAGCATGGTGGCGCATGCCTGTAGTCCCAGCTACTCGGGAGGCTGAGGCAGTAGGATCGCTTAAGCCGAGGAGTCTGAGGTTGCTGTGAGCTAAGCTGACGCCACGGCACTCACTCTAGCCTGGGCAACAAAGTGAGACTCTGTCTCAACAAAAAAAAAAAAAAAAAAAAGAAATACCATCTTGGAACTGGATGTGATCTTAGAACCAGATGTGGCCTGGGTGCTGGGCACAGATTTAGATTTGTGCTTCGTAAGGTGATATGTGGTCCCATCAGAGCATGCATGGTCCTTACAGGAGACTTGGAACTGGAGTGGCATCACCAGGGAAATCTCTAGGATTCCATGGAAAGGTTCAGTTCCTCCTCAGTCAGAATGTCTGGAGATGAGATGAGGAGAGCATGTGACAGAATTGGATCCTGGTAGTTAGCCTGGTCCCCGACTTGCCTCCACACCTTATGCCTCCAAGTTCCCTGGTATTGGAGACTCGACATTCAGGAGCTAGCAGGGTTCCCAATTAAAGTGAAGCGGGCCTGTTTGTGTTAGCAGAAAGAGGAGGGTGGAACTGAGGGACAAAATGATCAGCACGGCCTCGGTGTAGACCAGGTCTGTGGTGAGCTAGAGAGCACAGGCTCTGTCCAAAGACAGCCAGATTCGATTATTTAAAAATCTCTGTGCCACTCAGTCCCAACACATCTGTGGGCTGATTTTGGCCAGCGAGGACTTCAGCTTGTCACATTAAGCAGACTTGACAATAGCCTGTGTGTGTGTGTGTGTGTGTGTGTGTACGCTGGGGGGGGGGGGCGGGGGGATTGGAGACATATATTCCTTCCTTCTTCCTTCTTCCTTGTTCATAGCTGTTGGTGCATGAAATTAGCCACCTACAAAATGAACTTTTAAAAGATAATCTTGTTTGTTCTGTAGAGCTTTGCACGTTTTCTATCCAGATGGAATACAGGAAAAACAAAAGATGGAATGCAGAGTTTTGGTCTGAATTAGAATGTGAGCCAGAGTGTCCACTACCCTGGGGTAGGGATGTTGCCATGTCGTTAACTGTTGCATCTTCAGTGCCTGGAGCAGGACTGGCCTGAGGTAAATACTAAAAAAAAAATTGTTGAAAATTAATAATAGCAAATATTTACTGCACGCTAAGCACTGTTCTATTAACATTTTCAAAACTGCTGCAACAACCTTATGATGTGGATATTATCATCCACATTCACAGAGGGGGAAATAGATGCTCAGAGAGGTGAAGTGACTTGTGTCAGATCACATAGCTTGGAGCAGAATTTGAATACAGGACTCTTGGCTCCAGAATCCAGTCCTGAGCCATTATGAATAAATTAATTGCAGTCCACATCTTTGTTCCTAAGAAACCCCACCCTCTCTTTCTGAGCATTCCCTCACTTTTCTCTCATCTCCCTGGTCTCCTGCTGTTTTTCAGGACTGGAAGAGGTTGAGTGGGAGCCCCTTGATTCTGGGCTAACAAGAAAAGCCCAAGCATAGTGTATTCAGGACCATGGTCAGCGTCCTGTCTCACTGAGTCTGTGCCTTGCGCCTCGCCTCAGAGACAACACACTTCTTTCCCAGGAACCCCAGCGAGTTTTGGGTTCAAATATGCCACCTGCTCAGTATGTGGTCTTGGGCGGTGATTTCAAGCCTTCAACCTTCAACTGTGTTCTCTATAAAATGGGGATAAATAAAAAGACCTGCCTCCAGGGTGACTGTGAGGAATACGTTATATAATGTGTATACACTGTATATAAAAGCACTTACCACTTAGCCTATACATCTGGACTATTTATAAATCTTTGCGAGGCAATACAAAAACAAAACAAAACAAAAAACCCACAACCAAAAAGGTGGGTAAAAACTTGCACTCTGGCCAGGTGCCATGGCCCACACCTGTAATCCCAGCACTTTGGAAGGCCAAGGTGGGAGGATCGCTTGAGGCCAGGAGTTTGAGAGCAGCCTGAGCAACATAATGAGACTCCATCTCTACAAAAAATAGGAAAATTAGCCCGGTGTGGTGGCACATGACCGTAGTTCCAGCTACTCAGGAGGCTGATGCAGGAGGATCGTTTGAGCCCAGGAGTTTGAGGTTGCAGGGGACTATGATGATGTCACTGCACTCTAGCCTGGGCAACACAGTGAGACTCTGTCTTAAAAACAACCAACCCCAAAAACTTGCACTCTGGGTTCAAATCCTGACTCTGCCACTTTCTAGTTGCTTGAACTTGGCAAAAGACTTGAGCTCTGGCCCTTTCCCCTGTCCCCAGGAAAAAGGAATCATTACAATATTATTAGAGTTGCCTCAAAAACTAGCTGGAGGGTAAGAAGAAATAATGCATAGGGTCATGCACTTGACACTAGCCATTATTATTGTATCCCTTCCGTCAGCCCATTGTTCACACTTTACACTGTAATAAAGACAAAGTGTGACCTTGGGCTATAATTTCCTCTCTGAGCCCAGCGCCTGGCATATGATGTGGTGCACAGTCAACAAATCATAACTATTATAATATTATTTATTCCACAAATATTTACTGAGTGCTGGGTGCTGTCATAGGTGTGGTGATTCATCAGTGAACAAAACATTCATGTAAAAATCTGACCTCATGGAGTTATCTGGGGTGATGGAAATAGCTTTACTTAAGTGATGGCTACATGGGTGAACACATATGTAAAAATTCATTCAGGCTGGACACTTAAAAATATGTAATTAACTGTGTATTTTCAAGCTCACTTAAACAATTAAAAAATCATTACCATCAAGGAATTTATGTGTAGCAGAGAGAGATAATTGAGTAAGTATATAGAAAGTGGTATGTGCTGTGAAAAAATTGGAGAAATGGCTACAGAATGTAGCGGGTGGAGGATTGCAATTTAGGTTGGGTAGTGAGATTGGCCTCAGTAAGCAGGTGACATTTGAGGAAAGACTTGAAGGAGATGAGTGAGCTATAGGGATATCATGGGGACAGCCAGTGCAAAGGCCCTGGGGCAGGATAAAGAAAGTAAGGCGGCCTATGAGGCAGGAATCGAGGGAAGGAGTCATACAGTTTGATCTCCAGCGTTGGAGGTGGCGCCTAATGTGAGGGGTTTAGGTCATGGGGGCGGATCCCTCACGAATGGCTTGGTGCAGTCCTCCTGGTGATGAGGGTAGCGAGTGAGTTCTCACTCTTAGTTCCCCCAGAACTGGCCATTAAAAGAGCCTGGCCCCTTCCCTCTTGCCATGTGCTCTCTGCACGCAGGGCTCTGCGTTGCCTCCAGCCATCAGTAGAAGCAGCCTGAGGACCTCCCCAGAAGCCAAGCAGATGCCGGCACCACGCTTCTTGTACAGCCTGCAGAGCCAGCAGCCAAATAAACCTCATTTCTTTATAAATTGCCCTGCCATGACCCCATCTCTGCAAAAAACTTAGCCAGGTGTGGTGGAGCGCGCCTGTAGTTCCAGCTACTGGGGAGACTGAGGCAGGAGGAGCCCAGGAGTTCAAGGTGCAGTGAGCTATGATCATGCCACTGTACTCCAGGCTGGCTGACAGAATGAGACCCCATCTTATAAATAAATGAATAAACAAATCAATAAATAAATAGCCCAGTCTGAAGTATTCCTTTATAGCAACACAAAGGGGACTAAGACGCAGTAGGACGTGATGAGATGAAGAGAGGTAGTGGGAGCTGATGTGTAAGGGCTCGTAGACCACCGTAAGGGCTGCTTTTGCTGGGAGGTGCGGCGACTGCACGGGAGGATTTTGAGTGGAGGAGGGTCAAGACTTGTATTTTAAAACTGTCTCTCTGGCTGCTGTGTGAGCATGGAACGTAGTGTCATGATTTTCCCCAACCCTGATCCCAGGGAGTCCACTGACAGTTCACCTCCCAAAGCCCTTGGGCCTCAGGGCTGCTCACTGCTGCCGGCTGCCGCAAGGCCTGGGTGAGCATGGGTGCCCGATGAGTCTCCAGGTGGTGCACTGCGCCGCCTGCCTCCATAGGCCACCTGGGTCCAGGTGAAGCCCTGAGCTGGTGCCAGCCTTTGGCTAGAATGCTGCCCCTGACGCAGCTCGGGGCCAGCAAAGAGGAGGTGCCAGCCCAGGCTGGGGAACAGCCACCAGTGCAGGAGCACCCGGGCAGGCACAAGCTCCACCAGCAGTGGCCACGCTGGAAAAGTCCGGTGAATGTGCCCACTGGGGGCATCAGCGCAAAGGGATTGTAGGTGACATTGTCAGGGGCCAGAAAAGCACCTGCATGCTGGCAAAAAGCGCAACGCTAGCGGGTGGACCGGGTCCACAGCACAGCGCGGCACCAGCCAGGGCGCCGCCCCGCTGGGAGCGCAGGCTGCCTGGGTGCTCCCTGCCGCGGACACGCGGCCCCGGGAACCCGGGCACCGCGTCGAAGCCGCACCGGCGACCCTGGGGCAGCAGTTGTTCGGACGCGTGGCCACAGGCCTTGTTTCTCGCCAACAGAGCCACTGGATGAGTGGCCGCCAGCGGGCGATGGACAGACCGCCGGTGCTCCGCAACCGCAGCGTCTGAAAGGGTTCAGGTGCGAGACGAAGGGGGCGGGCAGGGTGTTCTACGCGGTCCGACGCGACAGGCACAGGGGGCGTGAGGCGCGGGGCGTGGGCTGAGCGCCTCCGCCACGGGAAACTCCTTGTGCGGGTCGCCTGGCTGAGCAACGACCTCGCCACCAAGTAGCGAGTCCCCAGCAGGCGGCGCGCCCATGCTCGTTCACCAGGATCGCTCCCACCTGGCGCCCACACCCGGGGCGCTGTCACCAGCACCGCCATCAGGGGGACCGTGGGCGATGGCGACAGGTACAGCTGGAAGTCAGGCTTCCCAGCCGCCCCGTTTCCCAAGAAAACCGTGATGAAGCGGCAGCCCTGGAAGTCACTTACTAGCCGTCTGGGCTTGAGGGAAGCGGGTGAGGAGAGGAGGGAGAGAATAATCAGGCTCCAATTCTGACTGCCACTGTCTAGCCATGTCAACATGGCTGGGCAAGGCGCCTCGCTTCTTTGGGCCTCAGTTGCTGCATCTGTGAAAGGAGACCCAGGGCACCAAGGCACAGCAGGGCCGGGGTGATGCCCCGGCCTGTAGGGGTGGCAGGAGGTGGATTAGTCAGTGCGGTCCCTCCTGCCAGTCTTCCCTCCTGTCCTCCACCGCAGCATAAGTAGAGGACACAAGGGGAACCCCAGAAGGGCTGGGGCCTCCGAGCCCAGGAAAAAGCCAGGCTAGGGGCTGAGGCCGGGCACATTGCATGGGGCATTTATGGTCCTAGATGCCTGGGCCTGGCCCTCAGCACCCTCCCTAGGTCAGCACACAAGTGTCCCCATTGGAGCTGGCTCCAGCCTGACCTGGTGCCATTGATCTTGATGAGGCCACACCCATGATGGGTGTGGAGGTGGGGAAAGAGGCAGACGGAGGGAGGGAGACAGGTCTGGGAGGTGAGAGACAGATGAGCACAGACACGGAAAGAGGGAGAAGAAAGGGACAGGAGAACTTCAGTGGGACAGAGAGGTGGACGTGGGGAGGGGGACAGACAGGGTAAAGAATGGGTCGGGGGTGGAGGGGTGACGCTGAGACCAAGAGAGAGACAGGAAAGGTGCTTCCCCGGGGCAGGGCCACTGAGTACGTGGATGTGGTGCGTTCGGAGAGGGTGAGGGGTTTAGTTTCTCAGGCAGATTGAAGGGCAGGGCAGCGAAGCCCGGGCCTGAAGACTGTCCTGGGGAAAGACAGGCAGAGCCGGGTGTGGCAGCAGCACATGCCTGTAGTCCCAGGAGGCTGAGGCAGGAGGATCGCTTGAGCCCAGGAGTTCGAGGCTGTCGTGCGCCTGGGAATATCCACTGCACTCCAGCCTGGGCAACATAGTAAGACCCCGTCTCAAAAAAAAAAAAAAAAAAAAAAAAGGAGGGGGAGGAGAGAGAGGACTCCTGAGCCTGCTGAGGAAACCTGAGGGTTCTGGGGAGGAGGGGAAGGAGCCGGATTCTGAGGAAGGAGGTGGAGACTGGGCTTGTGTGTCTCTCAGGGAGGAGGGGACTGGGGGCTTGAACTCCTGAGTCTGGGGAAGGAGGGGGCTGGAGGACCAGGCTCCTGGGTCATGAAGTGACTGGAGACAGAGGTGGGAGGGGACCAGATGCGGTGGTCTGGAGGATTTGGGGCAGAGCCTCCCCAGGGAAGACAATGGCCCCCATGTCACTCCCATCCTCCCAGAGAGTCCTGAGCGGGAGAACAATGGAGTCACACCCGGGAGGGTCACGCAAGGCTGGGTCTCCAGAAAGGGAGAAGCGAGGGACCCTGATGCAGTTTCCAACCGCCTTCTCCCCCATGCTAGAAGCCTGCACCCCGGCCCCCTTTCCCCCAGAACCCTTGCCCTTGACTGGGGGAGTAGGGGAGAATTCAGGAAAGAACCAGCTTTCTTTGAACAGCTTCCTTTGTCACTTGCTTAAGATCCTTCCCCGGCTTGGCGCAGGCAGAGGAAGGAGAGCAGGCTCTCCTGAGGGCACAGGGAACAGCGTGAGGGAAGGCGTGGAAGTAGAGTGTGGGCCTTTCAGGGAGTGGTGTTTCCTTCCAGCCTGAGGTGGAAGCAGACATATGCGCTGGAGCTGCAGCTGGGGGAGGGGACGGCGGGGAAGGCCTGGGGGACCGAGGCTGAGGAACCCAGACTGTCCCAGGAACCGTGGGGAGCCATGGAGGCTTCTATGCAGAGGACGATCAGTTTTGTCTTTAGGCAGATCTTGGACCAGAAGGAGACTGAAGCCAGGATCCCAGAGGGAGGCAGGGACCCAGGGGGCTGCGGCCAGAGCTAGACCAGGATGGGGCAGAGGAGGGAAGAGGGGCAGGAGGGGGGAGCACTCAGCAGAGAGGGGGGTTGCCCTGAGACAGGACCTGGGCGAGGGGCAGGTCTGGGAAGAAGCTGAGGCCAGCGTGGGGCCCGGTGGGTACGGGAGGCCTGGGGACGTCCAGGAACAGGCCCAGGAAGCCAAAGAAAGACAGGTGTGGGGTGAGGAGAGATGCTGGGGTTGAGGAGAGATGCTGGGGTTGGGGAATGAGATGCGGATGTCGTCAGCAGAGAAGGAAAACTGAGGTGGACACCTCAGAAGGAGCTGAGGAGAGAAGCAAAAAGGGGTCAGTTCCCAGCCCTGGGGCTGCAGCGTTTAGGGGGACGCGGAAGAGGAAGTCCCCACAGAACTGCTGTTTTATCCAGGGGCAGGGGAGAGGGAGAGAGAGGAGAGAGAGAGAGAGAGAGAAAGAGAGAGAACTGCACCCCAGGGGGTCCACAGAGTTGAAGCCAGAACATACCCAGAATAAAGTCCTTTGAAGTCTCACATTTTATACTCTTAATTCCGCCAGTTTTGCATTCGCCTCCGTCCGTCCACCCATGCGAGTTCCCTTATGAAAAGATTTCAAGTACTCACCAGTGGCATTCTGTAACCTACCCTTCTGCACCCACCCTCCACGGTGAAAAGTTTCAAGTGAAAATGAAGCTCTGGGTTCATCTGTGGCTTTGGGTTGTCCCAGGGGTCTCCTGGCGCATTGGGGTGTTTGTCACCCAAGCATTGGAGGTTCTTCATAAGCCTGACACGCTGGCTCTCCTCCCCACCCTCCTCCTCAGGGTCACAGACACTTGCAGGCCCCTCCACAGGCAGCCGAGTCCCCACCTCGTCCTTGCCCACCCTTCCCATGGTGGCCACATGGATCTTCCTAAAGTGCAAACCTGACCCTGGCCCCCCACTGCTCATCACCCCCAGGGCTCCACAGTGCCTCGGGGTGGGGTGGAGTCGGCTCCCCCACTCCTAGAGCTCTCGGGTCACCTTCTCCCACTCTGCGCGCCAGCCGCAGTGACCCCCGCCCAGGTCTGCCAGTGCACCACCCTCTCTCTTGCTTTCTTGGCTTTTGTACACGATGCTATGCTTGTACACGAAGACCCTCTGTCCCTGGCTCTCTGTTTATATCCCTCAAATGTTCTCTCCCTCAGGCAGGACTGGCCACATGATTTGCAAGGCCCAGTGCAAAATGAAAATGTGGGCCCCTTGTTACAAAATCATTAAGAATTTCAAGATAGTCACAGAAGGGCATTAAATCAAGTACAGCGACCTTCTAAGCACGGGGCGCTCTGCCATTCCACAGGTCACACTGCCCTAAAGCTGGCCCTACCTTCAGGGAATCTTGGAGTCTTCCCCAACTCTCCTCCCAGGCTCAGTTAGGAGCCCCCTTGGGGCCCCCGAAGTTCCCTGGGCTTCTGCAAAAGCAGGTCCTACTCATTCTTGCCTGTGCTGTGCCCATCCCAGACCTGATCACTCTGGGATGCCGCTGTTTGGTGAGTATCTACTTCCTGCACTAGAACTAGAACTCTCGAGGGCAGGAGCCGGGGCTGTGCTGGTCACCGCTGTGTTCCCAGGGGGGCTCCACACAGGTCAGGGCAACACCAAGCACTGACACCTTTCCTCACTGTTGGGAGGTGTGAGAGGGAGGGACCAAAGGCAGGAGGCAGGCCCAGGTTCACCCAGTACAGAAACGTCCCCTTTGGGGATGCCCCTTTATCCGGCTCTCCCCGTGTGTGCCCAGGTGAGAGCTGCAGCAGCTGGCATCGGTTGAGGCCTTACAGGGGACCACAGGTATCCCAGCACTCAGACTTAGCCACATCCAGACACGGGGACAGTCCTGGGATCAGGACTGCAGTCACTTCAAGCATATGCTCCAGTAGTCTGGAGCTTTGGTCTCAAAGATGTACAGCGCCACAGCGAGACAGGAACCGACAGAAGTACTTACTGCCTGAGCTCAGGAAATGGGTGCACTCAGCTGGGCAGTGTTGCACAAGCTAAATTTGAACTTTAAATCCCAGACACACGAGATTGTTTCTGCATGTGGTGGGAGATGGTCCAGGCGCGCTGTCGGGGAGCATGGGGGGCCATGCTGCAGGGACCAGCCTGTCCTCCTCCCGCCCTCCCTGCTTCCAAACTTGTATAAGCTGCCACTGGCTGTGTGTCCCCTTTCTGGCCCTCGGTTTCCTGTGTCTACATCCCCCCTGAGCAGCCACAGCCTTTGCTCTCCAGACTGGACACTAGGTCACCCCCTCCGTCCCCCCACTGCAGCCCCCGGGCCTTCTCCGGCCCCTTTACTCACCATGCGTCCCTCAGCACACGGGACTCCCTCCGCACCCCCTGCGTAGTTAACTCCAACCTGAGCATCCTCATCCCAGCCGAGGCCTCCCTTCCTCAACCTCTTGCTCGGTCAGGTCACCTGGTTACAGGGTCTCACAGTTCCATACGTGTCCCCTGCATGGGCCCCCCTCGTCACCACAGACGCTTTACACTTGCTTGCGTGATTATTTAACGCTCGTGTCCCCAACAGTGGGTGAGCTACGTGAGGCAGCACCTGTGCCTGCATTTGTTCAGCACTGAGTCCCCGGCACGCTACGGCACACGGTAGGCATTGCTCACATTTAAAAATGAGGGTTGGCCGGGCGCGGTGGCTCACGCCTGTAATCCTAGCACTCTGGGAGGCCAAGGTGGGAGGATCGCTCGAGGTCAGGAGTTTGAAACCAGCCTGAGCAAGAGCGAGACCCCGTCTCTACTAAAAATAGAAAGAAATTATCTGGCCAACTAAAATATATATATAGAAAAAATTAGCTGGCCATGGTGGCACATGCCTGTAGTCCCAGCTACTCGGGAGGCTGAGGCAGTAGGATCGCTTAAACCCAGGAGTCTGAGGTTGCTGTGAGCTAGGCTGACGCCACGGCACTCACTCTAGCCCAGGCAACAGAGCAACACTCTGTCTCAAATAAATAAATAAATAAATAAATATATATGTATAGAAAAATTGGCCGGGCATGGTGGCACATGCCTGTAGTCCCATCCCAGCTACTCGGGAGGCTGAGGCAGGAGGATCACTTGAGCCCAGGAGTTTGAGGTTGCTGTGAGCTGGGCTGACGCCACGGCACTCACTCTAGCCCAGGCAACAGAGTGACACTCTGTCTCATAAAAAAAAAAAAAAAAAAAGAGGGTTTAGGAACAGTGCGCTCTGGCTCCCCCTCTCGGCAGTGCCTGGTATTTGGTAGCTGGCCCCAGGCACCTCATCCCTAGGCCCTTTCCCCAGCATTCAGGATCCCTGATGACCTCACCTGACCTCAGCCACCCAAGGCTAACAAGCAACAGAGGAAGGACCTCGCGATGCTGCCGGGGGCTGGGGAGTCGGATCGGGTCCCTGGGACTGGCTGATGGCCTAGACCTAGACCCACCAAAAAAGCTGTGGCGGAATCTAGGATTTGTCATCGCCTGAGGACAGGGTCATGTGCAATGTGCACCAGGTCATGACAATGGCCAGTCCAGCCTTGGCCCCTCTTCTCATGCCCCTCCCAGCAGCGTCACTCCAGAGGGCTGGCAGGACCCCAGCCCCGTCCACGGTCCTGCCTCTGGGCCTGTTATTAGAGAAGCCCTGAGTCCAGGGAGCTCTGTTCCTTTCACCGCCGACCCCACTCCTGGGTCTCCAACAAGGCCGGACATTTCCTAGGCCCAGAGTTTGGTCCTACAGACCTCCAGGCCTGGTGTCCGAGGGGGGCCTAGGCTAAGACAGAGTGAAGACCAGCCCTGGGGAGACATGGGGCCGAAAGTTCCACATCAATGGGAACCAGGCTAGGCCCACAGAATCACAGGGTCTACTCTCCCTGTCCACGCTTCTTATCTCCTCCTCTCGGGTCGGCTGCAGCTGGCATCTGCCCCAACTGACCCCTAACACTGCTGTCCCTGGGGTCACCACAGCCTTTATTTATATCATTAAACACAACAGTGGCGTGGGTCTGAATTGCCTGGTTTTCTTCCCTTTGCCCCTCTGCCTGCTGCTCCTGTTTAGTCTTTGCTAGGTTTTTCTTTGCCTCGCCCTGAAGTACGGAAAGTCCCAGTGGCTGGCACTTGGGACCCCTCCCAGGGGTCATCTTGCCCCCTGTGGCCTCGGTTCCCCATCTCTGCTGACAAAGCCCTCGTTTCTGTCCTGAGCTCCAACCTCAGGACAGGGGTCCTACAGCCTCCTGGATGCCACTCCCTGGACATCCTCCGTGCCCGCCACATCCACAGAGTCCCACACTGGACTGCCCCTGCTCCCTGTCCTGTGTCAGGGCAGCCCTACCCTCTCCCTCCCCTGGCCAGGCCAGGGGCCTTGCCCGGGCCCTTCCTTCCCCCATGGGTCTTTAGCACCATCACCATCCACTCAGCTTCCTGAGTGTCCCAGCCAACTGACTCCCTTCTCCTTCCCCCAGTGCCACCCTGGTGCACCCTTGCCCTCACCCACCCAGGTCACTGCCCTGGCTTCCCCCTGGGCTCCTAGCTTTAGTCGCCCCCTCTGGTCCACCCTCCTCATAGCCCCAATCTCTCCCTATCCCTCCCTTGCATAGAATCCTCCATGGTTCCCCAGCACCATTGGGCCAGAGTCTGAGCTTTTTGGCCTGGAGGTCCTGGACCCAGCTCATCCTTCCCACCCCGCCTCTACTGTAGCACCCTAGTGCCTGGTACTCACTAAGCCCTTGCTTGTGTTGTGCTCTCTGTCTGCAACAGCTTTCCTTCTGCTCTTTGCCCAATTATTTCCTTCAGATGTCATTCTCAGATCAAGCCACCTCCTCCAGGAAGCCCTTCCTGACCACACCCTAGGCTGAGTCAGGCCCCTCTTCTGGGAGATCACAATTCCCTAGGCCTCCCTCATTGCCACATCCCTGGTCACTCTATCACTGTCTGGAGACACATGTGGCTCCCACTGGACCCTGGGCAGGGCTCAGGGCTGTCTGGGTCACCATAGCATCACCCAGCACAGGGCATGCCCAGAGTGGGTGCTCAACGAATATCTTTTGACTGAATGGATGGCCGTCCTCAGCCTCCCTCGGGAACCTCAGACCAAACAGAGCGGGGGTCTCTGCCCAGAGGAGGCTTCCCCAGCTCCAGCCCCATGCACGATGCCCCACGCCCACAGACAGAGACAAGGGCAAAGGTCCAGGCCCAAGCTTAGAAAAATAGGACTTTCTTGTTGTGCCCTGGTGTCCCCGACACCCTCCCCATCAGAGTTTTAAAAACCATGAGCAATTTGGTGAGTCTGAGCCCAGGTCCCTCGGGGTGTCCGGGTTCTTCTGCTCCTGAGGCCGGAGGAGCCTTAGAGGGGGGCACCTGGCTAGGGTCCCACAGGTTCGTGGCTGGGCCCCCAGGACTCGCAGTCCAGCTGGACCACGGTGTGGGCCCGGGGTGCAGCGGGCTCAGGGGCCGGCGGAGCCAGCGTGGGGCCCAGGGCGCCATTGGTCTGGGAGCAAACGCTGCTGACAGGCGCGGGTGTCTTGGCCTTGCCGGGGGGCTGGCCGCCATGCACCTTGTAGCGCATAAGCAGCACGAAGATGAAGACGAGCACCGAGGCCACGATGACACCACCCAGCGCGATGATCATGGTGCCTCCCAGGAAGGGTGCGTGCGGGGCTCCGCACGGCCGCAGCGCTGGCTCCGTGGAGAAGTGGGCACAGCCCACGGGTCGCGTGGCTGTCAGCCCCGTGGCACCATCCTCGTACACGGCCAGCACGCACAGGTCATAGCTACGGCCTGACGCCAGGTCGGTCAACAGGAAAGAGTGGCTGTCCGCCGGGATCATCCTGGAGGGGCAGGCAGGCAGGGGTCAGTCTCTGGCTGCCGGTACCCGTCCCGTGCTATCCGACACCCCTGCAGCCCCCACTGACATCCCTGCAGTCTGTTAGCCAGTTTCACTCCAGCCCCTCCTCGCTCCCCCACAGCCTGCCCCCAAAGCCCCCAGAGTGATTCTCTCTAGTCCGCTGCCCGCGTTCTCCGTAGCCCCCACTTGAGCTCTCCCAGTCCCGTTTCATTCCACACCCAGCTGCTTGGCTCCCCTCTCGCGCTGCCCCCCAGTTTCCCTCCAGCTGCCCCGCCCAACCTCGCCCTAACCCTCTGCCTGATTTCACCCTGGTCCCACCGCCCAAGTTCCCTGCGGCCCTGCCTCCAGTCCCCTCTCCAGTCCCCTGCCCAGTGTTGCTCTGACCCTGCCTGATTTCCCTCTGACCTGAACCCTTTGCCTTACGGCCCCCATGCAAGTTCCCTTGATCTTCCCTGCCCATCCCCTCTGTTCCCTCACCCAACTTCCCTCTGGTCCCCGACTTCCCTCCAGCCTCCCCCAAATTTCCCTTCTCCAGCTGCCTGCTTTTCCTCTAGAGAACAGCTAGAACCCTCTCTCATCTAACCACCCGATTTCCCTGTCCCCAGGCTGCCTGATTGCCTCCTAACCTGTCGGTAAGTTCCCCCAGACCTCCCTGCATTATTGTTAATATTCTATCTACAGCCTGCTTTCCAGTGGGGCTGTCATCCGAGTCCCTTTCATTAGACGAATGCACCTCAGTCACCACTGCTTCTTTCCCTCCCTGTTGCCTTATTTCTTTCCAGCTTGGTCAGCTAGTTCCCTTTTATCTCTGTTGCCTGGTTTCTATTTATCTTCTCCTTTCCCAAGTCCTTTTATCCTTCCCACCCAATTCCACTCTATTTCCTTTTGTGGCGGGGCACCCTGTTGGAGATTTACCTTGTGGCATAATCTGTTTTATTCCTGAACTGCTTTAATGGGAGAGGTACGGGGAGCTCCGTGATCACCTGTGGGCGGGTGACTCTCTTGGAGAGCATCCGTCCCATCCCCCACCAGGCAAGGGGGCCATGATTTGTGTGATTTTCAGGGGTCGGCCCTCCATGGAATCTACTGAGTAATGTTCTGAGAAAAGGAGTGGAATGAGCTCACTGGGTTTCCAGGATCGAAAAGAAAATTAGGTGGCCATCTCTCGAGGTGTGGACCCCAGGGGAGGGAAAGGGGATCCAGGTACGAGGTTCCCAAGGTACAGACTCCAGCCCTTGAGACTCCCAGGCCTTGGGACTGTGCCCCGCATGGCAGTGAGGACAAGGAGTCATCCACAGGCATCCACGCAAGCTTGGGCTTTGGTGACTTTGGTCATCACGACTGCTGACCACATGTGGTCACAGCAGATGTACCAAGTGCTCTGTGGCTTGAGGGCTGAAGTTGCACTGCCCATCTCTTGGAGTCTGTAAACTCCAGGTTTTGTGTTGGCAACAATGGAAGAGAGAAGGGAAGCCCCAAATGTGGCAAACCGGATATTCCTGTTGACCTGGCAAGTGGAGCTGGAATAAGGTTCAATTTGATTTAGAAAATCAAAAATTTAGATGTCATCATATTACAACTCTAAACATGTGCAGCAGTTCACACTGCGCAAACCTGAAGCCCAGTCTCTCTATTCAACCTCCTCCCCACAATTTTCCTTTTAATCTCTGGGCTGATTTCCTTTGTGGCGGGGCAGCCTCACTCCATTTTTCCTGGGATCCCTGTGCCTTCCTGCTCGATCTCCTCTTCTCCCTGCAGCCTGGCTTGGATCTAGTCCTGTCATCTGGAAAACCTGGTTTTTCTCTTTTTACTGCTTAAATTTGTTTTTACCTCCCCCCCCACATTAACTTGTCTTCTGGCCTGATTGCTTTATACTCTTGCTGCCTGACTTCCTTTTTACGTTTGTTACTATTGATGCTTGCAGCCTGATTTCTTTTATCGTTACCATTAACATCATCATCATCATTAGAGACAGGATCTCGCTCTGTTGCCCAGGCTGGATGCAGTGGTGTGATCATAGCTCACTGCAACCTCAAACTCCTGGGCTCAAACGATCCTCCTGCCTCAGCCTCTCGAGTAGCTGGGACTACAGGTGTGCTCCACCACACCCGGGTAACTAAGAAATTTTTTTGGTAGAGACAGGGTCTCCCTATGTTGCCCAGGCTGGTCTGGAAATCCTGGTTTCCAGCAATCCTCCTGCCTCAGCCTCCCGAAGTACTGGTATTACAGGCGTGAACCACTGTGCTTGGCGATTTATCGTCATTGTTTGATATTTTTCAGCCCTGTGGCCTGATTTATTTTAACATTTGCTGTCTTTTTTTTTTTTTTTTTTTTGAGACAGGGTCTTGCTCTGTCACCTAGACTAGAGTACCCACTGCAACCTCAAATTCCTGGGCTCAAGTGATCCTCCTGCCTCAGCCTCCTGAGTAGCTAGGACTATAGATGTGTGCCACCATGCCTGGCTAATTTTTCTTATTTTTTTGTACAGACGGGATCTCACTACGTTGTCCAGGCTGGTTTCGAATACCTGGGCTCACGTGATCCTCCTGCCTTGGCCTCCTACAGTGCTAGAATTATAGGCATGAGCCACTGTGCCTGGCTACTGTCTGATTTCTTTTCACCACTGCTGTCAGATGTCTTTTACACTTTCCACCTGATTCTTGTTATCCTTGCTGCCTAGTTTTTTACCTTTGCTGTCCGATTTCCTTTGTAACCTTATAGCATTTCTTAGCTGTGCTTCAGTCTGGTGTACTAGTAGGTGTACCCGAGCCATCCCCCCTCACTCCCCCACCCAAGCTACTCCACTGGCTGGATGCTGCACCTGTAGACGAGGATGTCATCAGCTGAGCTGTTGTATTGGATCTGGTACATGCGGATGCCTGGGATAGGCCGCTGATCTGGCCACTGGACGAGAGCAGCGGTGGCCCCATGCTCAGTCACCTGGACGCCACGGTCGGTAGGGGGCCCGGTGTCAGCCGCTTTGGCAGAGGCAGAGGCAGCCGAGGGTGGGGTGAGGGCATCAGGATCCCCGTCCCGCGGGGGGTCACAGCTGGTGCTATTGGCTAGCTGGGGAGGTGGCGGGGGGCCCACAGTCAGCTCAACAGCAGCTGTGGCCTCACCAGCTGCATTGGCTGCAATGCAGGTGAAGATGCCGCCATCGCCTGGCTCAGTGACCAGCAGCTCCAGTGTCCCATTAGGGAAGGCGCGAGCACGGCTCGAGTTGCCCAGCAGCCGGCCTTGGGGTGACACCCAACGCACACGAGGCTCTGGGTCCCCCACCGCCCGGCAGCGCAGGGCAGCCGGCCGACCTGCAGGCACCGCCAGGGGCGGCGAGCGGTGAGTCACCACTGGTGGCTCGCACACAAACTCCTCCTCGCCCACAGCCCAGAAGTAGCGGCCGCCCAGAGCAGGCGGCGAGGCGCAGGCCTCGAGGTCGTCCTCCCGCGCCAGGCGCCGCAGCCACACCAGCTCGCAGTTGCAGTGCAGAGGGTTCCCGCCAAAGGCCAGCACCAGGGCGGAGGCGGGCGAGCCCCGCGGCCTGGCGAGCAGGGGCAGGCGGGAGAAGAGCGGGTCCGGCGGGATGGTGGTCAGGCGGTTGGAGGTCATGTCCAGCCGCGCCAGCTTGTGCAGGCGGGAAAAGGCGCCAGCGGGCACGGAAGCCAGCAAGTTGTGGTCAAGGCCCAACGTGTTGACGTTTCCCAGGCGGCCCAAAGCCTCCCACGGCAGCTGCTCGAGGTTGTTGTAGGAGAGGTCGAGGTCCTCGAGGGTCTCGGCACAGTCGTCCAGGGCACCGGCTGCCAGGGCGGCCAGCTGGTTGTTGCTCAGGATGAGGTGACGCAAGTTGACCAGGCCACGCAGCTGACCCTCGCCCAGCGAGGTCAGCCGATTGCCATCGAGGTGCAGGGCGCGCAGGGCACGTAGGTCAGCAAAGGCGCCGGCGGCCACGTGGCGGATGGTGTTGCGCGACAAGCTCAGGTGCAGCAGGCCCGTCATGTTGGCCAGGTCTCGGCGGCGCACGGCTGCGATGAAGTTGTCTGCCAGCCTCAGCTCGGCTGCCCGGCGGTCCAGCGAGGGTGGCACAAACAGGAGGCCTGCCCCTGGGCACAACACGCTTAGGGGCAGTGACTGCGTCTGGCAGCGGCAACGGCGGGGACACGGGCTGGGTGTGGCTGGCTGGGGTGGAGACGAGGCAGGGGCCAGCGGCAGCAGGCAAAGGAGCAACGGGAGGACGGCCATCGCGGGCGGGGCGGCCTGCGGGGAAGAGGGGAGGCGTTAGGGAGGCTGAGGCCAGAAGAGAGGCCCCACGGGGCGTCCGGGTGGTCCGAGACCAGGAGAGAGTGTCACCGTGGGCTGAAAGCAAATGAGCCGGTTGGAGGTGGTCAGAGAGAGGAGTGGTCAGACACGGTCAGAAGCCAGAGGAGATGGTCCAAGACTCAGAGATGTGTCACGGCAGGGCAGAGGGCAGAACGAACAGAGGTGGTCAGAGGGAAGGGAGGTGGTTAGAAAGGGTCCAAGATGTCAGAGAAGAGGACAGTTGGCCAGGGTGGGCAGCAGGTAAGCCAGAGGTCATTAGACATGTCAGAAAGAGAGGGTCACAGATGGCCATAAAGAGAAGAGGTGGGCAGGGGACAGGGGTGATGAGAAGTGGTCAGACACGAGCAGAGAGGAGAGGTGGTCAGAGGTGGTCAGGAAGACGAGAGGTGGACAAAGAGAGGGAGGGGCTCGGGGGTGCTCAGGTCCAGGAGAGACGGTTGAAGATGGTCGGAGTGAGAAGTGGTCAGCAATGGTCCAAAGGCAGCAAGGAGGTGAGCGAGAGGAGGGAGGACAGGCGTGCAGAGTCAGACGGAGACCAGGACGGCTGATCAGGAGTATGGGTGTGGGGAGAGGTCATCAGAGAGAGGGAAGGCAGCCAGAGAGGACAGAAATGATCAGAGAGCAACTACAAAAGAGAGAGAGAGAGAGAGAGGAGACGTGGCCAGTAAAGGCCAGAGACAGTCCGGTGCTGCAGCCTGGGAGTTAGGGTCAGGGGCAGAAGGAGGCAAGAGAGAGGGTGAAGGATGGTTGGAGACAGGGCAGGGTGGACAGAGGTGGCAGAGAGCAGAGATGGACAGAGGCGGCTAGAGAGAAGAGTGGTAGACAGATGTTAAAGATGGTTGGAGACGGTCACAGACCAAGGCTTAGAGTCAGGGTGGACAAAGGGCAAGAGAGCCGGTGCAAGATGATTAGAGACAGCACCGTGGACAGAGACGTGATGGTCACTGAGAGAAGCAGCAGACAGAGGTGCTAGAGGGAGGAGCTGTGGACGGGGGTTTCAAAGATGATAAAGAGAGAGAAGGGAGCAGAGATGGTCACTGAGAGGGGAGGGAGAGGGAGGAGACCAGGGAGAGCAGCGTGGACGAGAGAGGCAGCCGAGACGGTCAGATAGGACAGACGGTGAGAAGCTGGAAGGGTGGGGGTCAGAGACCTGGACATGCCATCAACTGGGGATGGGGAGGTCAGAGAGGGGCAGGGCTGACCAATGTTCAGACAGTGTTTGCACAGACCCACGGGGAATGTCTTTTTCCTGGGGAAACCCCAAGAGTGCCAAAGGGACCTGGCTGTCACCTACCTCCACCCCCAGCCACAGAGCTCCTCCAAAGTCCCTCCCCACCATGAGGTCTCTCAGTTGACTTACCTGAGCTAGAAACCACCCCCGGGAGCAGGGTCCTCAGGCTCCAAGGGGGTCAGAGGTCAGGGCTCTGGAGGAGGCGTCTGGTCATGCCTTCCCTGTCCCCAAGACTTCTGTACAGGGACAGTCTGCCGTGTCTGTACTCAAATATGTGGTAATGGAGTCTCTAGACCTTAATACTTGAGGTCTCAGACCCCAAAATATTGGGCCTCTAGGGTCCGGTTTTAGAGACCCCGGCCCCAGTTTGGGTAGTTCAGGGACCGGGTATCCCACAGTCTTGGGATTCCAAACAGCTGTGGGCTGCTAAACAGCCAAATGGGGGAGTTTAGGGTGTGAGTTCCAAGCCTGGTCCTGGGATCTGACACCGGTGGTTCTGCATCCAGATACTGGGGTGCTGAGTCAAGATTTGGAGGTCTCTAGCCCCAGATTTCAGCATTCAGGTCTGCAGCAAGGACTTCAGGCCCAAACTCAGGTTCAGGCCCCTTGGAATCCCCTGGTTCAGATCTTGGAAACTGAGGCCTAAATCCCAGAGTTCAGGTCCCAAATGGTGGGTTGCAGGGTATTGATTTGGGAATCCAGTCCCAGATTTCAAGGTCCCAGGCACAGAATTCAGAGTTCAGCTCCAGATTTGGGGTCTAAGATGCCAAAATTTGGGGTTCCACTCTAAATCCTGGTGTCTATGTTCCAAATTATGGGGTTCAGGCTCAAAATCTTGGGGTCCCAGCAACCGATGTTGGCATTCCAGCCCCAGATATTGGGGTTCGAGCTCCAGGTCTTGGGGTTCCACAGCTGTATCTCGGGGTGCTGGCCCCAGATCAGGGTCCCAGGCTCGGGGTTTCCGGATCTCTTGATTCAATCTCGGAGTGCAGGCCCCCGAGGTCCAGGTGAGGGCCCTGGGTCTGGGGCGGCGGCGTCCCGGCTGGCTTCCTGGGCCGCGGCGGGGGCTGGCCGGGAAGG
Organism: Eulemur rufifrons; assembly: GCF_041146395.1. NCBI lineage: Eukaryota > Metazoa > Chordata > Mammalia > Primates > Lemuridae > Eulemur > Eulemur rufifrons. The sequence goes on along the minus strand of NC_091006.1, from coordinate 4,882,316 downwards.
AGGGGCTCGGCTGCGGTGGGTAGAGGGGCGGCCGGGCAGCCCTGGGGCCGGGTGGGGCGAGGCCTGGGCGCAGACGGACAGACAGGCAGAGACACGCGGAATGGGGGCACCGCAGCGCAGGCGGGGGCGCAAGGGGGAGGGGCCGCGCTCAGAGACCCCTCCCCCGCCGGGGCCGGGGCGGGGGCCGGGCGGGGGCCGGGCAGGCGGGCCGGGTCCGGGCGCTCCCGCGGCCTCCTCGCCGGGAACCCAGGACCGCGCGCGCGCCCGCGCTTAAAGGCGCAGGCCCCGCGCGCCCCCGCGCTTAAAGGCGTAGGCAGCCCCTGTCTCTCAAAGGCGCGCCCTGGCCCCACCTCTCATGGAGTCGCCCTGGCGATGCTGGGAAGGAGAATCTCTGGATACAGAAAGATTGAGACAGAGACCAAGGCAGAGAGACAGAGAAAGAGACAGAGACAAAAAGATGGGCAGACTTAGACTGAGGGACAGAGAGGAGTAGAATGAGAGAGGCGGAGACAGAGATAGAAACCCACACACATATTCAAGGAGAGATGGAAAGACACAGAGACAGTGAGAGACCCAGAGAGAGATAGAGAGACAAGAGACAAGGACAAGTCAGAAAAAGAACCAGAGAGAGCCAGCAGTAGAGACACGCGTGCACACCCACACACAGAGGCCGTGATATGCAGCCCCTGAGCTGTGAGGGTGGCTCTGTGTACATGTGTGTCGGGTGCTCATTCATATCCTTGAATGTAGCCCTCTATCCCAGAGCCACCGGCCCCCCAAACCAGTCTCCTTCTGCCCCTCTATCTCAGCACCACCTCCCTGGGATGTCCTTTCCACAGGTGAAGTGTCCCTACCTGGGCCCTGCCCAGAAACAGGCCAGAGGGGCTCCTTCCCAAGGCTCCTTTCGCTGGCTTCAAGGGCGACTCCAAGCCCCTGTGCCCTCCTGGATTAGGTACAGATCTTCAGACACACTGACCAAATATCCTAGGGAGGAGGGAGAAGATAGGAAATAGAACAGAGGCAGGGGGTTGGCCAGGTTGACCCAGAGAAATGTGTCCGCTCTCTTTCCCTCCTCCTCATTCACAGAAGACCCACGGAAGACCCTGAATAGAATTATATCAACGCATGACTCACCAGGAATGGTGTGTGCCTGTCTTGATGCTTGTGAGAGAACAGAGGAGGGAAGGTTAGGGGGAGGGGGTCCCACACTTTCCTTGCAGATGGTGTCACGGGAAGAGGGGTATGGGTTATAGTCTACAAGCCTGGCCTGGGAACTTGGTTATAGCAAACTGGGGAGACCTGATCTTTCAGGAGCCCTGCTCCATGGCCTGGGTGGTCTGAGGGGGACACGGCCCTACTCTCAGGAACCTGGAAACCACTCCCAGGAACCCCTATCTGAGTGGAGGAGTAAAGTGACCTTCCAGGGCAGGGGTGTCATACACATCCACTCTGACATCTCCAGCTCTGCTGAAGCTTTCAGAGTAGACTTTTGGCTCCTTCTACTTATGTGTATTGAAAAATTGCAGCTAAAATTAACTCAGCCCTACGGCCTGCCTTTCCAGATCATTAGCAAAGTTCATCAGTGCTCCTGGCCCAGTGTGGCAGATAGTGGTCACTCAGACACTCAGTAAAAGGACGCAGAAGCTTCAGCAATGCTACAGAGGCGATGGAGGTGGGGGAGACAGAGGGAAAGACATGGTGGTGATCCTAAGAGCAGGACTGGGATTAGAATTCAGTGGAACTGGTTGATTTGGGGGGTGAAGCCAAGACAGAGGGGCAGGAGAGAGGGAAGAGTGAGGCGGGGGAGAGCAAGGTGATAGAAGACGCATTGATGAGGACCAGGGCACATCACTGGGCCACTGGGCTCAGTTCTGCTGGAGAACTTTAGGGAACCCTGTAGAACACATCAGAATTGTCTCCCTGCTCCCACAGCAAAGTTCAGAGAGGCTGGGACATTTATCCGCCAATTCTTAACCTGTTTGGGTGATTGTTGTGGGGGGGGTGGCGGGGGGGGAGTAGTATTCAGAGCCACGTGACAGCTGAGGAAGGAAAGTGACAGGGACGCCTTGCAGGAGCGGGACCAGTGGTTCTGACAGCGTAGCCTATCAGGATCACCAGGGGGCAAGTTCCCAGGTGGTGCCAATGCTGCTGGCTCAGGGATCACACTTTTGAGAACCACTGGGCCAAACCAGGGACATCCGCAATGTCTGTGGAACTGTCCACCACAGCTGTGCTAAAACCTGCTGGGTTGAGGGGATGTAGTACCCCAAATGTGCACCAAAGATACCAACATATTTAGAGACATGAAGAGGAGTTTAGAAACAGAGAGAGGCAGAGGCAAAGATGCTGTCATTAGTTCAATATTTACCGCGGGTTTCTGGGCATGCTGTGTGCTAGATGACAGTACAGTAAAAGCGGTGACCGGGACAGCCCAGGTCCTGCCTTTAATGAACTCACATTTCAAAAGGGAGAAAGTCACATCTTCAGACATCCCAGCGAGGTCAGGGCTGGGAGGGGAGAAACTCAGGCTAGAAAGATCGGGACCGTCATGAAGGAAGCCCAGGGTTGTGACAGGGGAGGCGCAGGGTGAAACACTGAGGGCTGCCGTGACAAAGCACAGGCCAGGGTGGTCAAGGCTCTGATGGGGGAAAGTAGAGGGGTTCGGGGCCCCATAGGCAGAGCGCCATCCCTGCCCCCACCCTGAGCCTGGGGGGCTTCCTGGGACAGGGGAGTGCTATGCTGAGACTGAAGGAGCAGTACACGGAGGCAGGTGGGCTGTTTGTGTGCACTTGCCTGTGCCTTCGTGCCATAGCTGTGCAGCTGGGGGGCCCGAGGTGCCTGGCTGGGACTGCATGAGTGTCTACATATGCCGCAGCCCTCATTAGCTCCTGGAAGGGGGTCCTGCTGCGATGGTTGTTTGGGGGACTCTGCTTAATTGCTGCATTTGCTAATTGCAGCTTCTGGAGAAAGGGACAAAGCAACAGAAACAGCCACAGCAGAGAGAATAAGGTTAAGCTGCCCGAGCACTAAGGAGGCCTTGAGGGGAAGGGAACTGCTTGTGTCCACACACAATCCGATGCTCACAGACTATATCTAAACAGACACAGACACACGCAGGGACACACCTATACTCACACATGCACATCGTGTGCTCTGAGGCTCCCTAGAACATACACATGCAGGCACATGGAACACACATACACCTGGACTCATGTTCAAATACAGGCACACACTTAGAGACATACCTCCAAAACACACACATAGCCTCCAACCAGGCATATAAGAGGTCACATGTGTAGCAACAACACTGCACACAGAGCATCTCTTGCACACATGTGCAAGCCACACACCTACATATACATACAAGAAACATATCAAACACCTACAAGGGATGGGTACATACACACACGTGCGCACACACGCACATCATGCACATACATGCACACTTAAATTAATGAAGTCAGCCAGTCTGCCAAGAAAGGGTCACTTTATAAAGGGACTTGGGCACTATTTAAGTCAGGGGGTTGTCAGAGCAAAAGGGATGGAAGTGGTATCTTCCTGTTCCTCAACTGGTACCTGCCAACCCAAGTCTAGCCCGTGGGGCTCACTGGAATTAGCTTGGCTTTGTAATTAGCACAGAATTGGTATTGAGGACTAGGGACTCACTTTAAAGATCAGGCCTGAAGGTGCATCTCCACATGGTGGGGCCAAAAGAGACGGGCAGGAAGAGGAGCACATCCCTTCCCAACACCCCATAATAACCACCCTAAGTCAGGCTAATGGGTCCCAGGAAACCACCAACTTCCACAGGGCAACCACAAAGACCCTGTGGATGAGGTTCTGTTTGACAATCCTGGAAGACTTAAGCACAGATTTCTGGTCTGCTTTAATGACTCCCGGCTATCAGCATGGACAAAGACTTCCACAAGAACATGGGGAAAAGTTTACATTTGTGCCAAGAATGAAGGGAAACATATTGGTAACTTCTAACTAGCAGAGACTTTGGGCCATGCATAGACCTGCTACGTGAAAGCCTGAACACCAGAATTGGGGATTAGAGGCTCATTTTCCAGAATGACGGCGCTCAAGCTATGCTGACATCAGGGACCCAGAGGGGAAGGATGAGTGTATTAGTTACTGTAACACCAGCTGCTGTAACAAACAACCTCCTGGATTCCAGTGACTTCGTACAATATTTTATTCCTTGTTCATAGGTATCCTGGTTGGTTGACAGCTGTCCTCCATCTGGCGATTCACACACCAGACTTGTTAATCTTGTGACTCCATTATTTCCTGGGCTTAGAATTATCTGCGTCCATTTAGCAAATGAGAGGAGACAGAATGGAGAAGGTTCACCAGCTTCTTTAAAAGCCTGGCCCAGAAGTGACCTACAAACTTCCCTCCTGCCCATATTTTATTGAAAAGAACTAGTCACATGATTCCCCTTGTTAACTGAATAAACTAAACTCTGTAAAATAATTTAAAGAGGTTTATTCTGAGCCAATATGAGTGACTCTGGCTAGGGGATACATAAACCCAAGAAGCCTTGAGTAAGGGGTCCCTGGGTGGTCAGATTACAGTCTGGTTTTATACATTCTAGGGAGAAAGGAATTGCAGGTAAAATCATAAATCAGTACATGGAAGGTATACATTGGTTCAGCCCCAAAAGGTGGGATATCTTGGAGCGGGGGCTTATAAGTCATAGGTGGATTTAGAGATTCTGTAATTGGCAATTTGTTGAGAGAGTTAAGCTTTGTCTAAAAATTTGTAGTCAGCAAGAAGGAATGCCTAAATTAAGATAATTTATCTGTCATGTGATACCCTGGCAGCAAAAAAAAAAAAAAAGAAAGAAAGAAAAAGAAAGAAAGAAAGAAAGAAAGAAGAAGACCTGTACAACTAGATTCTATGGATTGAAAGGCATGACTTGACCCTTGCCTGGCATGACCTTAGGTCTTGTTTATAATTTGGTATCTTATTGCCACAAAGTATGTTTTGTCTTTGTTAGTCTTATGATCTCCATTTTAGCATCAATGCTGGTCAATTATTGTGTCTAAATTAAAAAAGGGAGAGGGTATAATGAGGTGTGCCTGAGAACTCAGGGTCCTTTTGGCCAAAAGGGAGTCTGTTCAGTTGGTGGGAGGCTTAGAACTTTTATTTTTAGTTTACACCCTGGATACAAGGGAGCCTAATAATACATATTCCTAGGCTGGACAGCTCCTTCCCAGCTACAACTGTGCAAAAGGAGTATGAATTATTATGGCCTCAGCATTCCCAGAATTAACCAACATCAATCCATAACCTCAGGGGGAGGCAGCAGGAAGAGGCTGTGGGTGCTCCTCTCACCCACTACACCAAATCCTGCTCCAGGGAGAAGTCCCCAGTCCCACCCTGACCATCCACCCACCTATTCTGGTCTCCTGCCTTTGGAGTGGGTAACCACAAATTTGATCCCTTTGAAGGCAAGGTGAACCTGGTTTGATTTGCTAAGTCTTTAGGTCAGCACAGAGGATGATGGTGAGTGTCCAGCACTCTTTCTCCCAACATTTATCGAGCCATCACTGTGTGCCAGGTCTGATGCTGGGAACATGCCCACGAATCAGACACAATCCCTGTTTTGGATTTGTTTCTTCTTATAAGGCAGAAAGACAACAGATAATTTGTGAACAGGGGAGTTGTCACCATGACATTACATTAAGAACAAGATGAGAGAGACACGAGGGGCAAGGAAATCACCAAGCCTGCCTGTTGGATGGTGGTGGTGAGTTTCAGGGAAGGGATGGGAGCAACATTTGAGGAGGCGGTTACCTGGACCAAAAAGGAATAGACCTTTCTAGGCAAGAACATAATCCCTGTGCAAATCAGAAACCTGATGACTCCAGCTCCTAACACAAACCACTGCTGATTCAAGTGTTAATCAGAAATCTGATCCTTGTGAACTGAAACCTGTGCTAACTCATATGCTTATTATAAATCTATGTTGATTGTAAACTTCGTCCCAGAGCAGGGCCAAATCACAAATTTGGGCAGGAACAAGCACAGATAATTACCAACTCAAAGAAATTCACATACTAATGGCCACTTTGAGTTGATTCATGTGCTAATTACAATTTTAGCATAATTTAATAGGGGCGATATGAGGGTGGTAAGATATTCATAGTGAAGAGGAGCACAGACTTCGAAGCCCAACATCCTGGTTTGCTGACCAGTCACTGACCAGTTGAATGACTTCGAGCAAATTATTCATTTCTCTGGTCTCAGCTTCAAGCCTGTAAAGGGGGGCTGATAACACCTCACATGGTTGTTGGGAGGATTAAATAAGCTGATACATGTAAAGCGCTGGGAGCAGTGCTTGACATATGAAGAGTGCTTACTCTCTGTAAGTACCAGCTGTAATAATAACCATAATATGCAGCCAACAGTTACTGCCCTGATTTCATTTAATCCTCATAGCGGGCCCTAGCTCCAATTTCTTCATTACTACCACCCTTTCTTGGCCCAGATCCCGGGGCCTTCCCCTCTTGAAAGTCTTTCCACAGGTTCCCAGGGCGACCCTCCGTGTCCCCGACACCGCCTCCGCCCCAACCGTCTCGGCACCGTTCCCAGACTGGGGAATAGCCTCTCAGCCGCCACGTGGGGGCAGCAACGCATCGCTCAACCGCTGCGCGCTATGCATTGTGGGGCGCGTAGTCTCACCGTCGGGTTAAGTAGTGGTTCCTGCCTGAAATGTGAACTACATTTCCCAGAAGGCCAAGCGACACCCTCTGCTTCACCTTGCTCAAGTCTGGAGGCTGAGGCCTCGCCCGCTCAGAGCGCGCCTCCAGAGCAGCGCAGGGGATAATGGGGTACAGGGACTGGGCTCCGCGCCCGGAGAAGGGCGGTGCTGCGCAGGCGCGGAAGGCCTGCTGAGCCACTGGACCTTAGCGGGTGGGTAGGGGCGCACGTCCCGATCTGGGAGCTGCGCCCGCCGGAGCTGAAGAAAAGGCAGCCAGGGGCGGCGTCGTGGTCCCTTATTCGAGCAAGCGCGAGACCCACACCCTCCTCGCCTGCATATGTCCTGGATTCTGCCCAGCCGCCTTCTCGCTCTGTTGCATCTCAGCCGTCCTTGTCAGCTGTCCAGCCTGTTCGTGGCGCACCGGTCTTTAAAGAAAAAACAGATCCTTTTTCCTATCTTTTCTTTCCTTTTCTTCACAGCCACCCGCCCCCCTCAAACCCCCCCTTTTTATGGTAATGTTCAATCACACACAAAAATAGAATGATGATCCTCCAAGTACCCATCACCCAGCTTCAACAATTATCAACATATGGCCAATCTTGTTTTATATTCCACCTCCCCTCAAATCAGTTTAAAGCAAATCCCAGATATCATATGATTTTTTCATCCATAATACGTATTTCTAAAATATCAGGTTCTCAAAAATACATAACTAACATCTTTATCACACCTAAAATATTAGCAATAATTCCTTAATAGTATCTATTAATAATATCCGACCTGTCTCCAATTTTTCCTAATTGTCTTACAAATGTCTTATAACTTTTGGCTTGTTCAAATTAGAATCCAAACAGGGTCCATGCACTGCATCTGTTACTTCCCCCTCCCTCATTCATCTCACGGTCTGATTTGGCTGGTTGCACCGCCTGGTGTCCTTTTTTTTTTTTTTTTTTTTTTTGAGACAGAGTCTCACTCTGTTGCCCCGGCTAGAGTGAGTGCCGTGGCGTCAGCCTAGCTCACAGCAACCTCAAACTCCTGGGCTCAAGCGATCCTACTGCCTCAGCCTCCCGAGTAGCTGGGACTACAGGCATACACCACCATGCCCGGCTAATTTTTTCTATATATATTTTTAGCTGTCCATATAATTTCTTTCTATTTTTAGTAGAGATGGGGTCTCGCTCTTGCTCAGGCTGGTCTCGAACTCCTGAGCTCAAACGATCCGCCCACCTCGGCCTCCCAGAGTGCTAGGATTACAGGCGTGAGCCACCTCGCCCGGCCCGCCTGGTGTCCTTTAATATGTTCTTCTGTCCCCTGTGTGTCTTGCGAACTTAAAGGCTGGATGAGATTCAGGTTCCATTTGGAGGCAAGTATATTTCAAAGATGGTGCTGAATTCTTCCTCAGGAGGACCGTGATACCTGGTTGTCTTTTTTTGTGATGTTAATATCCAATGTTGGTTTTGAGTTTTGTCAGCCTGCTCATTACATAATAAAACCACAGCAGAATTTTGGGAAATGTTTACATACCCCCTCTCCATTCCTCTCTCTCTGCTTCATATAAATGAAACTTTTTATTGCTAAAGCTCATCCTTGTTGCTAAATTCAAGAGGCAAGTCTCCACCCTCAACTCACTGGTCCTGCAACAATAGCTGACATTCCAGCCTGTCCTGTGCTGTCCAGTGTGGTAGCCACTAGCCAGTCACTCAGGTGGCTATTGAAGACTTGACTAGTCCTGAGATGTGCTGTAAGCATAAAATTCACACTGGGATTTCAAAGACTTAGTATGATAAAAAGAATGTAAAAGATCTCATTAATCATTTATAAAAGATCAATAACATGTTGAGATGATGCTATTTTAGATATGCTAATATTAGCTATTTATTATCAAATAAATATGAGTGAGATATTTTATTAAATTACTGTTACTTGTCTCTTTTTACTTGTTAATGTAGCTATTAGAAACTTTAAAATCGCAGCTGTGGCTCTCCTTGTATTTCTATTAGAAAGTGTTATTCTAGACCAGTGGTTTCCAAGGTGTGATTCCTGCCAGCAGCATCAGCATCACATGACAATGTGCTAGAAATGCAAATTCTCCGTTGCCCTAGACCTACTGAACCAGAATCTCTAGGGAGGGGACCCAGCAGTCTGCATTTTAACAAGCCCTCCAGGCTATTCCTGTCTTAAAGCTGCCCTGGTGGTTTCTGTGACTCAGTGCTCTCCCAAACCCACCCACTTCTCACCGCTTCACTGTGAACACCCTGGTCCAAGCACCGTTTGCTCCCACCTGGGCCACAACAGTAGCTTACAAATTGCTTTCCCTGCCTCTAGTCTTGTTCCCTACTTGTAGTCCTCACACCACAGATAAAGGGATCTTTCAAAAACATAAATCATATCACATTACTTCACTGCATAAAACCTCTCAATGGCTTCTCATTGCTTGTAAAATCCAGACCCCTGCTGATGGTCCCCATGGCCACCATCCTGTGGCCACTGCAGCCCTTCCATCCTCCCATCATCCCCTCACGCCCCTCTTTGCTCTTTTTGTCCCAGCCATGCCAGCCTTCTCTGTGTGCCTGCCTCTGCCTCAAGGCCTTAGTGATGGACGGCCATTCCCTCTTCCGGGAACATGGCTCTTCTAGGTCTTTGCAGGCTAGCTCCCTTCATGGCTCTGTCTCAGAGCTGCCACTGTGCTACCCCAGCTAAAGCCTGATCCCCTGCACCCACGTTCACATAGCAGCACCCACCTTTCATTCTCTGCATGGTATGCACCAAATGGTAGTCATTCTTGTCATTTGCCCGTCTCCCCCACTGTGGCGTGAGCATGCAAGGGCCAGGACTCAGCTCTCTTGCTCACCGCTGTGTCCCCAGCTCCTCACACAGTGCCTGCACATACTAGGGACTAGTCCCGGTGTGGGATCTGCCCTGGCTGCTCCTCTTCAGTCTCTTTGGCTGTCTCCACCTCCCTGGAAGTCCCAGTCACAGTGATTGGCTATTGGAATATTTCCCATGACAATCCTGATTCCTTGCTTCTGCCATCCTGGGATATCTGACAACACGGAGCCCACTTTCCTACTTGGGCCCAGTGGGCTGGAAGCCCTGTACCTGTTGTAAAGGCTTACTATAACACTGTGAAGACCTGACAAGAACACAGAAACCACTCCCATATTAAAACAGAGGGACATTAGCACCTGGAGGTGGGCGTGCAGGGGTTGGCAGAGCTGAGGGGCCCAAAGGGAGCCAGTGAAGCAACTGGAAATTAGCAGAGGGAAGCTGCTGCCCCTGTGGGCTGGAAGAACAAAGGGAGGAGGTGGTGTCACCAGACACCAGAGATAGGGACACCTAGTAGAAGCTGGAAACACAGTGGGATTGTGTGGCTGGCAGGACTGGAGCTGTGGAGGAGAAAGAGGGGAATGACCCTGGAGGAGGAGAATTTCCCCGGCCTCTGGCTCCCGCCCTCCAGTCTCCTGCCTGTGCTTCCCACTGGCTGCATCCCAGCTGAATCCGTATGATGGAGGACACTGGCGACTGCAGCCTGGGATGCAGGCAGGAAGGGGAGGGTGAGATCTGAGGGCAGCACAGCATGGGTTCCCCAGTGCCCCAGGGCTCCTGCCACACCTGTCGTCCCACACTGGGCCCAGCTCACTGGTTTACATGACATGCCTGGCCGCTGTACAGTTAGTTAGAGTTGAGTTTGCAATCTCAGTGTTTCAGTTATCTATTGCTGCATAACAATTTATCCCCAAATTAAGTGGCTCAAACCAACCATTTTATTTTCCCTCCAATTTTATAGGTCAGTCACCATGGTTGGAGTGTAAATGGGAATGACTCTTCTGAAGAAGAGTCCAAAGCCTGAAAATGTGCACATCTGTTGATCCACCATTTATACTTTTAGAATTTAGAGTGGGGAAAGATTTTACTACAAGAAGTTTTATGACACTATTTTTTAATAATAGCAAACAAAAACAAAAACAAAAACAAAGAAAACCCAACCGACCAAAACTCAAAAAACCCAGACCAAAACCCAACTGGAATTAATCACGCATCCTACCAGTATTTCACAAAGACCCATGAGATGTTAATAGGTATTTGAAGATAAAGGGGCTCCTTGTTTAGCAAAATGTGGCAAATACTGGCTTCAGTGAAGTTAGATGAGCTGTTTGTTGCAGGAGTTTTCATTAACATGCTGAGTCCGTGATAACTATACAATAAGGGACCTCGTAGGCATTAATGTCTGAGTTTGGTCAAGGAGCTGTTGCCGGCAACTGCCACACTGCTTGTTCTTTTAGCTCAATCAGGTCCCAAGACCTGTTCAGATTCCAAGAGTGGGGAAATAAGTTCCACCCTTTGGCGGAAATTTCTGTGAAGACCAATGGCAGCTGCATTTTGCCACCTATGCGTGCTTTCTAAACACCCTTGTCTATTCGGATTATTTTTAACTTTATGTAAATGAGAACCACATTGTATGTACTCTTTTGTACACGTCTTCTGTCTTCTTTCAGCCAACATTATCTTTGAGAGACAAATCCCTGTTGTGGCAAATAGATCTAGGGTATTTATTCTCATGATGACATTGTATTCCATTGTGTGGTCATGGTTCAGTGCATGTATCTGTTCTCCTGTGATGGGCATTTGGGTTGTTTCCCTTGAATGAGTCACTGGGTCTCTGGGAAAGACAATGTCAAACTGTTTTCCAAAGTGGTTTAACCACTTCCTCTCCTTCAGCAGTGTGTGAGATTTTCTGTTGCTCCACATACCTGACATTGGCAGATTTTGAAAATTTGGGCATTTCTAGGGGGTGGAGGGGAAGATAGTTATGGAGTGATTTTGGCATTTCCCCTCCGAGGTTGGGCACCTTTTCATACCTTTTTTGCCATTTGGATTTCCTCTTTTGTAAAGTGCCGGCTTGAGAGTTTGCTCATTTTTCTTTTGGGGTTCACTATTTGTTTTTAAAGAGCTCTTTACATATGCAGGACTCAAATCCCTTGCCTGTATTGTGGTATTATGTATCACAAAGATCTTCTCCCACGCTGTGACCACTTTCTTTCTTTCTATGTTTTTTTTTTTTTTTTTTTTTGAGACAGAGTCTCACTCTGTTGCCCGGGCTAGAGTGAGTGCCGTGGCGTCAGCCTAGCTCACAGCAACCTCAAATTCCTGGGCTCAAACAATCCTCCTGCCTCAGCCTCCCGAGTAGCTGGGACTACAGACATGTGCCACCATGCCCGGCTAGTTTTATATATATATTTTTTTAGTTGTCCCTATAATTTCTTTCTATTTTTAGTAGAGACGGGTCTCGCTCTTGCTCAGACTGGTCTTGAACTCCTGAGCTCAAGCGATCCTCCCGCCTCAGCCTCCCAGAGTGCTAAGATTACAGGCGTGAACTACCGTGCCCAGCCTGTGACCGCTTTCTAATGGTAACCTTTTTTTTAATGGAAAATCTCAAACATACGCAAAAGTGGAGAGAACAGTATAATGAATTCTCACAGACTTCTCGCCAGCTTCAATAACTGTCCATTTATGGCCAATCTTATTTCCTCTACCTGAACCTACTTCTTCCCCCTTGGGTTATTTTAAACAAATTCCAGATGTCTTTATTATTTTATCCAAAACTTTTTTAGCAAGTGGGTATCTCTAAGAAATAATGACCTTTTAAAATATAAATCCATAGAGCTACATCACTCTAAGGTACCTTTTGGTGAATACAAATCCTTAATGTTAATTCATAAACTATATTGGTCTTTTCTTTGTAGTTAGTGCTTTCTGGAGTCTTGATTAAGAATGCTTTCCCTTCCTTGAGGTTATGAATTTATCTTCCTAAATTATCTTTTAAAAATTTTTGTTTTGCCTTTCACATCTCGGTTCATAATCTATCTAGAGTTGATTTTTGTGTTTGGTGTGAGGTTGGAGTCTAATGTCTTCTTTTTTTTTTAGATGGGATTTTGCTGTTTCCCTGCCTGGAGCACAGTGGCGATCATTGTGCACTACATCCTCAGACTTCTGGGCTAAAGCAATCCTCCCACCTTAGCCTCCCAAGTAGCTGGGACTACAGTCACATGCCACCGCACTGGTCTTCATTTTTATCCATTTGGATAGCAAACTACCTTAGCCTATTTATTGAAAAGACCACCTTTTCCCCTACTGCTTTGCAATAAAACTACTATCGCAAATCAGATGGGCATATATACGTGGGTATATTTTTGGACTCTGTTCTGTTCTAGTTCACCAATCACTGTGATAATTCCTGTAGCTTTACAACAAGTCCTGGTACCAGGTAGTGTGAGACCTCCACCTGGTTTTTCTTTAAGAACATCTTTTGTTATATTTAATTCTTTACATTTCTGTATAAAATTTAGGATCCACCTGCCAGTTCCACAGTAAAAATGCACCAGAACTTGGATTAAAAATACATTGAATATATAAGTAAATTAATAGGGAAACTGACATATGATCCAATAACATATCATACCATTTATTTAGATTTTTAAAAAAAGTCTTTTATAAAGTTTCCATGTACATGCCTTTCATTTAGTTTGTTAGATTTATTACTAGGTACCTCACCATTTATTATAATATAAATGATTATTTTTCTCTACTTTGGTTTGGTTTGTCTCTAGTATGTAGCAATAAATTTGATGTTTCTTTATTGATTTTATATCCAGCAACCTAGCTAAATTCTGTTATGAATTCTAATAAATTAGTCTATGGAGCCTTGTAAATTTTCTATAACCACAGCCATATCATTTATTAATAATGATATCAATAACTTTTATTTCCCTGCTTTACTGCAGGGTTAAGGTCTCCAGGACAAAATGAACAGAAGTGGTGACAGACAGCACCTTTGTCTCACTCCAGCTGCCAGAAGGAAAGCTTTTAATATTTAACCATTAAAGGTTTTAATACTCAGCTGTAAATGATGTTAGCTGTAGGTTTTGGTAGTGCTGTTAAAAATTCACTTCTATTCCTAGTTTGCTAAGAGTTTTAATCATGAGTTGATGTTGAATTTCATCAAATACTTTTTTTTTTTTGCATCTGTTAAGGTAGTGATTTGCTTCCCCCTTTAACCTGTGAATGTGATGGCTTACATTAATTGATTTTCTAATATTTAACCAACCTTACATTCCTGCTATAGCTATAACTTTGATCTGTTCAAATATTACCTCTATCCCATTCTTCTGGGACTATAATAAAATAAGCTATAAACTCTCTTTTATCCTAATGTTTTATATTTTCCATCTTTTGGTCTCTACTGAATTCTGGATAGTTTCTTCTGACCTAGCTTCTTTTTTTGAGCTCTAATCTCTGTTAAAATATCCATTGAGGCCAGGCGCAGTGGCTCATGCCTGTAATCCTAGCACTCTGGGAGGCCGAGGCAGGTGGATTGTTTGAGCCCAGGAGTTTGAGACCAGCCTGAGCAAGAGCGAGACCCCATCTCTACTAAAAATAGAAAGAAATTATATGGACAGCTAGAAATATGTATAGATAGACATGTATTCTATATATATATACATATATATATATATATATATATATATAGAAAAATTAGGCATGGTGGCACATGCCTGTAGTCCCAGCTACTTGGGAGGCTGAAGCAGGAGAATTGCTTGAGCCCAGGAGTTTGAGATTGCTGTGAGCTAGGCTGACGCCACGGCACTCTAGCCCGGGCAACAGAGTGAGACTCTGTCTCAAAAAAAAAAAAAAATTATGAAAAAGAAAAAGAAAAAAATATCCATTGAGTTTGTTTTTCTTTTTTTCTTGAAAGGCAGTGAAGAGGCCGGGTGTGGTGGCTCACCCCTGTAATCCTAGCACTCTGGGAGGCTGAGGTGGGAGGATCACTCAAAGTCAGGAGTTCAAGACCAGGCTGAGCGGGAGTGAGACCTCGTCTCTACTAAAAATAGAAAGAAATTAGCTGGACAACTAAAAATATATATAAAAAATTAGCCGGGCATGGTGGCGCATGCCTGTAGTCCTAGCTACATGGGAGGCTGAGGCAGAAGGATTGCTTGAGCCCAGGAGTTTGAAGTTGCTGTGAGCTAGCCTGACGCCACGGCACTCTAGCCCAAGCCACAGAGCAAGACTCTGTCTCAAAAAAAAGAAAAAAAAAAAAAAAAAAAAAAAGGCAGTGAAGGAATCCACTGAGTTTTTAATTTCGGTGATTGTATTTCTAGTTCTAGAATTGCTTTTTGTGTTGTATTCTAACATGCTTTTCAGTTTTTATAGTTTCCAGTTTCCTGATAAGATTTTCAAACTTGTATTTTGTTTTCTTGCAAATACGTGTAGCTGTAAAATAGTAATAGTTTGTATCTGACAATTCCAGTATCTAAGAGTTTGTGACTACGTTCTCAAATCTGTTGGTTCTTGTAGTTCTCATTCCTGATGTCTTAGATTTGTAGGAAGAACCTAAAGGCCTACTATGGTGGTATCTTACTCTGGAGGGGACATTCGCTTGCCTCCGTCAGGTACCTGGGGACACCATTAATCCAGGACAAGACCTGGGTTTATCTAACTCACTCAAGAGATACAAAGGTGAGCTGTAAGTTCAAGTGAGGGCTCCATGACTTCTGGTTCACTTTTACCTTGAGGGTGAAGGTTTCAGCTCCCATCTCACAATGCTGACTGATTTTCAGGCTGTCCAGTATGCGTGGGCCTGGGTCTTTACTTTTGTCCCATTTAGTCCCAAATTTCTCCTGGATTGGAAAATGCCTTCAGAACAAAGTGAGGGCATTTGGGTTTGGGCTCTTCTCTTGTTTTATTCTGGATTTTGGGTAGTATTTCCTGCTCTTGCCCGTCCCTATCTCCTACCCTGACCCAGGTCACCAGTATTAGCAGTCAGCAGCCTAAGATGTATCCTTCCATAGCTTTCTCCACCATCACTCAAATATTAATATGTAAACACATATACACATATTTATAAAGGGTTCTTTTTGCTCATTATTTTGAATTGTACCATATTCACGTCCCTGCAGCTGGCTTTTCTCAATTAAAATTCCTTCACATCAGCTTGTGGAGTTCTAATCTATTTGTAATGGCTGCATTGATGATACGGATGAACCACAGTGGATGAAGCCATCAAGCATTACTCGAATTACATTTAAAAAGCCTTCATTTTACAAATAGAGAGCAGCTGTTGTGGTCTAAGGTGGCTGCCCACTGCCAGTGTCAGGGCCACATTCCAGCCAAGAGGAAGGATGGGAAAAGGGACACAACTTTGGCTTTAGGGACACAACCTGGAAGTTGCCCACATCGTTTTTCCCACATTGCATTGGCCAGAAAAGAGTTCCATGGCCTCACCTGGCTCCAAAGAGGTTGAGAAACAGTCCTGGCTAGGGAACCTCATGTCCAATTACAAATTCTGTTTCAATAGAAGAAGGGAAACAAAGAGTGTTGGTGGGCCATTGGAGTTCTGCCTCCCTCACCTGCTAGCAAGCCAACATTTGCTGGTACTTTCCAAACAGCTAGGGTGGGAAACATCTTCTTAGTCATCAACATTGCAACTGATAGGAAGGAAAGAGAGTGTGAAACCTCTTTACCAGTTTCTTTGGCACTTACAATGTCCATTTCATTAAAACAATTTTTAGAATTCAGGTATAATTTACATAGAATAAAATTCATCCACTTTAATGTACAGTTTTAGGAGTTTTGACAACTGCATAAACCATGTAATCACCCCCACAATAAAAATACAGAAGAATTCTATTACCCTAAAATGTTCCCTTGTTTCCCTTTTTAGTCAACCACTTCTTCCACCTCCAGTCCCCAGCAACCACTGATGTGATTTCTGTCCTTATAGCGTTGCCTTTTCTAGAGTGTCATATTAATATAAATGAAATCATACAGTATGTAGCCTTTTGAGTCTAGTGTCTTTCACTTAGTGTGCTGCATTTCAGATTGGTCTATGTGGTTATGTTTATAGTTCATTCATTTTTTTATTGCTGTTGTTGTATGTATCAATAGTTCATTCTTGGCCGGGCGCAGTGGCTCACGCCTTTAATCCTAGAACTCTGGGAGGCCGAGGCGGGTGGATCGCTCGAGGTCAGGAGTTCGAGACCAGCCTGAGCAAGAGCGAGACCCCGTCTCTACTAAAAAAAAGTAGAAAGAAATGATCTGGACAGCTAAAAATATATATGGAAAAAAATTAGCTGGGCATGGTGGCACATGCCTGTAGTCCCACCTACTTGGGAGGCTGAGGCAGAAGGATTGCTTAAGTCCAGGAGTTTGAGGTTGCTGTGAGCTAGGCTGACACCACGGCACTCTAGCCTGGGCAACAGAGTGAGACTCTGAAAAAAAAAATAGTTCATTCTTTTTTATTGCTGTGTGGTATTCCATTGCATGGACATACCACAGTTTGTTCATCCATTCATCCCTTGAAAAACATTTGGGTTGTTTCCAGTTTGGGTCAATTATGAATAAAGCCACTATTCACATATTGTACTGGTTTTTGTGTGAACTTACATTTTCACTTCTCTTGGGTAAATACCTGGGATTGGGATTGTTGGGTCATTTGGTAAGTCTATGTTTAATTTTCTGAGAAACTGCCAAACTTTCCCCAAGTGCCTAATGCAAATGACGGACGCCTTAGCAGAAAATCCTGGTGGCACTAGCAGTGGAGCTGTGGTGTTTGTTCCCCATGGCAGCAGTAGGATCTGGGTAGCCCCGGGACTGATTTCCTGGCCCTCCTAGAGATTAGGTGGGGTCCCTAATATCCTTGAACACATCCATTTTTTTCTTTTTAAACTGGTTACAGTGGCTTCTATCCTATGCCACTGAGAACCCTGACTGCTATATTTGGGTCAGGTGTAAACCCTGGCTTACTCAGCCCCAGCAGGGCTTGGGCACAAACTGTCCTACTTTCAAACTGTGGAAGCAGCAGGTTCTTTGAGAAGGGGGTGGGGATGGAGAGATGTCATGGGCATCTATTGTACTGATGGCCCAGGACTACTCCTTCCTTCTGGGAATTCCGCTTCCTATGCCTTAGTGTGGGTTCTCCAAGGAACCAAACACTGAGAAGAGGATTCAAAGCAAGTCATTTACTTAGGGGGGTTCAGAGAAGACCCGGTGGGGAGTAGGGAAAAAAGACAGGGGAGGGCAAGTCAGTGAAAGATGTGTCGTCTCGGGCAATTGGAGCTTAATCTTGCTGGAGCTTTCTGGGATACAGTGTAGACTATGCACCCTAGTGTTGCCCATTCAAGGGGTGAAGGAGCTGGGGTATTTGTCCACACACTCCCATCAGTTACTGGTTGAGGGCTCCCCTCAGGAGCGTTAATTTCCTGGCCCTTCCAGTATGCCCCGCCTTGGGCAGAATGGGTTCTAGTCAGAAAGAGCCCATGAGCGGAGGGCCAGCGTGCAGGCAGTTGGCAGCCAGGTAGCGTGCTTGGAAATGGCCAGCGCTGAGGGCGCAGGGGTGAGGTACCAACAGCATCAACCGTACGCTTCCTCTAGGGACTGTTCCTCCCTCCCACTCCATCTCAATGTTCTCATGGACGCTGTCATTTTCTTACAGACTTCCCCCCCCAGCCACAGGTGATTGGTTTGGGGCTGGTCACATGACTCACTCTGAGCCAATCACAGCCCTTCCTCAGGGCAGCGCTATGATTTGGTACCAAGAAAAGTGAGCTATTGATGGCAGAAACTCTGCTATTCCATAAGGAGCAAAGAGTGGCTGCAGTGAGGAAGAGCAAGGCTGGCACAGAGAGGAGCAGAGGCAAGCTAGGGCGCGACGGCCCTGGAGGCAGTCTGGATCTGTCGGAAGTTCTGCTACTCCCTTTGCTCTGCTGTTTGCATGCTCAGCCTTCCCTTAGGGGGTATGTTGTAACCTTAGATCTTCACACACGTCACCGTCTTAACTCAGCTAGTTCAAGCAGGGCATTTGGGCATTTGCAGCCAGCTGGTCTGGCTGCAGTAACAAAGTCTCCAAAATATCAGCACTGTTGCAATGTCTATGGCTTTGGAACAGAACCCCCTGCCCCAGTGTAGTGGCCTAAAACAATAACTTCTTATTTCTCCTGAATCTGTGGGATGCTCCACATTGTACTGACTGGGGCCACTCAAGTGGCTTCATTTGGCTGGTGGCTGAGTTGGCATGAAAGATCCAGGATGACTTTTGTCACCTCTCTGGGGCACCTTGGCTGGGGTGTCTTTGTTCTTCATGTGGTCTCTCTCTCCACATAGCGTCTCATCCTCTAGGGCCTCTGTTTGTAGCCTTGCTCTCCGGGAGGGGAGCTTGGGCTTCCTTACAGCATGGCAGTCGAGTTCCAAGACAGTAAAAGTGTAAACTGTGAGGTTTCTTAAGGCCCAGGCTCAGAACCAGCGCAACATCACTTCCACTGCTCTCTTGGACAAAGCAAGTCATGGGGCCACCTCAGATTCAAGGGCAGGGAAAATAGACTCTCTACCTCTTGGCGAGAGGGATGGCATGTACATCGGGAGGGATGAATTCCTGGTGACCTTCTTTGGAGATTACTTACCACAAGTGGTTTAAGCAAGGTAGCAGTTTCTCTCTCGTGTAGCAGTCTAGGGCTGCTGTGGCTTGGAACTCCTTCTGTCTTGCCGCTCTTTCATCCTCACAGGGTTGTCCCCAACTACTTGTTCAAAGATGACCCCTTGCACGTTCAAATTCCAGCGAGTGGGAAAATCAAAGAAGTGGAGTTGAGTCCCAGACACCCTTCCACAGGGGCTGTGACCTATACATTTGCCCACTCAGCTCCCACACCGCCCGTGGACCAGGATGAAGCCACGTAGCCACCTGTTTTGGAAAAACCTCAAAGCATGTTTTTCCTCTGCTCTCGCACCACAACAATCATGAACACAGAAGAAGACTTCTGTGACCAAATATGTGTGTGGGGGGGTGTTTCTCCCCATCACCAAGCAAGCAATCAGTTCTGCCCCCGACACCAGCTGGTGTCCTCCAATTCTGACACTCTACCTGGAGACAGCAGCAGATCCCACAGGTTGAGGGCTCAGTCCCCAAGACTTCCCTACCTTCAGACACCAGTTGTGAGTCTGGGCCTCCGGAGCTTCTGACCCACTGTCTTCAAACTGGGTTTCCCAAGACCCCCACTTTGGGTTCAGTTAATTTGCTGGGGCAGCTCACAGAACTCAGGGAAACGTTTACTTAAATGTTTCCTGGTCTATCACAAAGGATATTACAAAGGCTACAGACGAAGGGACGCACAGGTCCAGGTGTGTGGGAATGGCACGGAGCTTCCATGCCTTCTCTGGAACTCGAGGAAGGCCCACGAGTTCAGCTATCTGGAAGTTCTCCAAACCCATCGTCTGGGGTTTTCATGGACAACTGTCTCAAATGTGATTAGCTTCCAGGATATGGGGTGGGACCCTCTCTGGAATGAAGGTCTTAGGACCCACAATCGGAAAGGTGGGTGGGGTGGGGAGCAGGATTATAGTCCTGCCTTGGGCAGACGAGAGAGGACAGGGGAAGGAGAAGGTCAGAGACATTGTTTCCTGAGGCCCGCTATGTTAGCCCAATGTTATAACAAAAGGCTGGAACAAGGGCTGTGGGAGCCAGGAACCAGGGACGAAACCCAATATATTAATATGTGTCATAACAGCATACCACTTGAATGCAAATGAAGCTGGGAAATGTGGTCTTTGTTGGTGGCCATATGCTCTGCTAAAAATTCCATGGAAGAAGGGGCAAGAGGATCGGGGGATGGCGGCAATCTTTTTTTGTTTGTTTTTATTGTGGTAAAATACACATAACATAAAATTTACCATCTTAACCATTTTTAAGTGTACAGTTCAGTGGTATTAAATCCAGTCATTGTGTTATGCAACCGTCACCACCACTCGTCTCCATAACTCTTCACCTGTAAAACTGAAACTCAATACCCGCTCAACGCTACCTCCCCGTGCCCTCCTCCCCTCTAGCCTGGCAGCCATGGCACTGTCTGCCTCTGAATCTGACTGCTCTAAGTACCTCATGTAAGTGGAATCAGACAGTATCTGAGATGCTAGCATTCTCATCTATCAAGCAATTCCTTCAAGAAGATGTATTGTACATGTCTGAGATACCCCTTAAACCTCTTCAGAGAGGAGCTAGGTCTAATTGAACCTGTTACCACTGGTAGTCATTTAGTCTAATATTCGAAGGATGTTTATTGAGCACCTACTATGTGTGCTGGGGATACAACGATGAGAGAGACAGAAGGGTCCCTGTGCTCATGGAGTTCCCATTCTCGAGGAAATGGCAGATAGTAAAAATGAGAACACACAAGTCAGAGAATTTCAGGTATGACAAATACCAGGAAGAAAATGAAACTGGTGGCGGGGGCGGTGAGGGTGACTTTTGCCGTGGCGGTCAGGGGAGGCCTTGGTGAGGGTGTGACATTTCAGCTGAGACCTGGAGGGTGAGAAGGGGCCACTTAAGGCCCTGAGGTGAGAATGAGTGCGACTTATTCAAGAAACAGCAAGGAGACCACTGTGGTGAGAGAACCAGTGAGTAGCGCAGTGAGGGACAGAGAGGGAGGAGGGGAGGACTGGGAGGTGGCAGGGGGAGACATTGTGGGCCTCACACGTCTATAGGTGAATGTACGTTTCGTTTCTCTTGGGTACATAACCGGTAGTGGGACTGCTGGATCACTGGGTAGGTGAATGTCAAACTTTGTAAGAAACTACCAAACTGTTTTCCAAAGTGGTTGTTGTATTTTACGTTCCCACCAGCAGCGTCTGAGATTTCCAACTGCCCCACGTTTCTGCTGACACTTGATAGGGTCAGTCTTTTTAATTCTAGTCCTTCCAATGGGTGTGTGCTAGTCTTTCATTGTGGTTTTAATTTGTATTTCCCTAATGACAGATGAGTTTGAGCACTTGTCCCCACGCTTCGTGGCCATTCACGTCTCTTCTTTCGTGAAGTCTGTTCAAATCTTTTGGCCATTTACAGAATTAGGTTATTTGTCCGATTTTTTTCAAAAGCTTCTTCTGGCTGCTGGGGGGAGGATGAGCTTAGGGGGCAAAAGTGGAAGCCGGGCGAGTGGGGAGGGGCTGTGGCTTGCACAGAGGCGAGCTGGTCAGAGGCTCCACACGCTGCCTGCTTTCTGGGGAAGTCAGCTTTGGCCTTCCCCAGCTCTTGGCCTGCTGCCAGGAGAGATTGAGACACTTCACAGGGCTTGTGCGGAGGCCCTCAGCCCCACTTCCTGGAGTCGGGCACTGTCACGGGGCAGCGCCCTGTCAGCTGGGAGCCCTCCATGTCAGCCTCTTCCTTCACCCCAAGTGGAGGCATTAGCAGCCCATCTGGCCGGGAGACCAGCGCAGGCTGCAGTCTCGGGTATGCACCGGCACAGCTGTAACATGTCTAAAACACTGAAATACTTCACTTCTGGTTAGTAAAGAACCCACATGACCCTCAGATGTCTGCCACCACCCCAGTCCATCCTCATGGGACCCCTTAGACTTCCCCACATCTCAGCAACTAAAGCGGGGGAGCCTAGGACCCTGGCCCGGTGTTATGGCCACATCTGGTGGGATAGTGCCTGGGTGTACTGGCTGTTAGACTGAATATCTTTGGGGACAGCACAGGCCTGGCTGGAGATCAAGAGGCTGAAGCCGAGGGCGGCAGGGAACCTGTGAACACCCGAGTGAGATCGAGGCCCTCCCGGCTGACAGCCCTGCCCAGGTCTCTGATTGCCCCTCGCTCACCCTGCTCTAGCACCTTGAGAGGCCTGGTGTGTCCGGGAGGGCCTACAGGGACTGTCTCCTCCGTGCTCGCTCTAGTCCTAGTAATGGGAAAGGTTTGGGTTCTTTAGGGACAGGACTCGACCAAGCCTGGGCAATGGTGGCCATTCGCAGTCAGTGTCGCCCCAGCTGGGCCTGGACCCTCCTCCAGACTCCAAATGCCCTCCCCTCCCTTCCCCCACCAGCCATTCAGCCTTGGTACCTTGACCGACCTTTTCTGTCCCGAGCCCAGGCCTGGGGCCCTGGGTACCATGGGGCCGATGGGGCCTGGGGGACTTTCTGTAGCTGGCGCAACTCCAGCGCCCTGACCTCAGGTTCCTCCTTCCCCAGTTTCAGCTTAGGCTCCCGCTGGAGGCTAGAAGTCCTTGTCTCCTCCTACCGAGGTGGCCTCCCTCAGTCCTTGCTTCCAGCCACTTCCTCATTCAGCAGGCCAGCCCAGCCACCTGCCAGCCTGAGCCGCCAGTCCTGTCCCCCTGCCGCATGCACCTGCCCCGCGCGCACCCGCGCCGCGCTGCTCTCTAACCCTCACCCGCTTCCTCGGCTTTGCCGTCCTTTTCTCCTTCCCCATTTTTCATCTTTTTTTCCTTCTCTCTAAGAGTCAAAAATCTGTCTTCAGGTCCTGGGTTCCACCTACCTTTATTTGCTGGGTGACCCTGGACAAATGTCTTCACCTCTCTGTAAAGTGGGGGTGATAAGAGAGTGTGGTGGGGGGGAACCGATTTAACGCTTGGGCGTAGAGCCTGCCTGCCCTCAGAGCCCACGTGCTGATAGCTCTTTTAACGTCCTATGACTATCACAAGCTTCCAATTATCAAATAATACTAATTATAGCCGATGCTTATTAAAAAGCTGATAAGTGTCAGACCCTGTTCTAGGAACATTAATTCACTTAAGTCCTGTAACGACCCTACAAAGTAGGTACTATTGTACTCCCAATTTTACAGATGAAGAAACTGAGGCCCAGAGAGGTTGAGTGACTTGCTCAAGGTTGCCCAGCTGAGCAGAAGCAGAGCTGGCTTCAATCAACCAGAGGAGGGCCGAGCCACTGACCCTCCTGTTCCAATGATGTCTGACCCCTGGTTGGGGATGGAGGTCAAGGGTTGAAGTGCACGTCAACCTTTTGCACTTCGTGTCCAGCCGTTAGGGCTGGTGGCATGGCCCCTGGGTTATCTGGGCCCCGTTCTTTCTGGTGTTGTCTTTCTCTGTCCCTCCTCCCCTATTGTCTCCTCCTCCCTCCTGCCACCACCCACCCCAGACTTCCTCCTTCACTTAGTTGGACGCTACACCACAGACCACCGGCCCTCGGACTGTGGTGTCCACTGGTGTCCTGGCATCATGGGGGGCCTTGAACCCTCCAGCAGGCTGCTGTTCCTGCCCCTCCTCCTGACTGTCGGTGGTGAGTTGGGGGCTTCTGCAGCTGTGCCTGCTGAGTCCCTGGGCTCAGCTGGGGGCACGGCAGGGAGCTGGGTGGAAGGAGAGAACCAACGGGAGGGTTGGGACATGATCAGGTCCCCAGTCCCTCAAAGCATGTGGATCCCTCCCAGAGCCTGGGCCCCCAAGACGTAGCCTCCGGTAGAAGCAGAGGGAGGGGACACTTAAGGGTGTCGCAATAGGTAGGACAAGTCGCTGTGGAAGTAACACAGTCCAAGAGCCTAGACGCCAGCCCACCAAGTCCTGCCAGATGCTGCTGTCCACCCTCGCCTCCTGGCTGTCAGGACCCACCCTCGCCAACTTCTACACCACTCCCTGTCATAGCTCCGTGCCTCAGTCTACCTTCTTTTTCCCTCCTCAGGTCTCAGTCCTGTCCAGGCCCAGAGCGGTAGGCCTAGACCCTGCAATCCCTCTCCCTACCTCTCAAAGACCTCCCCAACTCTGGCCCTTCCCCAATCTTTCCAAACCCTCCCCTGGTGACACCCTCCCCCCCAATTCCCGCCCTGCACTGACCTCCCTGACCCCTGTGCCATGTTCCCAGAATGCAACTGCGCATCGGTGAGCCCCGGCGTGCTGGCAGGGATCGTGCTGGGGGACCTGGTGCTCACCCTGCTCATTGCCCTGGCTGTGTACTCGCTGGGCCGCCTGGTGCCTCGGGGCCGAGGGGCTGTGGAGGGTGAGTGGGCCTGGCAGGGGCCAGCCTGGGAGGCTCTGGGCAGGGTGGGTAAGCTCCCTGTCACAAACACCCAAAGGGACGGTAACGGAGGGGCTGATTTTGAAACAACAAAATAGTCCCAATCACGGCCCTGTCTGTCTTTGCACCATGTGCCACCCTCCCAACTCCAGCAGTGACCCGGAAACAGCGTATGACCGAGACTGAGTCGCCTTATCAGGTGAGAATACCAGCCTCTGTTTCTCATCTCTCACACCTGCCCTGTGGTGTCTGTCCTAAATACCCACCCGTGCCCTCCTGGGGACCCTAAGGCCACTTGCCCAGCAGCTCCCCAAAACCCTGAAGGGAAATGTGGTATCTGTCCAAAATTGTGTTAAATTATCAACCACAGCCTTATGCTCAGCTTAAAATGTGTGCAGAGGAAATAAAGGAGTGGCCTTGCCTCTGTAAGGGCAGGTGCAGGCCTCACCAGAAGGCAGGCCCAGAATTGTTCTGGAAAAAGCCC
The DNA here is from genome assembly GCF_041146395.1 of Eulemur rufifrons. Classification (NCBI taxonomy): domain Eukaryota; kingdom Metazoa; phylum Chordata; class Mammalia; order Primates; family Lemuridae; genus Eulemur; species Eulemur rufifrons. The sequence goes on along the minus strand of NC_091006.1, from coordinate 4,857,318 downwards.
GGCCCTAGGACAGGCTGATTTCTGGGAGAAGCTCTCAACAGGGCAGAGGATATAATTCAGCGCAAGTTTGATAACTCTAAAAAGAGGAGTCCTAGAATTTTTGGCAGGGGTGCGGGGGCGGGGGGAGGCTCCTGCATCCCTTTGGGAAGCTGAGAAAAGCTAGAGGCTCCTCAGAAAAATCCACGCAAAAAACACACAATTGTGCATATAATCTTGGGGCCGTGCGAGTGCCCTTGAAGCCCTTCTCACAAAGCACGATGCAGACAGGGCGTCTCTCCCGTCTCTGTCAGTGCTCCTTCTTAACGCTTTAGGGGGTCACGAGATCCTTGGAGACCCTCCCCGGAAAAATGCACCCCCAGACTAGTCATTTGTATAAGAATCTCGAGTTTGGTTCTGTGAGGTCCAGAAGACCGAGGGAGCTTTCCAGTTATGGGGGGCAGTGAAATTTTAGGGCAAAGCCCCAATTTATTCACCCCTCCAGGGGACGTGTGGAGCACATATACGTACCAGATGCTGCAGCAGAGTTTACATCTAGTTGGGAAGACTTGAAGCAAATTAACCAGTGAAATCATTTTGGGAGGCACAGCGGAGGAACTAAGGTGGCTGTTGTAACAGTGACTGAGGCGTGGGGGGAAGAAACTACAGACGGGGACTTTGAGAAATGCCTCTCTGACGAGGTGACGTGAGCTGAGACTTGAAGGCGGAGGAGACCAAAGAGTGAGGGACTGGTGTTCCAGGCAGAGGGAACTGCGTGTGCCAAGGTTCTGAGGCTGGGGCATAACGATGAGGCAGAGGGACAAGGGGAACACGGAACACACTTGAATAAAATCCAGCTCTCCTCTGTGGCTACGAGGTTGAAGAAGCTGCCAGGGGCCTTTGCAGGCCACTGGAGGAAGGCCGGGTTTTGTTTTAAGTTTATTCCGTGGACCCCTTCCACCGATGGCTCCATTCCTTTAGGAGCTCCAGGGTCAGAGGTCAGATGTCTACAGTGACCTCAACACACAGAGGCAGTATTACAAATGAACCCAAACCACGCCGGTCAACAACCTGATGCCTGGATCCAGCCATTCCTGATGCCCACCCAGTACCTCATTCCTACGCCTACCAAGATACAGACCCACAGGGTGCCCTCCCTGAGATATCACGCCTCTCCCCACTGCTGCTCCCAAATAAACATGAAGCACAAAAACATTGTTGAGTTATGCCAGATCCCTGGGCCCGAGGATGTGGATAGGTGGGGTCCTGAGGGGGTCTTGGACCCTGAATAGCTAAATGGGAGGGAGCCTTTGGGAACCCTGGAATTCTCTGAGGAAGAATAAGACTACAGGTACTTCGATTGCTTTATTCCAACCCCAAAGGGAGGAGGGTATTCCTGGGCCACCACACACCATCTAGTATGAGAGGGTCAGGGGTCAAAGGTCGAAGTTACAGGGGTCAGCCCCTGCCAGGCATGTTGATGTAGACTCTGCCATCTTCTGGGGGTGGGGGAGAGAAAGCATGAAGCCTGACCACCCACCATCCGCCCCACATCTCCACCTCCCTGGGGACCCCCTGCCTCAGGGGTTTCCTCAGGGGTTCCCCCAGGCACCTCCCCCAGGGTTTCCCCAGCACCTCCTCCAGGGCTTCCCCAGGGGTCCCCTCCATGGGACCCTCTCCGTAGGGATACCGCCCACCCTCCAGGCCCCACCCCTTCCCTGCCCTCACCTTGGGTGGGCCTGTGGCCTAGGCGAGCACACAGGAACACCGCCCCCACAATTAGCAGCGATATGACCGCGTCAGCGGCAACCAGGCCTGCCAGGAGCGGCAGGGAGAGGGGCCCACATCCGGCGCAGGCACCTGGAGAGCGGGGCGGGGCCAGACAGAAGGCAGCTCGGGCGGGTTCTGGATCCTGGGGCTGAGCTTCGCTCACAGGGAGACGAGGAAGTCCCCTGTGAGGGAGGCAGAGCCCAGATTCCCTTGCACGTGGGGAATGGAAGGGGGGATGGAGACCCAGAGAGGCCAGGTGTCCCTGGACCCTCGGGGCTGTGCACTGGGCACACGCGTACTTCCAAAGGGAGGCTGGGGGTCACCGATTCCCTGGGGCTTTGAGTTAGTGATGGAGAAGGCCAGATGGGGCCCTGAGAAGGCTGCAGATCCTCGGGGGTGCTCCAATTGGAGGATGAGAGAGGACAACTGGGTGACCTGGAGAGTCACTGGAGTGTTCTGGGACCCTCAGGCCAAGCTTTTGGGATGGAAGTGGTACCTGATGCCAGGGTAAAGGTGGGGGAGTGATTTCTCACCTGGGGTTGTCTGAGCTGCAGCCACTGTGGAAAGAGAGAGAAGGTGGATGAGCGGGAGAGGTGACTTCCAAAACAGGGCGCAGGGAAAGGCGATATCCCGAGAAGTCATCGCCACACTGGAGATGAGAAAGGGGGGCAAATGGGAAGGGGAGCTCCCAGGGACAGACAGGAAGTTGGAAGTAGCAGCAGAGACCTGGCAGTGAGAAGGGGAGGTGGACAGGCAGCAGCCACTCCACAACTCCCAGCCTCGCCTGCCACTCCCCCCAGGGAGCCAGGCCTGAAGCCAAATGGATATCCAGGAAGGGAAGGGGCACAGGGAGAAGGACCCCATCCTCAGTGCCCCTCCCTTCAGATGTCACCCAAGCCACCCTTCTCAGGAATGCTCTGCCTGCCATCCCCATAACGCCGGCTTCACCTGGGAGCAAAAACAGGAGCAGGATGTGGCCTGGAGGGACCATGATGGGCTGGGGTCTGGAAGGGTCTGGCAAAGGACTGTGGTCCAGAGAGGTCCTGAAGAACAGTGGGGAAGTAGAGAAGCAGCAATAGCGGATGTCACACTGCTGGTGGCAAGACCATCTGCTTCCTGTGTGTGTGTGTGTGTGTGTGTGTGTGGTGGGGTGTCTCTGTTACCGCCTTTGGGGAACAACCTGGGGGGAGGGCGAGAGAGACCCGGGAAGCTGCTGTGATGGTCCAAGTAGGAGTGACGGGGACCAGGGTGTGGGTGCTGGGGAGATCTGGAAACATTTTGGAGGTAGAGCCAACAGAATTTGCTGATGAAATGGATGTGGGTGTGTATGAGAGAGGTCCAGTATGGCCAAGGCTTCTGGCCTGGAAAACTGAAAAGATGGAGTGTCCATGCGCAGAGATGGAGAATTGGGGGGAAGTGGGTTTGAGGGGAAAGTGTCAAGGTTCGGGCACAGGGAGCTGGAAATGCCCTTGATAGTCTCCCTGTGGAGGTGGTGAGCGACCACAGCTGCATTTATGAGTTCAGGGGCTAAGTCTGGTCTGGAGATGTAAATCTGGGGGTTGACAGCTTCTGGATGGTATTTAGAGCCACGGGACTGGATGAGATCACCAAGGAAGTGAGTACAGACGGAGAACCCGCGCCCCGCCCCCCACCGAACGGGAGAAGAGGGGGAACTGGCCAGGAAAGCCGAGAAGGAGGAGCGAGTAAGGGAGGAGACCCAGGAGAGCACGGAGTCCTGAAAGCAGGGGAGAAATGTGGTCAGCACGGTCACTGCCGGGCTGGTCACCAGGTGGGAACTGAGAACAGCCTCCCACTGGAACTCCAGTCAGCCGAGGGCCGGGAATTCCTGCCTGCTCAGCTCACAGCTCGGCCACAGCACCCAGCAAATCAGTACATTATTTCAAATGATGGATGCAGACCCGAAACCTCACCTCTGAAAAAGGAGAATGACGTGGGGAAGAGCGAGAAACTTGAGCATACCTGTATTACTCTGACCCACCGACCTTGCCTCCCTGGGGATCCGGGATTCCGGACCCCAGTCCCCTCCTTCCCCAGGACCCTGTAATGCTGCCCCCCCCAACCCCCGCCGGCCAGGGCCCAGCAGTCAAAGCCTCCAGCACTCCCTTGGACAGAGACCCAGAAGTCCAGGCTCCAGTGTCGCCCTCCTTCCGGAGTCCGACACCCTAGGCCCCTCAGACCGCAGACCTGAACCCCCCGCCCCCGGGACTCCGGGGTCCGGCCCTCGGCTCAGCCCCGCCCACGCGGAGACGGGGTTTGCTGGAGCGCGACGCGACGCGGGGACTCCCAGGCCTGTGGGCGGGCCCTGCCCAGGATTGGGTGGTGCCAGAACCCCAGTTTAAAAACTCGCGGGGGCCCCGACCCAAGATCGGGGACCCAGCGGCGGCTCCGCGGGGAAACAGCGAGGCTGGCGCAGCGCCGAGGCCGCGGCCCTGGGGGCCCGCAATCCGCGCCCCGGAACCCTCGAGGTAATGGGCTGGGGAGTGGGGGGCGCGGTCAGCTCCTCGAGAGTGGGGGGCTGGGGATCGGACACCGGAGTCCCCGAGGGACGGCGCTGGAGCGTCGAGTCCTGGGTGCAGAGAGTGAGGGTCCCGGTGTTTGGAGGGGACGGGGGGACTGGGACCCCCAGGTCGTGGCGGAGGAGGGGCTGGGGATGCAGAGTCAGGGGTCTCGGGGGTGAACAGTGGGAGGCTGGTCCTGTGGGGGATGGGGGCCGGCGGCCGAGACCCCTTCCCCTAGAGGAGCGGCTGCGCTGAGCGCTCTGGAGCGTGGTTGTTTAAAGTCGGCCGCGCGCCGCGGGGAGGAAGGTCCGGCGCCCGGCCGCAGGGTCCACACCGGCCGACCCCGGCCCGTCCCGGGATTCCCCGGATCGCCACCGTGCGGGGCCGGCAGGAATTCCCCCAGCGCGGGGATTCCGCGAGCGCCACGCTCCGCCGCGCGCCGGGCAGCCCAGCCGGACACCTGCGGCGCAGGAGCGCAGGGGAAGGGGAGGTGGAAGATTCCCTTGCGTGCGCACCGTGACGTCAGCGCGTCGCCTCTGGGCTGTTTCCGAGTCTGCCCGCCCTCGTTTAACCCTTCCTCCTCCGGAGCCCGGGCTCGGGAGGGTGAGGGTTGAGGGTCCTGCCTTCCGGGGTCATGAGTCCGGGATCGGGGACCCCCTGGCCCTAGAGAGGAGGGGGCTGAGCGCCTGGGCTCCTGGGACCTGGGGAAGAGCGTGCTGGGTTCTGGGACAGCCGAGTCTGAAGGGGTCGGGGTGCGGGTGGGGGATCTGGACCTGTGGATCCCAGACGACCTGGGGTACTACTGACTCGTGGTTCCTCTGGGAGGGGGTCTCTCGGGGCAAGAGTAGCAGGTCAGCTACCAGGGCAGAGAGATACTGGGAACCTGGATATAAGTCTCCAGGGAGTGATGCCCAGCGACCTCCGAGGCTTTAGGACTGGGAGATCTGGGGGTGGGACTTTTTTACGGAAGTTGGGGGTGCTGCAGAGGGGCGCTCTCCTCCCCCCTTCCTCAGTTTCCACCACGCTGGTGGAAAGTTGGGTCAGAGGGAAAGTGCGGAGCAAAGGGAAGGAAACGGCAGAGGCGGAGGCGGACGCCCCACCCAAAAGCTTCTAATGGCTTTGGAGGAGTCAGGCGGCAGCAATGTGCCAGTTTTTCCGCGCGGGAGGACGGGGAGGGCGCCCCAATCCACCCCGCCCCCGTGCATTTAGGTGACTTAAGGACCCCTGATGTCTGCCGTCCCTCCTCCCCCCACAGTGGGTCGGAATGAGCGCGGCCACTGCCCGACACAGACAGTGAAGAAGCTCTTGGAAGAGCAGAGGCGCCGCCAGCAGCAGCCTGAGGCTGGTGGGGTGCAGGTGAGACCGTGTGCTGTCCGCGGGGACTTCCGGGCTTGCTGGGCTCTCAGCGCTGATGAGAGATGCAGTCCTGACTCAGATGCCCTGTGGGTCAGGAACAGGTGCTGAGGAATCTGCCAGATACATTCACCTTCGTTGCTTCTTGCTTATGCCTCTACAGGGACAGTTTCCGTCTCCGCTGTCACAGCCCCTGACCCCATCTGTGAGTGAGGCTGAGGCTGGTAAGTCTGGAACCTCACCTGCTTCTGTCAGCTCCCTGCCCCAGCTTCCCTCAGGGACTCAGATTCTCAGAACTCTGGGGCACTGGGAGTCAGGCCCCCATTCTTCCTGGGTCCCAGTAGCCGTTTGAGCTCCCAGATTCTCTGGAGCCCAGTAGTCTATGCACATTGTCCTTCAGAGTCCCAGGGGCCCAGGCTCCCAGCCTTGTGGTGTCCCAGGAGTCCAGGTCCCAGGCCCTTGGTGTCCCAGAAATATTAATACTAGCTCTTAGCACCTTGGGAGACTCCAGGCCCTCCAACCCTGCTGTGACTTCCCCAGCTCTGGTAACCAGACCTGCCCCTGCCCCTCCTCTTACACGCAGGCCATCCTCACTTCCCAGCACAACAGGAGACTGTGGGCTCTGGACTTGGCAGCTTGGCCCCCCCTATGGGCTTTCCAGACTGGGACCCCAACACGCATGCCGCCTACACAGACAGTCTCTACTCCTACCCCACTTCTGCTGCTGAAAGTTTCCTGATTCCTGACTTCTACCCACCCTCGGACCCAGGGCAGCAGTGCCCATTACCCCTGGGGATGGAGGTGAGATACAGAGTGGGGACAGGATGCCGAAGGGGTCCCTAAAACTTCCCAGTTGTCCTCATGCAGTATTCTCAGATGACTACGGCTGGGTTAAGATCCCATTTCTCCAATGGGCAAAACCGATGCCTAAAGGTCCAAGGTCACTTGGCACAGATGGGATAGGCAGCCACCCGATGGCTGCCCTTGAGGGGCTCTGTACTGTGTGTGTGGTGGGTTGGAAAGCGGGAATTCTCAGCTGACTGGCTCCCCCCACCTCCCGCACTCTTCAGGAACCCCCGGATACTCGGCTCTATGCAGAATCTTCCCTGTCACAGGCAGGATCCTGGAGAGTTTCTGGGCTCCCCCCAGGACCCCCACAGTTGCCTGCTGTGGTCACTGGGCCATCTCTGGATACAGCCCGAGCTCACATGCTGGCTTTGGGGCCACAACAGCTGCTAGCCCAGGATGAGGAGGGGGACACGTGAGTATAGGGGAATGGGGTCATCTGCAGCCTCTCGATTCGCCTGGGGGCTGTTCTCACTGCTGTCCCCCACCTGTTCTCAGGCTCCTGCACCTGTTTGCGGCTCGGGGGCTGCGATGGGCAGCATACGCTGCAGCTGAGGTGCTCCAGGTGTACCAACATCTGGACATTCGTGAGCACAAGGGCAAGGTGAGGGCTGGGCCCAGACTCTGGGCTCAGGGAGGAGAGAGCTGGGGGCATAGACTCCAAGATCCTAGAGAAGAGGGCACTGGGGACCTGAACTCCCGGGTCTGAGGGCAGAGGAGCCTGGGAGCCTGGATTCCTGGTTTTCAGAGGGGAGGGTGCTGGGGCCCCAGACTGACCTTTCCTGTGACCTGCAGACCCCTCTCCTGGTGGCCGCTGCTGCCAATCAGCCCCTGATTGTGGAGGATCTGCTGAGCCTGGGAGCAGAGCCCAATGCCACCGACCATCAAGGACGTTCTGTCTTGCATGTGGCCGCCACCTATGGGCTTCCGGGAGTCCTCTCGGTATGGCCAGCGGGCAGGTGGGGTGTTTGGGGTGGGCTGATTGACAGGGTTAGGAGGCATGGGGAGACCCTTACCCAGAACTTCTCTTCCTCCCAGGCTGTGTTTAACTCAAGGGTTCAGGTTGACCTTGAAGCCAGAGACTTCGAGGGTAAGTTGGGTACGGGCAGGGCTGTTGTGGTGGGTGACACTGGGCAGGGCGGGTGATCTAGATGCAGGTTCCTCACTGTCTATTCTACAGGCCTCACCCCACTCCACACAGCCGTCCTGGCTCTCAACGTCGCTATGCGCCCACCCGACCTCTGTCCCCGGATGCTGAGTGCCCAAGCCCAAGAGAGGCTGGCTTGTGTCCAGATGTTGCTGTACATGGGTGCTGATCACACCAGCCAGGTGAGCTGGGGGTGGGGTGGCCAGCCCTGGGGATGGTGTGTGGGATGGGGCCACCTGGATATCTAGAGGGACTCCAAATAAATGCCGACTTTGCCTCTTCCTAGCTGTGTGACCTTGGGCACATTATTTCGCGTCCCTGTGCCCTAGTTGTCAACTGGGAATAATATTACTGATCTTGGCACATATTTATCAAGTACTCACTAGTCATCAAGCACTGGGTTTCATGAATTAGCTTGTTGAAGCCTCACAAACACCCTTTGACACATGTACTGTTGTTACTTTCCCTATTTTACTGATAAGGAAACTGAGAGGCACGGAGGGTCAAGAATCTTATAGCTTGTGGCCGAGCACCGTGGCTGATGCCTGTAATCCTAGCACTCTGGGAGGCCGAGGCAGGAAGACTGCTTGAGCTCAGGAGTGCAAGACCAGCCTGAGCAAGAGCGAGACCCTGTCTCTACAAAAAATGGAAAATTAGCCAGGTGTGGTGGCGTGTGCCTGTAGTCCCAGCTGCTTGGGAGGCTGAGGCAGGAGGATCGCTTGAGCACAGGAGTTGGAGGTTGTTGTGAGCTATGATGACACCACTGCACTCTAGCCTGGGCAACAGAGTGAGACTCTGTCTCAAAAACCAAATAAACAAAACACAAAAACCAAAACAACAATACAAAAATCTTATAGCTTATAAGTGTCAGAGAAGGGATTAGAACCCAGATAGTCTGACCTTAGAACTCAGCTCTTAATGATGTTGTTCTCCTCTCCTGTGACAGTAGCTCCTTCTCAGGCTGGCTAGAGAATGAAACGGCCACACACACATAGTTTTTAGTGAAAGAATTTCGAATATAGAAAAGTACAGAAAGTGAATCCCATGGGTCCAACATCAATCACAGCAACTCATGGCCCATCCTGCCCCATCTACTCCCCCACTTTCTTGGGTTATTTTTAAGCAAATTCAAGCATATAATTTTTTCTATAAATATTTGTATGGAAATACCGATACGTGGGACGGGGCCTGGGTGTGAGGATTGGTCTGGCTTCTGCTGTTCCTCTCCCCAAATATTTGTATGTCTTTTAACCTCAATACCATCATCCTGCCCTAAAAAAATGAATGATAATCTCATAATATCAAATATCCTGGCTGCGTTCAAATTTCCTTTGGGCTCTAAAGTGACAAATTTTTTTTTTCATTAAAAAAAATCAAGATCCAAATAAAACCCGTGTATTATGATGATTTGTGTTTTAAAGCCACGCTTAATCTCTAGTGCTTGGTTCTCTCCATGATTTATTTGGTGAGCAAACTAGGTTGTTTTGCCTCATACAAGCACATAAAGTTTGTGATGTTCATCATTATTACAAACTCCTTAAAGGCACATAATGTAAGTTTCATTTTAGAAAATGTCTTTTATTTTCCCCAAAATATGAAGAGAACAACTTAATGTTGCGGTGCGGTATTACGATATGAGTTAGTCTACTGATTAATGCTGCCTAACTCCTGTCCTTCTAGATAAAGCACAGTCCCCTTAGGACAGGATGCATTTTAATGTGTTAAATAGAATGTGGGGTGGCCAGGGCCAGCCCAGAGAGCTCCTCTGAGGGATTGGAAAAAGAGTCTGTTTCTCAAAGACACTGGGTAGGAAAATTGTCATAATAAATGTATAGTTCTTTGCTCACAATTGGCCTGTGGCTGTGGCTGGGCTGGGGTGGGGGGATAAATGTATAATTCTGTGAGGAATTTGGTGTGCATGACACCCCCTTAGACACAGTACTGTGTAGTGCACAACACATACAACTGACTAAGGCACTCCTGGTGGGGCTTGGCGATGGAGGGCCAGGGTATCTAAAGGCCCCTCGGTACAGTGGGAGGGGGCCTGGGTGTGAGGATTGATCCGACCTCTGCTGTTCCTCTCCCCACAGGAGATCAAGAGCAACAAGACAGTTCTGCACTTGGCCGTGCAGGCTGCCAACCCCACCCTGGTTCAGCTGCTGCTGGAGCTGCCGCGGGGAGACCTGCGGGCCTTTGTCAACATGAAGGTGGGGGCCGAGGCTGGGAGGCGCAGATTGTGTGAGATTTGGCGCAGAGGGGCAGTGAGATGTTGGGGGTCCTGTGGGCTGTGGATGTGGGGGGACAACGTGTGGGATCTGAGGGGAGTGTGTAGGAGGTAGACTGCGGGGAGGTGTGTAGGACCTGGACACAGAGGGACGTGTGGAGTGTGGCTCGAAGGACTATGAAGGGGCACGTGTAGGATGTGGGCGTGGCAGAACATGAAATGCGGTTGGAGGGCCTAGGCCGGCTGAGTCGAGATCCTGATCAGCCCTCCCGTCATTGTTCCAGGCCCACGGGAACACAGCCCTCCACATGGCGGCCGCCCTGTCCCCGGGGCCCGCCCAGGAGGCCATCGTGCGGCGCCTGTTGGCAGCTGGGGCGGACCCGACGCTGCGCAACCTGGAGAACGAGCAGCCTGTCCACCTGCTGCGGCCCGGGCCGGGCCCTGAGGGGGTAAGCACGGAGCCTCGCGGCAGAGTGGCCTCTGAGCTAACAGGGTGACCCTCCCTGACTCCATCCAACCCTGACTTTAGAGGGTGACTTCTAATCTCAGAAGGTGACCTCAACCCTGATCCAACCCTGACTTCAAAATGTGACCTTTGACTTCCATGTTTGGTCCTTTACCCCAGTATGGTGACTCCTCTGACCCCTACCCCAACCCTGACCTCAAGGTATGACCTGTACTCCCAACCCTGAATCTTGACCTCAAGGTGTGACCTTTGATCCCCAAGTATGACCCCTGGTCCCCGCCCCTAGCCCTGGGTCCTGACCTCAAATGTGACTTCTGACCCTTCATTTCTTCCCTTCGACTCCCCTCGGTGCTAACCCCAGGGTGGGAACCCCCAGCCAGAGCACCTTTCCCTTTGCCCACAGTTCTGATTCAGTGTGACCCAGACCTTCACCTCCAGCCCAGAATTGACTCTGGACCCCTGAGTGTCACATCCCTCTGACCCCACTCAGCTTCTCCTGTCCAGCCCCACCCCGCACGGCGCCTTCCCACCTCCCGGGCCGCTCACTCTGCCTTGCCTTGTCCACAGCTCCGGCAGCTGTTGAAGAGGAGCCGTGTGGCGCCCCCAGGCCTGTCCTCTTAGGACTCAAACCCAGAACCTGGACTGATTTTCCAGTCCCCACCGTCCTGTGGGACAGCCAGCGTATGCTAATGTGCAAATCCATGATAATGTATGTGGAATATCCTGCCATTAGGGTCTTACATTAAAACCCCAAAATGGCTGCTGGGGGGTGAACAGTCCCCAATATTTGGAGGAGCCCTCTTGATGATTTCTGTGAAATCGAGGCCCCTTGATTGTTTCTGTGAAACACCCTGGGCCCCTAACCTTGTCCTCACTGAGACCTTTGGGGTTCTCTCCCCTGACTCAGCTCTTCATACCCAAAAACCCAGATGTTATCCCCCTACGTGGTACTTGGGGCTCCTAAGATAGCCCCCGACCCTCCCCAGCACCCACACCCCTGGAGTTCTAAGCCAGAGACATAGGAAGGACCCACTCAGATTAGAGCTCGTCAGGTCCTGCTGCTTTCTAGTTCCGAACGCAGCTGGGCCCTGTCCCAGACCTCCACATTCGCAGCGAGTCCCTCCCCTAATCTGAATGAGCATCCCTGAAACTTCTATTAAACTCGATTTGGACTAGAACTGCTGTCGTCTGATCTCTGGGGGCATTAGTGCAGGGGAATGGCTGGGATACCCCACAGAGGACTCGCGTTTGATGCATGTGCCTGGGTGGGGCATGCAGCAGCCACTGTGGGTGCCAGGTCCACATCCCCTCACCCTCACCCTGTGGACACACAGGTGCTGCCTACCGGTACCAGCACCTGAATCTGCCTGCAGGCATGGTCAGACCTCTGGTGCCGCTCTGCTCTGCCTACGAGCGGCAAGCCAGGGAGTTCATGCCCACTTCCTGCTCCAGCAGCTCTCGGCACGGACTGATGGTGTGTAAATATGCCAGGCCCCTCCCCTCTCTGTTGGGATAACTCACAAGTGCACGTTGCCCAGCAGAATGGAGCTCCAGTTCCCCGCGGTGGTGTGGGCCTGATAAGATAGCCTTTACTGGCAGCTTTCCCTTCTTGGAGTCCTTTCCCACCTCCTCTACAGGTGTTCCCATTCCTTCCCAATAAACTGGCCCTCAAACCCCTGCCTTGGCGACTGCTTCTGAAGAAAACCACACTCAGACAGAGGACCTGCACGATGCTCCCCTTCTCGTACCTGCACGCAGCCTCTGCTCTGGCCTCCATCCAGATCTAATCACCCAAAGAGCCCCCACTCCAGAAAGCCCTCATGGCTCCCCCACTCGGATCCTCTCATGGACCACCAACTAAGCGTATTTTAGCACACTTTAGGGCACATGCCAGTGTCTCTGCCCCAAAACTTAAGGCTTAAAGCAGTGCCCTCTGGCTGGGTATGAATTACCTATTGTTAGCCTGTTGATCACTCTTCGTTGTGAAAACACAAAGGCAGCTTTTCCCCCTGCTTGTGGTGTTAGCGACAGATTTCTGCTGGGCTCGTCTGAGTATAACTGAAGGTATGACCTGTATCAGAATGGTGGTGCAAACTGAGTTCTCTAAGGAAGCTGTGGCATTGTATCCAACTTGCATCATGAAGGCATCTTCCTCCCAACACCTACCAGGTGTATATTTAATATACATGACCTGTATTTACATGTGTATATTGTGAAGAGACACTGCTACCTCATAGGCCCTTTGGGAGAATTAGAAATAGGTGCTCCCTTCCCCAAGTCATGTCAGAAAAATCGTGTGATATACTGACATTATAACACAACTGACATTATAATACACACACACACACACACACACACACCCCGACAAACACAACACATTACTGCCATCTGCTGGGAAGTTGTGGTAAAAAAGCAAATCTACAATGTCTAGGAATGGTATCACCTGGAATTTGCAGTGCACTATCTGAACACCATACCGGACAGCCTTGAATTACTAAAGACAGCAGGTTAGCAGAGTAGCCAAGGGTGTGGGTGCTGGAGCCAGGCTTCCTGAGTTGATTCCTAGCTCCGACCCTTCCTAGATGGTGACCTTGGACATGTGATGTAACTTCTCTGTCTCTCCATTTCCTAATCTATAGATAGGGATGGTCATAGTGTCTGCTCCGTGGGATGGAAGTAATGACTAAGGGCACCAATTCATGGAAAGCCCTTGAGTAGTGCCTGGCCCAGGGTGAACACTACAGGAGTGTTTGCTGCTACAATGTTTCAAAATGTATTTAACAAACACTTGCTAAGTGGCAGGCACAATTCTAACATCTCCACAAGCATCAACCCTTTTCATCCTTACAGCTATGCTCTTGGGGCAGGTAAGAGCATCTGTAGAGGGCTAACTCCAGCATGTCACAAAATGGGACAAGTGAGGGTATAAATTCCAACAGGCACTTGCAAACATCATATAGCCCTCTATGGGACACGTGACTGGAATTTTCATGCCCCAGAGTGATTCCTACAGACTCCCTAAGAAGGGATGAAGACTTCTGGGGATGAGAAGGATCCTTCAAGATTCCCAGTCCCCCGTAGGGCTCATGGGTTCGGGTGGACACTGTGTGTGGTTGTGTGTGAGGGCGAGCAGAGGGCAGCAGAAACTTGCCAGAGCCCAGCCTCCTTGGGGTCCACGTGGGTGACCAGGAGATGGAGGGTGAGAAGTCACGGCCCTTCAGCACCACGGAAAGCTCCCGTGTAAGCGCCAAGAGCCTTCCCAAGGTTCCTGGGCCTCCCTCCCTGCACACCAGCTGGTCCTGCAGGCCCCGCCCAGATTCAAAGCTCTCTTATCCGGCTTAAGGAGGAGAAGGAGGTCTGGGCAAGATGGACCCCCACATCCAGCTGTGATTACACACTAATTCCCCCATTCTCTCATAGAACACAGGATGGTCTGGTGGGGCAAAGGACTTTATTGGGATGTTAGTGGGGAAAACGTGGAAGGGTGAATTCCAGGGAATAACAGACACTGGGACCAAGATGTCGGTCACCTTAAGGAGCAATAAATTAACTTGCAAAATAAATTAAGGTGAGGAGGTCCCACGTAGGGAGGCAGCTGGGAATATCTGGGGGCTTCTTGGGGATGGAATTTGGAAATGGAAGGGGGAATAAGAATTTCCAGCCCCCTCACAAAGGGTGTGAAATGAACTTTTCAAGAGTCTCTCCCCCATGTGAGGCTGGGAGTTGGGGTTCTGGGGCTTCAGGAAGAGGGAAGGTCTGGGCTCAGCTGAAGGCATGAAGGGGCCGCCAGTTCAGGGTCGTTCCTCCAGGAAGCGGTAGGTGGGGTTCTCATAGCCATGACGCTGCAGTTCCCGCAGCTGCTGCTCCTCCAGGCTCAGCATGGGGTCCACCTACAACCAGGGCAGGGGAAGGACGGTGGGGCACCGGGACCTCCTGCAGATCTCACAGCCCACCCATGCCCAGGCTCTGGAACCCTGTCTTGGAGTCTCACCTCCACCACTCCATGGCTGATGGCCCCATAGGGCTTCTTCCTGCGCAGGAGCAGCATGGAGAGGACGATCAGGGAGCCCCCACCTGCTCCCATGATCAGCAGACCAGACACAGCTTCACGGGACACGCCTGTCCCGGCTGGTGCCTGCAGGGAAAGGACGTGGGGCAGAGGGCATCTTTCAGGCTCACCAGGGTCCTGTGTAGCTTTGGGAGTCACAGCCTAGCTGCTGACCTCTGATCTTTCCCCCCGGTACCTGGGAAATTCACCCTCTTACCAGCTCATCTCTCTGAATCTCTGATGAGTGGAAAGGAAAACCCCTTGGAACAGATGCATTCACCTGGGGGAGCAGGAGGTGTCAGCAACCCAGGGGTCTGGGCCCCAGCCTCCTCCCCAGGGGCTCAAGAAGGCGTCCCCCAGCCTTCTTCTCTCCTAGAACCCCAGAGTACATGTCCTTGTCCCCCTCCCCCCCCCAGGCCAAGGAAACCAAACCCACAGCACCCTCTTCCCCCAGCCCCAGCAGTCCAGGCCCTGCTCTTGTCCACCTGTAGGAGCCCACATGTCCGACTAACTTACCTTTCGCTCATACTGCTCCAGGGGGGACATCTTCTCTTTCTCTGGGGGTGCAGCATCTTGTTCTGTGGATCCCACAAGTCCTATCTCATTCTTGAGGGTCCAGAGGGGTGCTATCCCCCTGGGGAGGGGGCCAGAAAGCACACCGGACTCCACCCCAGGAGGTCTGGGGTCCCCAGTGTTTGGACCCTTTTCCATTCTGGGTTCAAGGACTCAGTGGGATTTGGTGGCTGCGGTCTACTATGTGAGACACTCACCTTTTGGAAGGGTCATGGGGGTGTATGCTGGCAGCCAGAGGCGGCAGGGCAGGTGGAGCAGTGAAGAGAGGAGAATATCATCAATGGAAGGGTGGAGAAACGCCCTCCCAGGGACCAAGAAGGAGCACCAGGGATCCTACAGAGCCCCCCACAGCCTTAGACATTCCTCCCCGTCCTGCCACGCACTGTGGTGGCTGAGACACTCTCACACTTTAGGAGATTAGAAATGAGGTTTGGGGCTTCTTCCCCAAGTCCGGCTCACTCACCATCCTTGGAATCTGGAGGCTGTGGCCTAGCCTTGTCCTCACTGCTGCCCACAGGGGCGGGGGCTTCCAAGTCGCTGGGACCCAGGTGTTCAGAGCGGAGGAGCTCCTCTGAGGGGAACACGCAGAAAGGTGCCTGAGGGGGTGAGCATAGGGGCGCCACAAAACACAGCAGGGGGAGTGAAGGGGCATCTTCACAGCAGTTATTAGGAGACCAGACAGACGGCAGAGTCAGCCCCAAGTGTGGGGCAGCCGTAAGTGTGACCTGGCAAAGTGGAGAGTGGGGAGCTGGATGGAGTTTTAATTTCAAGACTATGGCATCCTTGAGTGTCAGGAGAATTCGGGTTAGGTGTGGGATAGCCGGGAGGAAGTCACCATAGATCTAGGCTGTGGTAGGTCACACTTTCTGGTATTCATGTTAGGCACCTCTGCTTGAATCTGGACTGGGTTTATATCTTGCTTTAACCAATAAAATGTGAGCCCGAGCCTTCAGAAGACCTGGCATTTTGGGGAACATGAATCACCACGTAGGAAGTCCAGCTATCCCACTGGCAAGACCACATGGAGTGATTCCATGGAGAAGAGAGGCCTGAGCCTACTTGGACAGGGAGAGAGGCCCAGGTGTGCTGGAGTCCCAGTCCCTAGATGACCTTCTGGCTAAACACAGCTGCACACCTGACTTCTGGCAAGACCACCAGAAGAACCACTCAGCTGAACCCAGACCAGATGGCAGAATTATGAACAAAGAAAAATGGTTGTTCATTTAAACCACCAAGTTTTGGGGTGGTTTGTTACACAGGGATAGATAATTGAAGTTGGGAGGATTGACATTGGGGAGTCAAGATCTTCCCTCGGAGGTCTGGAATGGGGACCGGGGAGATGGGCACTCACGAATCTGGGGCCGCAGCTCCTGAGCCAGGTGGGGGTTCTGGTCCAGCAGGCCCAGGCTCTGGTTCATCCTCTCCTCGATCACTCGCAGATGGGTCTGCACCTGGTGGGGAGCGGGGATGAGGGACGAACTGGGCAGTGCGGGCTGGAGATGGGGAAACTGAGGCGGGATGTAGGAGGAATTCAATAGGGTCTGAGGAAAAGGAGTGGGCACTAGGAAAAGCGGGGTTGGGGGACAAGGTAAGTATAGGACACAGGAATATGGGACAGACGATGGGAAGTAGGGACAAGGGGGGCAGGGGTGGCAGGAAGTAAGGTCTGAGGAGCAGAAAGCGGGATCTGAGGGGGTTACCAAGACAGGGAGTGGGATTGGAGGGTCATATAGCAATGACGCGGTTCAAGGACAAGATTTGGAGTTCAAGAGTACAGAACGGAGTATTCATGGACAGGGAGAAAACATCCAAGAAACAGGAATTAGAATCTGAGGGCACAGAACAGGGAGAACAAGTGGGGTTTGGGAGAAGGGAGGACTGAGGGACAAGAACAGGGTTCAAGGCACAGGAAGGGGATTCTGGGAAAGGAGGAAGAACTCCAACGGACAGAAGCCGGGACCAAGGGACAGGCGGTAGGAATTCAAGGAACAAGAAAGGGGGTCAAAGGCCCAGGGTAGGGTGATGGTCCAGGGGCAGGAAGTAAGGATCCAAGGGGAAGAAGTAGAGTTGAGGGACTGGAAAGGGTTGTTCCCGCGATAGAAAGGGGGTCCAAGGGACAAGAGGAGAGCCCGAGGGGCACGAGCAGCCGAGGGACTGGGGCGTGAGGAGCAGCCAGGCATGGGGCACCTGGAAGCGCATCTGCTGGGCCTTCTCGGGATCCACGGCGGCCACGTGCTGGTAGTGCCGCAGCGTGTGCCTCTGCTCCTTCTGCTCCACGCGCAGGTAGCGCCGCAGGGCCAGCAGGACGCGCTCTGCCTGTGGAAGGGACAAAGGCTGCCCAGGCCTGCCCCGGCCCTCTCAGCCCCTGTTCTCTACCTCTACAGCCCCCACACCTGAGGCGGATCCCCCTGAAGCGCCGCCAGGAAGCCCTCCAGGGCGGCTCGGCGCTGGTCGTTGATAAGGGCGATGACGCGAGTGGCGTGGGTCTCCACAAGGCGCTGCCGCTCACCAGACACCTGCTCCTCCAGGGTCTGCAGAATTGACTGGAAGTGCTGGCAGGAGGGTGGGCACAGGATCAGGAGAGGGGAAGATGGGTCAAAGCCTGGGGCAAAGGCAGTCTGGAAAGGCAGGACTATAGGGCCTCCTGGGGTGGGGTCCAGTGGGCCCAGGCCTGGGCAGAGCCAACCTGGGTCAAAGGAGGCTGACTGGAAGGCGTGGGCCACAGGGCCAGGTGGAGTGAGGGGGCCCGGGGAGCCAATCTGAGGGTGTAAACTGTCAGATTGGGTGAGAACAATCTGGGAACAGAACTGGCCGTTTTAAGGTGAAAGGGACCAAGGCTTGTAGGGAAGGGATGGCTCCCTTCCTGGGCAGGGTCAAACTGCACCTAAATGGGACCAGTAGGGGTGGGACCAAGAATTGGGATGGGGGCCAACCTGAGCAGGATCTCCATGAGATAGGGCTGCACCAAGGTGAGGCTGAGAGAGGTGAGATTTGAGGGGAGGACCAGACAGAGTGCCGTCTGGGCCAACAGGGACATGAATGCACCAAAGAGAGACTGAAAGGGACCTGGCTACATCTGCAGAGGGCTCAGCTTGGGAGAGGACTCCAGAGCCAGCCCTCAAGGTGGTCAGGTGAAGACGGGGCTAAACCTGGCCTATGTGAGCAGAGAGCAATGTCAGGTCAGATGCAGCCAAGAGGGGCAGAGCCAATGTAGGGGTGAGGCCAAAAGAGGCAGAGATAAGTAGGAAGGGGTGGAACTGGGTGGGGCGGGACGTGCCCAGAGCCAGGCTGAAGCTGTGAGTGCCCCAGGTGGCAGAAAGGCTTGAGTAGGACCTGCTGGTGATTGTCCTACCTCATTCAGGGCCTGTCTGTCGGCTTTGGGCAGGTTCTTGGACTGGTTGTCCGCCATGGCCCATTCACGCATCACCTGGCAGGGAGGGGAGCTTCAGGATCCCAGCATCCACCCTGATCCCCTTGGCGAGTACCCCAATCCCTCTTCAAGACTTTGGAGCCTCCAGATCCCTTAAGACACATTGGCTCCTGGGTTCCCAAGAGGGAAGACCCAGAAAGAGTTTAAAGAGGAAGAGTACCATGGATCAGAGCTTCCATAGAATCTGGTGGCATCTCAGTGGGATTCTAGGTGGGTCAGGGATCCTGGTCATCTTAGTGGGTGGTGTTGAGGGCTCAGGGTTGAAGGAGGCTTGGGGAACCTTTGGAGGTAGTTTTAAAGTGTCTCTGAGGAGTCTCCTGACATTCAGGAAGCTCTGCGATATGGGGGATCCTAGGGTCCCCCATATCATCACCTCATTAATCTGGCGCATCCTCCGCTCCTCCAGGTCCATCTTGGCCCTCAGAAACCCCTCATGCTCGCTGATTTCCCCAGGCATGCCAAAGTAAACGTCCACACCATCTGTGGGCCTCGGGGTGGGAGTGACTGTAAAACCAGGGATCAGGAGGTCAGCCTGCAGCCCACCTTCAGGTCACCTTTTCTACCCGGAGACCTACATTTCCTGGAGCATGCCGGAGACCATTGTGCATCCAGTTTAACCATAGCTGCCGCCTGGCATCATGGGAGATGTGATTTTATACCAGGCTGTTGTTGAAAATCTCAAGAACCCATTACACCATCTGCTAAGCTCTCCCCAAATGACCCTGAGGACCTACCAAGTGGCCCCTCCACTTACAAGCACCCTCAAACCACCCTGTCCCTTTGCATTCTTCACAGGCGAGTCCTGCCACCTTTGCTGCATCCAAAGCCACTCCTATCTCTTCTATTCCCTCCAGTTGGGCTTCTCTCCCATCAGTCCCTCCCAAAGTTGCCCCATACCAAGGCTCCCCCAAATCATTTTCCCTCCATGGTGGAGAGGCTTAGGGGTTCAGAGACTGCCTCACCTTTGCTGACCACTGCTGGGGCATGGGAGCTCGGGGGTGGGACTCTTTCCTCCTCCTCTTCCTCTTCAGCCTGTGGGGGCTCCACGAAGTAATCGTCTACTGGCTGTAGGAAGGATTCCTCCTCTTCCTCGTCCTCACCCCCCTCTACTCTTCCCCCCAGGGGCCATGACCGGGTGGAGGGATCACTGAGGGAGCAGGAGAAGACCCAGGCAGTAAGAACCCAGGCCCAGGCCCTCAGGTTTCCATCCCCTGCCTCAGGAGCCTTAGGATGGGCATGGAGGGTTCCCTTCCACTCACCCAACTGCTGTCTCAGATGGGTGGGAGGTCACTGGAGGAGGACAGCACACATACTCCACACCTCGGAACCGATCTGAGCCACAGGGCAAAAGCATGCCCGAGCCATGCAGAATAAGGCCCTGGGAGCTGCAAGCCTGTGGGAAGAGTGGACCCAGATGCCAGGATTGTGGGTCAGGAAGGGGTAGATGGGGCATCTGGGAACCTGGATCTTGGGGGAGGATGAGGCTGCGAGCCTGGATTCCTGGTTTTGGAGGAAGGGGTTAGGGCATGAAATTCCTAGATCCCAGTGGGAAGAGGGGGCTGAAGGCCCAGACTCTTCAGTTCCAGTGGAGGAGGGTGTCAAAGGCCTGGACTCCTGGGTTTGGGAGGGGTGGGGACGGGTGGGCCAAGGTTCTGACCTCCTGTGCCTCCTGATGCCTCCGGGTTGAACTCTCGCACTGGTCCATGCGTTCCTGGTGCAAGAACCGGCAGCCTTCAGGCACCAGCAGGGCCTCGCTCACAAACTCACCAGCTGGGAAATGGGGGACAGCAGGCTGAGACCCTCCCACAGCCACCAACCCCACCCTCCTCAGAATGCCGATGTTTTATCCTCAGAAGCTTCTCTGCCCAGCTTGGGATCCAGGTACCCAGCCCCCTAATGTGGGCCTGAGGCAGCACCCCCCCCCCCCCCCCGCGAGATTCCCTCCTCATTTCCCTTCTCTCAGCCTGTGACTCACGCAGGCAGCGGAAGGGCACAATCTGGTGGTGGGAGTGGGCACAGTGGCCGCCCCGGGAACCCCCACACCAGCGCTCCACGGGGATGGCCTGCGCAGCCTGCTCCACACGTGCAATCTGCAGCTCCGGATACATCTGGGGGCACGGGTGGGAGCAATCAACCCACTGCCCCGCCCCTGCCAACCACCCCTCTTCGTTGGCCATGGCTCTTTTCAAGTCTCTGGTATTCATAAGAACATCTCCCTAGGCCCTGCTTCTCCCTAGAACCAGCCTTAGCTATCTAAGATCCTCGTGCCCATTGGCCACGTCTCCTAGTAGCTCTCCCTTAAAAGTCCCGCCATCCTTGGGCCCTCTCTCTTTTCCTGTCTACTTTCTTTATGAAGGCCCTTCACCTGCCCATAAACTCAACCCTCTAAACCCACCTCCCTGGTCACGACCCCTTCCCCCATCAGGTTCATCTTCCCATAGGTCTCACCCTCCTCTAAGCCCCGCCTCCTTCTCTGTTTGGCCTCTTGGTAAGTGTCCTTCTGTTGTGTTTCATAGCCACGCCTCCTAGCCACCCGCGCTCTCATTGGGCTCCACCCCTTCCCCCATCTTGGGGGTCCACAAAGTATCTTTTTGTCTTAGCCCCACCACTCCTTTGGCCACGCCCACCTATACCTCTACTCCTTGCAAAGCCCACCAGATTGCTAAACCCTGCCTCTTCTCTGGCTATCTTCCTTAGAGCGGTTCTCTGCCTTTCCTGACTCAGTTTCTCAAAAGAGGTCGGGCCCTAGCCTAGCTTCCCCTCTTCGTTGGCCACGCCCCCGAGCCTCCCTAGCTTTCTTAGCTCCCTCTTCGCCCTGGACCACGCCTTTTGCAAGTGTCCTGTCAATGGCCGACCCCTCCCCACTTTGGACCCTCTGACCACGCCCCTTCCGCTGGGCCCCGCCCACCTGTCTGCAGTACTCCAGCGCGCGCTGCGGGTCCCGGAGACAGCGCCGCGAGCGCTGCGGGTCTGGTTCCCAGCGGCCGGTGCGCAGGTCTCGGTGAAGGGCTACGCGCCCGCATAGTCCGGCCACCTGGGCCGACCCCGGGGCCTGGAGGTGGAGGCGGAGGGGACAGTGAGGGCACGGGGGACGTTGGCATGAGGGTTCTCTGGTCTATGGCTCCCTAGGACCCAGATATTCAGACCCCCAGCACCGGCCCCCTCCCCCAAGGACCGCGCCCCCGCCCCCGTGGAGGCACCGTTCCCTGGGAAACAGCTCCCATAGGGCGCGGGCGCCCCAGCTCTCCTGTTGCTATGGCAACCTGGGTGCGCCCCCCTCCATTCTCTCGGCCTTGTTGCTGCGGAGACAGGCTCCGCCCACACTCCAGCGTAGAGGTGCTGGAGCCCGAAGGGGTTAAACCTGAATCGCGGAGGAGGCCGCACGAACCCAGGCGTTCTGGCCCCTCCTCCCTCCATCCCTAGCACCGGCTCCCATTGCAGGGTGTAAAGACGACAAGGCCTGGTTTCAGGGCCCTGCAGGCCTTGACACCAGGTCCTTGAGGACTAGAGAGCTACATACTGGTTGGGGTTGGTAGTGTCTGGAGGCATGGACTCCTGGGTCCTGGGAGCCTGCGAGAGCTCTCATATGGGTCCAGAGGATGCAAGGGGCCTGGATTCTTACATCCAAATGCCTTGGTGTCTGGTGGGTACAGTGTTCGGGTGGGAAGGGGCTGGGGCCGAGTCACCTAGGGTAAGAGGGTCTGGGGGTGGGGCTGGACTTCTGGGACCAGGGCTTCTGGAAAAGGCAATTGGTATCCTGGGGGTGGGAGAGGGCTGGGAAGTCAGATGGTCGGGGAGTTGGGGCCTGGAATTCTGGGTTCGTGAATGCCTAGTGCCGTTAGGGGCGCCTGCGGGCTGGCCACCTGGCTGGAAAGATCGAGCTTTCTGCCCTGGACAAGTCCGCGTCGGGGCCCCGAGGCCCGGTCCCGCCCCTTCCCCCACCCCCAGGACCCGGCTGGGCCTCACCTCGGCGGCGCCGGGGCTCCCGCTGGCCAGGCTCCCGACGGCGAGCTGCGCGCGCAGAAGCAGCAGCAACAGCGGCAGCAACAGCGGCAGCGGCGGCTGGCCCGCGCGGCGACCCAGACCGCGCGCGGCTGGGCTGGCGGGCCCCATATCCCGGCCCTCGCGCCCTCAAGTCCCCTGCACTCCCGCCCGGCCCGGCCCCAGCGGTGACAGGAGCTTCCAGCGCCACCGCCGCCGCCTCCTCCTCCCGCCGCCCCCGGGCTGCGCCGGCGCCGCCAGCCCCGCCCCGCGCCGGCCCCGCCTTCCTGGCCAGGACAATAGCGTGGCGGCTCTGCGCAGAGTGGAGCAGCTCGGGAACCCCGGGTGGGAGCCTGCGCCGGGCCCCCGCCCCTTGAGAGTCCAGGCGTCCCACCCCATGAAGAGCCGAGCCAGGAGTCTGGGTCATGGGCTGCACCGCTGTGGATTTGGAGTCCTCCCTCAGCACTCTCTCCCCCAGCTCTTTTCTCCCTCAGACCCAGACACCCACGATCAGCTTTGCGCTTTGTCCTACTCTAGGGTCTCCAGTACTACAGACTGCCCCCGCCTTCAGTCCCCTCCTCTTTCAGATCAGGGAGTCTGGGCCCCACGCCCCTTCTCCCGCAGGCCCGGGAGTTCAGTCTCCCTGCTTCCTAAAGCTCCCAGGGGTCTGGACCTTTAACTCCTAGCTCAAGAGTCCATAAACCAAAGCCCCCAGGCCCTTTCTTTAAGGATGACCTGAGTCAGGTCCTGATGGGCACACCTAGGACCCAGCACCTCAGGACAAGTGTCTGGACCTCCACCCTTGCTCTAAGGACCAGGGAATTTCTATTTTCTCACCCCTAGTCTCTCCCACCACCTCCCCTTCAGAGCTCACTGGTTTGTCTCCTCAAATGAGAGTGCAGAATTCTGTATTCCGCAAGCCAACTGGGGCAGCCCTGCTGTGTGTGCACATCTATATGTGTGTCTGTCTGTGTGTACATGCCCATGCGTGTGTCTATGGCTGCTTCTGTTTACAACTCTGTATGCATCTATGTGTGTTTGCATAGATGTATATTAGAACAGCCTAGAGTGCTAAACAGGTAGCAAAGGCTGAGCGGTGGATCATGGTTTTGTTCCTATAGCCACCTCATAGGTAGGGTAAAGGAAGGACCTTGAGACACATTTGATGGACCCCTTCCTTGATGGAGGGTAATAATGCCAGGAGAATCCCTAAGGCACATTTGCCTCTTTGACTTTTTTTATTAAACATAAATATTGTTGTTCCCAGGTTCCCCTTCACCTCCACGTGACAGTCCTCACCCTATTCACACTCCTTGGGTCCAGTTCTTTAAGAAAAGCGGAAGGAATCAAGATGGTGGCCATCTTGGGTTCCCAGGGAGTGAACGGCCATTTTGGCTGCACTTCCATTGCCCAAGCAAAGTGCCCCTCAGGAAGCAGCACCAGGGCAGGGTGGGGTCTGCCCTCTGTCTTGATCTGCCCTGTGGTACCCTTCTTCTCAACGCAAGTGGTTATCTTGAAATATCTTCTTTCAGTGGCTAGAAAGAACTTCCATCCCTGCCCCTAACTCCCATCACCCACTGTCCCCATCCCTTACAGAGGGCCTATCTGCCATCTTGAATCTCTCTTACACTGGGGAATGGTGGGCATAGTGGCTATCTTGCTCCCATTTGGGGCATCCTCTTTGGCCAAGCTGACTGTACATCAATGATCCTGACAATTGTAATGGTCTTTCCCTCCCCCAGTGTTCAATTTTGGAGGTGTAAGTTTGTCAACTTGTTCTGGTTCGTCAGAAATCAGGACAACCCATTATGGCAAGTTGAAGATCCCAGGACTCATCCGTTGGAGAGATGTCACACATGAGTCTGCAGACGCTGGTGGCTGGGTGTGGGGAAGGGAGCACATGGGAAGGGGGGAGTCCCAGGGGCCAGATCTGGGGGTCCAAAGGATGTGGGTTTGATGTAGCTGGTGAAAGCTCGAGGATGAGGTGTGGTGAGGTAGCCTGCCCGGGCTCGGTACAGTCTGCAGGGGGGGATCATGCCCAGGTGCGGGTTGAAGTCATAGAAGGTAGGGGTCCCTGGGGGCCCGAGGGGAGATGGGGGTGGCAGGAAGAGGCCTCCTCCAGGGGCTTCACCAAGGCTCAAGCTCACACTGACCCCTCGGACCTTGTAGTAACCATTGGTTGGATCCTGCGGGGACAAATAAGACTTGGTAGGGTATACGAGGGTACAGGGGTGTGAGGGTCACTGATGAAGAGACACACTGAGATAGAGCCAGACCGAGAGAGAACCAGAAAGGAACAGGAGCTGGCAGAGACACAGAGACAAAGACAGATACATAGACCAGCAGAGAGACAACGTGAGACAAAGAACAGTGACAAGAGACCAAGGGACAGAAGGAAACAGGCAGAGACAGAGATGGAGAGATATAGGCCTGCTAAGGGGTGGCAGTGTGGCAGAAGATGCAGAGAGGATAGGAGAGTCATTCATTTGCCCAATAGCCCCTAGACTTTGATCTTGTGCCATGCCCTGTGCTGCTGCTAGAGATGTGTCACCAGGAAAGAGCTGGACTCTGTCCTCGTGGAGATCCCAGGCCAAGGACAAAACGACAAATCACCGGACAGAGCCCAGAGGCGTCAAGGCTGCGAGTGGGGAAAGCACAGGCAGAATGACCAGGCAGTGGTGAGAGAAGCACGGGCTTCTGGGAACGACTGTCTGAGCTGAGAGTGGAGGAACAAAGGGGGATGTTGGGTAGATGTGGGAAGGAAAGTGGGAGTGTTTCAGGCCAGAGGAGAGAGAGAAGGACTCTGGCCTGGGGGCTGGGGCTGGAGTCAATGGGGCTGTTCCAAGATGGGACCCCAAAGGAAGGGCAGGTTTGGGGAGATGTGCGGCCAGTGTAGGACATGGTAGGTGGAAGGGGTCTGTGAGAGGGCAATCAGGCAGAAGCATCTAGAACACCTGAAACGTGACAGCTATGGGGAAGGCACAGGCAGAGTGAACCCGGGTCTGGGGCTCAAGGCAGAGGAGCAAGACTGGGATAGACACTCGGGCATAGGCAGCAGAAGTGAGAACTGAGGCTGTGGAGCTGGGAGAGATGGCCCTGGAGGCCGGAGGAGGAGACTAGAGGGGTCTGGGTCCAGAGAAGGAAAAATGAGGGGACAAAAGTGGGAGAGAGCTGGAGACGCAGTGAAGAGGGCTCCTCCCCTCCGAACACAGCACTCACCTTGGTCTCCAGAGCCCCTTCCTCATCCAGAACCAGGTCACTGTGGTCGGTCTGCACAATGGGGCCCTGGGGTGGGGAACACAGTGAGACGGAGTGGTCACAGTATCCTTCTGTACCAGAGCCAGCCCCCAAGGACCTTCAGTCCACCACTAGAGGCAGGAGGGACTGAGAGCACCTGGGACCTGGGGACCAGACTCAGCACAGCAAGAGGACACTGGGGACATAGTGGGCCTAGGGAATAACTGGGTCAGGGCACATTTGGACATGGGGCATTTGGGTCTGGGGGGTCTGTTAGGACCAGGCCCCTATTTGAGTTTGCCAGCCCACTTGGGACTGGGTTACTATTTGGGTCTGGAGGCACTGTCGGGTCTGGCATCCTACCTGGTCCTCACGGCTGCTGGTCTCCTCCTCGGGGGCCCGAGAACTGGAGCCGTCGCTGCTGCCGGGGATTCGCACCATGTTCTTTTGCTCTGAGAAAGAGCCTGAGGCCGGGACAGAGAGGGGAGAGGAAGGCGATGGGGTCTCAGCTTGTGGAGAGCAATAAGTGGGAGGAGAGAGGATGGGGGTGGGACGGAGGGGCAGAGGGTGAGGAGGTGGCCCCGAGGAGACCCAGATCCTGAAGGTGAGCCAGGCCCTGCACAGGGCTAGAGATGGGACAGGGGCCAGGTCCCAGAGCCAGACCCAGACACTGGGGAGGGCGTGTGTGGGGAAGGGGGGTTGGGGATTTGGAGGGCTGGGATGGGGCACAGGCCCACAGACCCTTGCCATAGCGCCAGCAGCAGAGGGCCACCCCAGTGATGACCATAAGGAGAGTCGTGGCTGCTGAGGCCACTCCGGCCACAATCCGCACAGCGGGCAGCAAGTCTGCAGGGAGTAGAGAGGGCATCCTGAGAAGGAATTGGGGGGTGGGGGCTCAGGGCTTGGCTTTGGGGATACCTGGGTTCACCAAGTTTGAGGATTCCCAAGGTTTGTAGCCCCCTCACTCAGGGTTTAAGGGCCCATGAATTTGGGGCCCACAAGTTTGAGAGTACTGAGTTTAAACTCCCTGTCTTGGAGTCTTAGAGTTTGAGTTTGTACTTTGCAATTTCCCAGTTCCCTTTCTCGGGGCCCCTAGCTGTGAGGGGTCTCTCAGTTTAGGATTCTGTATTTGAGGGAATTTATTGTTTTGAGGTCTTGGGACTCAATGAACACATAGTTTTGAAGCTCCCAAGATTTGGGGGTTTATGCATTTGCAGGCGGGAGGTTTGGCAGCACAGGGTTTGGGGATCCCTATATATGCGGGATTTGGAATCCCCAGATTTGGGGTGTTCCAGCTGGGTCTCACCTCTACGGTCCAGGCTGACTCTGGTGCCTCCCTCACCAAGCCGGTTCCGGGCACTGCAGTTAAAGCCCCTGCTAAAGTCGGACTCCTGGGTCCCCGAAATGTGTAGCACAGAGATCAGGCCTGGACCCGGTCCCCTGCGGCCCTCTGGGGCCGGGAATGTCTCCACCAGGAATCGTCCCTGAGACCCCTCCGCCAGGAAGCCCTCATCCCAAGACCAGACCTGGGGGCACAATGAGGGAGGGAATTGAGGAGACTGGGGACGGAGGGAAGAAGCTGGTGGGATGTTGGGAAAGTCAGAGATGGTCACAGCAGTTCGGAGGTTCGGGTGAGAGGCCAGGGATCACAGCTGGATGATGGGTCATGGTAGGGGCGACATTTCCTTACCACGGCTTCTGGGGCGGGAGAGGCGAAAACTAGACACTGGAGGCGAGCGGGGCCGCTCAGGAAGGCAGGCGCGGAGTGCAGGGCCGTCACTACTGGCGGAGCTGGGACGGACACGGTGGGTCACCTAGAGGAGAGGTCTCGCCCTCCCCCAAGGCCATTCTCACCAAAGCGGGACCAGGCCTGGGCGGCTAACCCCACCCGACAGGGCCACGCCCCTCAACAAACTCCGATTCCCAAAGCCCCGCCCTCAGGAGGTCGGGCTCCAATCGCCAGGCCCCGCCAGGTACTAAGCTCCTTCAAGGCCACTCCCACTTCCACCAGACCTCGCCCCCTCCGTCCACTCCGCATCCCCGACCCGCCAGGTCCCCTAGAAAGCCTACTTTCTCACCGTTCACGGTCAACCTCGCTTCCGCGGCGCCACCGCCCAGGCCTGAGAGCCCCGGCGCAGCCCTGCACACATAGTCGCCTGCGTCCTCCGGCCCTACCGACGGAAGACGCAGCGTGGGCCCGGAGCCCAGCACCTGGGACAGGGAAAGGACATCAGGGCCGGGACTTTGAGAGGAAGCCCGGCCCACCGCCAGCCACTGCTTCACCTGCGAGCCACCGCGGCGGGTCCAGGTTACCCGTGGGAGCGGGTTCCCGCGCCAGGCGCAGCTGAAGGAGGCGTCTCCCCCCACGTCCACCGACACCGGCTCTGGCTTTGCCAGCAGAATCGGCCCAACTGGAGGAGGAAGAGGAAGGGTCACATGAACGGGACGGAATGAAGCCCCTGACCCGGGATCAGCCCCTGGGAAGCACTGCATCCTCAAAGGCCCAAGTCCCTACTAGTTGTCTAGGGCACACCCGCACGCCTAGGCCCCGCCCCGGACCCCACGTTTCCCTCCCCGGCCCATCGCAGCCCCGCCCCAGCTCACACAGCACGTCCAGCGCGGTGCTGCGGTTGGCGCTACCCACGGCGTTGCTGACCTCGCAGGACACCGGCTCAGTCAGGAACGAGGCATCTGACAGGACCTCCAACATTGGCCCTCTGGCCCCGAGCACCGGAGAGCCCCCCTTTGCCCATCTGAGGAGGTGGTGGTGCTGTTAGCTTTGTCTCCACTCCCTGGCACACCCGCTCAGGTCCCAGCCCTCCCTAAGCCTGCTGAGAGCTGGTCTTTGTCCTCACCTGTAGCCGGTGACAGGAGGCTGGGCTGTGGCCTGGCACAGGAAAGTGACTTTCTCTCCTTCCTGCACAGTCTGTGGCTCAGCAGACAGAGTCACCTCTGGGGGATCTTTTGGAGTGGGACAATGGTCAGCGGAGCAAGGACCACGAACACCTGCATTGCTGTCCTAGGCACCCAGTGCCTAGTCCCTCTGTTCCAGGAGTCTGGGTCCCTAGTGCTTTCTTTCCTTTGAGCCAGGAGTCTGGGCTTCCAGTTTCCAGGTCCCCCAGCCTTCTGTCCTCTCCTGCTCTCTCGGATCCAGGAGTCCAGGCCCCAGCTTCCTCTTTCCCCAAGGGCCACAGTCCCCTCCTTCCTTAGACCCAGAAGTCCTGGCCCCACACCCCTCTGTCCCAGGGCCGGCTGCACTCACACTGCAGGCTCAGTGTAATAGCTGTGTCCCTCCCCACAGGTAGGGCCTGGCTCTGAGCTCGGCAGACCAAGGTGGCTCCATCATCACGTCTGGAAGGGGTTAAGGATAAGGTGCTCTCCATTGACCCAGTGGTCCCTTCCTTCAGCACAGTCTGGAGGTGTGGATAACAACAGTGAGTTTATGTGCACTTACAGAGCGCTTACTATGTGTCAGGCACTCTTCTAGGCATTTATAGGTATTACTTTCTTTAATCCTCACAATTACCCTATCAAGTGCATACTACTATTGTCCTCATTGTACAAATAAGGAAACTGAGGGACAGAGAGGTTAAATAATTTACTCAAGAACAATCAACTAGCAAGTGGCTGAGCCTTGATTTGAACCCAGGTAGTCTGGCCCTAGAGTCTTTACCCAGAATCATATTCCAAGGGGGCCCAGCCCTTGAACCCCTGCCCTCCCATGCCCTCTTCTCTTCTGGATGAGTCTGTGATCAGAGAGGGCCCCAAGTTTTCCTAAATGAGCAAGGGCTTGCACAGGGATTTGGACCTGACCTGGTAGAAGGTGGTCCCACCCAACTGGATCCCATCTCGGAACCACAGCAGCTCAGGGGTGGGGCGGGCATCCCCACGGCTTCGACAGGTCAGGTTCGCAGGAACTCCAGCAACCAGAGACACAGAGGGGCCTCCCAGCACCAGGGGGGCTTCTGGGGGCACTGCAGGATGGATCTGGGATCAGAGCTGGATAATGGGCTGAGACACTAATCTTCTCAGTTCCAATTGACCGCTCCCCTGCTCTCCCTGAACTCCTGATACTCCCAGCTAGCATTGGCTGCCCCCCTGTGCTCTCAAGGGATAAGTAGGCTGGGTCCTCACCTAGTATGTGCAATTGGGCTGGTCGAGAGCGGAGTCCTGCTTGTGTAGCCTGACATTCATACGATGCTTCATCTTCTAGCTCCACAGGCCTAATGTGGAGATCATGATGGCCACTGGCTGCATTCCCTGATATCCAGTACCGGGACCACCCTGGAGTCAGGAAAGACGCCGTCACACCATGGTTTTGAGTCCCTGGCCTCAGCCCTCCATCCCCAGACATCCCACACCAGAAACTGTCCCACACACTTGTTGGTAAGACATTATTAAAAAGTATGTCCTGGGCCCAGAGAGACCATTACTCCCTCCCAATACAGAGTCACTCAAATGTGGGGGTGATGAAGTCAGAAAGGAATGCAGGAAGATGATTGCCATAAAAGTTAGGTGACGTGCTACCTCTGGGGTGAGGAGAGGAGGGCTGTGACCGGGGAAGGAAATAAAGAGGGCTTGTGGGAGGGCTGGCAATGGACCTGGTTATTAGCTGCATAGGTGTCTACTTAACGTGGCAAATCTTCCATTTATGTTTACTGCACCTTTCTGCATTTACATACTATTTCACAATAAAATAATCCCAAACTCTATGGGGCACCTCCAAAGAAGCAGCTCAAAAGTCAGGACTCCCAAATGTGTACCCAAGCCCATCAGTTTCTCAAACTTGGAAATGTCAAAATAGAAACTTCAGATATAGCCCAAGCCCAGCAGCGCCACCCAAGACCCAGCCCCTCCCTGGGTAGAGAGAACAGCTTCACCTGGCAGGTCCCTTTCGCCCCCTAGAGCCAGCCCGTCCTTGGTCCACTGAACCAGTCCCTCGTAGGCGCCCAGAGCGCAAGGCAGCCGGGCCTCCTCCCCCAGCAGCACCACTAGGTCCTCAGGCTGTCGCAGGAAATGGGGCGACGTGCCTAGGAGAATGGGGGCAGCAGAGCCGAGCTTAACACATGCAAGAACCCCCTCATTCAAGACCCAGGAGTCCAGTTCCCAGCCCCCTTTTCCCTCATGCTCAGAAGCCCGGGCCTCCAGAGTTCTTCTCCCCCAGACCCAGGATCCCCCAACCCCTTTTGCCTAGTAAAGTGACAGCCGGCCATCACCCCCCTCCCCGCCCCCATTCATTCTCCCCCCTTTGCGGTACCTGCGCGCCCTCTGATGCAGAAGAAGAGGACAAGCAGGGCAGGGACCAGCATCCTGAGTGCGTGTCGCCCAAGGTCCACGAAATTTGCAGTTGCGCTGGCTTTCCTGCCAACTTCTTCCTCGGAAGCACGCCTCCCACCACCCCGGCCCGGAGCCCCCTTCGCGCTCCTCTCGGCGCCAGGCCAGAAGACTCCGGGAGCCCCCCAAGTCTGCTTGCCCGCAGCCCCAGACGCTCTGAAACGCCTGCCCATGGCGCGCCCTCGGTCTCGGAGCGGCTTGGCTGGGGGGCCGGATCCCGCTCGCCCCGCCCCGGCCGCCCCGGGGGACCCGCCCCTTCCATTGAGAAACTCCGGGCCGAGGCGCGCGTGAATCGGGCTCGCCGGGCCGGGTTCTCCGGGGGGCGGGCCCCCCAGCCCAGTTGGAGTCTGGGAGCCGGAACACCTGGGTCCCAGGAGGGGGTCTCGGCCGGGTTGGACACCTGTGCCCTGCCGGGGTGGAGGGGGCGGCATGGGGGTGACGAAGAGGAAAGGGAGGGAGTGGAAGAAACTTGCTCAGCCCAGGCCCTGGAGGGACTGCGCTGAGTGGAAACGGAGCTATAAATGGGAGCCCTGGGGGCCTCGCCAGTTTCCGCGCCCTGGGGACGCGGGGTCTGGGACTCCCCTGGGCCTGGGGGTCGGGAAGAGGGCACTCGGGTGCCTGCGGGGCAATTGGGACCCTAAGAAGAAGGGAGCTTAGCTTCCTCCACCTGAACCTCCCCCGCCCCATATATCCCTCTGCTGCCTCGTTACCACTGCAAAGCACAGCACGTTCTAAACCCGGGAATCCAGGCCGCCAGCCCCTCATTTCCCAGGACCCCTCTCCCTGCTCGGCCGGCCGGGCCCCTAGGCCCGGTTGCTGGGCGACGGCTGGGAGGCGGCGGCGCGGGGCTCGGGCAGGCGGGAGGCTGGGAACCGCGCAGCTTGTGATGACGGCTCCATGCAGCCCAGCTGGGGCGTTCCCACGCTGCGCAGCTGGCCAGCAGGTGGGAGGGACCCTGAGTCACCCGAAGGAGGGCTGGGGGCTGGGACCCTCGGTCTGACATTCCTGGGCCTGTAGGAACTGGGAGTCCACATTCAGATTCGCAGTTGTTCACTCAGGATTGGCCAGAAACAGGTTCTCACTTACTCTCAGGCTCAGGCTCTTGCGTTTCTAAATGGCCAGGAGGGGTGAGGGGATGGGGTTGGATTTCCAGGATTGTAAGGGACTGGTGTTTCAGACCTTTGTGGCTGAGAAGCTGATAGCCTGATCTCTGGGTTCCTTGAGGGGTTAGAGACTCGACTCCTAGATCCCCTGACTGCAGCCGGCTGTGCTTGGGAGAGGATGACAGGGAGTCAGGATATCTGGTCTTAAGTCTTAGAGTCAGTGGATTTAACCCCCAATCTCTCCCCGCCCCCACACAGCCCAGGAGGATTTGGAAATGAACAGTGAACATCTGTCCTAAGTCATGCGTATGTGGAGTAGTGGGGGGAGGATTGGAGGCCTGAACTGCCCGGTCCTTGGTGAGAAGGGACTGAGACCCCTGGGTGTGAGCGGGGAGGGTCCTGGGGTTCCAGATCCCTCGTGCTGCGGGGGCCTCAACTCCTGGCTTCTGTGTTGCAGACCCAGTGCCTGGATTTGGAAATAGGTTGGGCTTGGAGCCAGGACTCCTGAGTCTTGGGGAGGAAGTCAGGTAGTGAGGCCTGTTTTTTCAGACACCTGATGTTTCTTCCCCTTCCTGGCCCTCTGGGGCCACGGGCATGGAAAGATGTCAAGCCCATGGTCCCAGGAGCATGTGGAGAAGGAAAACAGCCAAGGTGGAGGGTGGAAGGTTTGTGCTAATTAAAGGTCCAGCCACTGCCAGCTCTACGCCCTGGCGCCCAGGGACACCATCTGGCGAGGGCCCCTACGACAGACCCCACCCCTGCCCCCACCCCAGCTCAGCATCCAGCCCATTTCCCAGGAGGTGTGGGCGCAGTTGGGAGAGGCAGTGTGGCAGGAGGGCAGGAGTCAATAATGGGGAGGAAGAAGACAGATGAGAGAGGGCACCCAACCTACTTCCCAGATGAGAGAGCTGTGGGGGCGCAGGCCAGATGCCTCGTCTGCTTGGAGGAGGACAAATAGGGGTTGCCGGGATGGGGAGAAGCCGAGCAGTTCCCATTCCCGCAGGAGATAAGCAAGCAGGAGCTCATCCCATGTGAATGTGCGCATGCTCACTGGGGCGAGGGCCGGCCAACTAGCACATGCTTAGAAAATACTGGGAGGTGGCAGTCAGGGGACTCAGAGACAAATGAAACAAGGAGAAAGAGGCACAGCCAGAGGTTGACTGAGAACAAATATTCATGGAACTCCTGGAGTGTGTGAGAGACAGAGTGCGGGGTGGGGTAGCGGGTACAGAGACCAGAACAGGGACAGAAAGACAGAAAAACAGAGACATGTAGAGGAATAGAGACAGAAAGGAAGAGAAATAGTGGCTGCGATTTAACCACTTCATGCAGAGAGAGAGCCAGAGAGGAGTTTCAAGGAGACAGAGTACGATAGAAAGATACATCAGGATGGGTAGAGGGAGGGAGAGAGAGAAACATGGAGAAGGAAGAAAGAGACGGGGGAGATGGTAAGAAATATGGACAGAAGGAAGCTCATGCAGCCCTTGCCAAAGGGCACCCACGCGGGGCTCACTGCTACCCCCACGCCAAGGGCTGGAGGACCGCGACCCTGGCTTCCCCTCCCACCCGCTCTGCCCACGCCCCACACATGCCCACCTAAGACACTTTACACACTCACACGCTCTCCACATGCTTATTGCAGATCACAGTTCACATGCACTCTTGCAGCTCCCCAGCAGAGATCCCTGATGTCACTGAGGTGCTGGTGTCTACTCGGGGCAGGAAGGGACATGCCCACATCATGTAGGAGGGCAGGGAAGAGCTGGAGGGCCCAGCTCTCTGCTCCCCACAATGAGCTGGGAGACTTCCCAAGTCTGACCTCTTTCGTATTCCCAGCCTAAGCCAGGCCCTTGGGGTCATGGGGCTGGGAGGCACCCGGCACTGAGGAATGTTCTTGGCATGTGCTGACGGGGGATTTTGGGCCCCAGCTGGGCCGGGAGGAGCCTGCTGGCCAGGGGCCGGAGCTGGGGACAGGGGAGGGCACCTGGGGGAGGCAACAGTGTGAGGACGGGCTCAGGCTGGGTTAGAGAACAGGGACCAACTCTGCCACTGACCACATCAGCCTCATGGGCTCATAGGGCCTGCAGGACTCTGAGCAGCTGGTGCTCCCTGGGGGCTGTGAGTGCTGGGAGCAGGGGAGCGCGGGCAGGAGTGGCAGGAAAAAGATAAGAGAGAGAGAGAGAACAGGGTGGTGTGGGGTGGGATGGGGGACTCGGAGAGAAACACCCTGTAGACAGGGAGAGAAAGATAGAAAGAGAAAGAGACAGAGACGGAGACTTGGGTGAGATTGGGAGAGGAAAACAGAACAAGAGTGAAAAAGATAAGACAAGAGAGACAGAAAGAGAAACAGGAAGCAGACACCCGCAGAGAGGGACCAGAGAGCCAGAGGCAGACGTGAGTGGCAGGCAGTGGGCACTGTTGGAGCCACCTCCAGAGGACCTGGGATGGCCCTGAGGCCCCCCACCAGGGCTCCTCTGCTGCTCTTGGGAATGCTGACCACAGGTGAGTGGGACCCTGGCCTTGTACTCGGTGCCAAGTGGGCCTCATTTCCTACCTGTGCTCCCTAGACAGACCCCCTGCCCTTTTCTGGTGACTCCCGTGTGTCCCCAGGCCTGGCCCCATTGCCAATTCCTGCCTCAGCCCCTCGAGGCTTCTGGGCCCTGTCCAAAAACCTGACGGTCGTGGAGGGGGCCTCAGTGGAGCTGCAGTGCGGGGTCAGCGCCCCTGGCAGTGTGGTGCAATGGGCCAAAGATGGGCTACTCCTGGGCCCCGACCCTAGGATCCCGGGCTTCCCGAGGTACCACTTGGAAGGGGACCCTACTAGAGGTAAGTGATCAGAGCCTGAGACCCTGAGCCACCAGCAGAGGCTGTGGCCCTGACCTCAGGCCCCACCTGCAGGTGAATTCCACCTGCACATCGAAGCGTGTGACCTCAGTGATGACGCGGAGTATGAGTGCCAGGTTGGCCGCTCGGAGATGGGCCCTGAACTCGTGTCTCCCAGAGTGATCCTGTCCATCCTGGGTATGGGTGAGAGACTCCCAGCGCCCACAAGTCTTCTCCTGCACCAGGACCCAGGAGTCCAAGTCCCCAACGGCTCCTCCCTCAGACTCTGGGTACAGGACTCATTTCATGAGCAAGGAGACTCAAAGCCCAAATCCTCACCTCCTTTCTCTTCAGTCCCGCCCAAGGTGCTTCAGCTGACCCCTGAGGCAGGGAGCACAGTCACCTGGGTAGCTGGGCAAGAGTACGAAGTCACCTGTGTGTCTGGAGATGCAAAGCCAGCACCCGACATCACCTTCCTCCAGAGTGAGTGCGGGTGAATTGGTGAGGCCGGCGTGGGACCTGGGAGGGCACATTCCTGGGGAGGCCACCGGGAGACAGCAGGGCTGCTGGCCTGGGACTCAAGGACGAGGCTGAGGCTCAGATAGAGATATGGGCTGCAGCAGCGGCGCAGAAATGAGAAGTTGGGGTGACGGGTGCATGAGGCGACCCATAAAAGAGGTGAGGAGATGACCAGCCCTGAGGACTCCAGTGTTCAGGGAGTCCTCAACGTGCGGGAGATGGAGCTGGTGCCCAGGAGGGAGGGGGCGTCACGCCTACCCTGAGGACTTCCAGGCCATGCTCCCCAGAATCTACCCTGGGGGGAACTCGGCACACCTCCAACCCTCTTGTTGCCCCAAGGCGGACAAACGGTATCTGACATCTCTGCCAACGTGAACGAGGGGTCCCAGGAGAAACTCTTCACCACAGAGGCCACAGCCAGGTTTGGAAGTTGGGGTGCACCTCCCCACCCTGACCCCCAAATTTCCCCATGAGAGCCTCATATCACAGGGATTCAAGCATGGAAACTTGGGTCAGGTATGACTATTTAAGACCCAATTCTTCACCGTGACCCTCATAACTTCTTCATGGGACCCCAGTTCCAGGGTACCAAGCACAAAGATTTTGGCCAGGTTTGGACCTCTGGGGACCCCAATTTCACTACTGATCCCCCAAATCTCTCCCATCAAACTCTGGGGCCCAGAGGAAATCGGCATGGGGACTTAGACCACGTGTGGGGACCCGGGATCCCCAGATTTTCACCCTGACTCCCCAAATTTCAGATGATGACTCTGACTCTAGAATCCCAACTTCCCATCCCAGGGTGACACCACAGAGCTCGGATAATGGGCATCTGCTGGTCTGTGAGGGATCCAGCCCAGCTTTGGACACCCCCATCAAGGTCTCAGTCACCATGAATGTTCTGTGTAAGTGGAGAACAGAGCCAGTTATGGGCACTGAGGATGGGGAGCAGGAATTAGGGGGCCTGGGATGTCACAGGGATTACGGAAGATTCAGGCACTGGAACGAGAAACGTGGGAGTTCAGAGGCAGGTTATGGAGTCTGGAAAGACAGGATGGGCTCCCCAGGCCCACTGAGTGACCGCTGCTCCCCAGTCCCCCCAGGACCCCCTGTCATCGAGTGGCCAGGCCTGGAGGAGGGGCATGTGCGGGCAGGACAGAGCTTGGAGCTGCCCTGCGTGGCCCGAGGCGGGAATCCCTTGGCCACGCTGCAGTGGCTGAAGGTGAGGGCAGAGGAAAGCACGGGGGGCGGGGGAGGGCGGGGGCAGGAGCTGGCCCTGAGCTGGCCCAAGCCTGAGTCTGTCTCCAGAATGGCCAGCCTGTGTCCACAGCGTGGGGCACAGAGCACACCCAGGCAGTGGCCCGCAGTGTGCTGGTGATGATCGTGAGGCCAGAAGACCACGGGGCACGGCTCAGCTGTGAGGCCCACAACAGCGTGTCGAAGGTGACCCAGGAACGTAGCGTCATGCTGCAGGTCATCTGTGAGTCCTGGTGCCAGCTGCCCATCTGTCAGTCCATGCCCCAAGAACCATCTGTTTGTGCCCCCAAATTATGCCTATATGACACAAAGACCTCATCATCCATCCCTGTCCCCTGTCCTCTGTCAGTCTTTCTGGGCTGGTTTGTGAGGAATCCAGCCAGGCCTAGTGTCTGTCCTCTGTCCATTTGTCCCTGCAGTTCCCCCCAGTGCCATTACTATCCTGGGATCTACATCCCAGTCTGAGAACAAGAATGTGACGCTCTCCTGTGTCACCAAGTCCAGTCGCCCACGGGTCCTGCTGCGATGGTGGCTGGGCTGGCGGCAGCTGCTGACTACGGAGGAGACAGTCACGGACGTGAGGCGGGGCCAGGCTGCTGGGGCTGAGGGACGAGGGGGCTGAGGGCGCAGCTCGTGGAGCTGGGAGGAGAGGGGTCTGCAGCCTGGAGGCCTTGGTCTTTGGGGAGCATGGACTGGCACCCCCAACTCCTGGGACCGACAGAGGAGTGGATGGGGATGCTGCACGAGTCTCTGCTGGGGTCTGGGGTGGACCCAGTCCCTGGCAGCATGAAGGAGGGTGCTGTAGTCCCCAAGTCCGAAGCTCTCTCCTTGTCAGGGCCTGCATGGCGGCCACATCACCATGTCCAATCTGACGTTCCTAGTGCGGCGGGAGGACAACGGTCTGACCCTCACTTGTGAGGCCTTCAGTGAGGCCTTCACCAAGGAGACCTTCAAGAAGTCACTCACTCTGAACGTGAAATGTGAGCCCCTACCCTGGCCCAGGAATGACCCCAGACCTCAGAGACACTACTCTCAGGACCTAGCCCAGAGAAAAAAGTCAATCTTCCTGCCTCTCCCCCCAGATCCTGCCCAGAAGCTATGGATTGAGGGACCCCCAGAGGGGCAGAGACACCGGGCTGGGACCCGGGTGAGGCTGATGTGTTTGGCCATTGGAGGCAACCCAGACCCCTCCCTCACCTGGTACAAGGTTGGTGCCAAGAAAGGGCTGTGGGGTGGCCAGAAATGATGCGGCCCCTTCTCTCTCCTTCAGAATCGTGGGAAATCTTGGCAAAAAACTGAATTTCTTTAAAAATACTGGAGATTCTGAGTTTTGGCAGAAGACCAGAAAAGGCACAAATGCCATGAGAATTAAACAGAATCCTAGGAATACTATGGGAATTCTGAGGAAACTGAGAGTTCTACGATAAAAATTGGAATTTGGAATCAGGGTTGGGAATTCTAGAGTAAGGTAATTAATTCCATTAAAATTAGAGGAAATTCTGGTGAAAATCTCAGAATTCAGGGGATATGTTGGGAATTTTAGGAAAAGACTAGAAATTCCAGGAAAAAAGACAATAATATTCTGAGCAAAGGCTAGAAATTTTGGAGAAAGACTAGTAATTCCACAGAACATTGAGAATTCATTAATATTCAATTGAATTGTTGGGATTTGGAGGTAGGAAATGAAATCCCATTAAAATGAAAAGGAATTCTGACAGAATTCTGCAAAAATCCTGGGAAGTTAAGGGAGCCAGGGGAAATTCTGAGGAGAGACTAGGAATTACAGGAATGACAGTGGGATTCCATTTTAATTGGATGGATTACTGGGGAATCACCGAGAATTTGTACAATACAAAGGAATCCAGAAAAAGACTAGGATCATAAGGGAATGTCAGGAAGGATTCCGAAATCTATGGAAAGACACTGGAATTAAGGAAAAAGTCAAAGGAAATCTTTGGGGAAAATGGTCATTTTAAGGAAAAGAACTGAGGATAGGAAAAAAATGAAGGCATTCTGGGAAAGGCTTGGGAATTTCAAGGGAGTTTCCTGGCACATGGCGTTTGGTAAATACAGCAGGAATGGATTTGGGGAAGTGGGGCTGAGGTTCTGCAGGTGGCGGGTCAGGTGGGAGAGACTTCGGGACGCGGGTGACGGGGGATCCTCAATTCCACTCCTGACCTGTCCACCCTAGCCGGGTGCCCGCCAGTGGGGGTACCTTTTCCTTTTCACAGAAAGGCCCTGTCTGGGCTGGCGTCTCCGGGCCGGGTGGGAAGGGCAGGGCTACCCGCGGTCCGCAGTCATTCCCGGCCCCCAGGATTCGCGCACCGTGACGGAGCCGCGGCTGCCCCAGGAGTCTCGGCTGCCCCAGGAGCCACGGCGCGTGCAGCTGGGAAGTCTGGAGAAGTCCGGGAACACCTTCTCCCGAGAGCTGGTGCTGGTCACAGGTCCCTCGGACAACCGGGCCAAGTTCACGTGCAAGGCGGGCCAGCTCAGCGCCTCTACGAGTCTCGTGGTGCAGTGTGAGAGCGCAGGGCGCGCGTGGCCAGGGCAGGTGGCAGGGCTTGGCGGGCGCGGGGGGGAGTGGGGGCGGGGGGGGCCGGGAGCCAGAGCCGGGCGGGGGCAGGGGTGCGGCAAAGCCAGCACCACGGCGAGGCCCCGGGTCCAGGCGGGGGGAAGCAGACCAGGCCACCCCCATCCTGAGCCTCGCTCCTCCACCCCACCCTCTAAGTTCCCCCGACTAACTTGACGATCCTGGCCAACGCGTCGGCGCTGCGCCCTGGGGACGCTTTAAACTTGACTTGCGTCAGCATCAGCAGCAACCCTCCGGTCAACTTGTCCTGGGACAAGGAAGGAGAGAGGTGAGGGTGTGGGGAGGCCCGTCCCTCTCTGGTTCTGGCCACACTCCCCTGCACCTCTGTCCCACCCCTGCCAGACTTACTGTCCTGCCCAGGAGCTCTCCTGCCCCTGGCTCTTGTCCCACCCCTGCGCCAGCCCTGGCCTGACTCCTGAACCCTCTGCCGGGTACACAGGCTGGAGGGCATCACCGCACCGCCCAGAAGCGCCCCGTTCAAAGGCTCCGCCGCGACCAAGAGCGTCCTTTTACGAGTGTCATCCCGTGACCACGGCCACCGTGTGACCTGCAGCGCCCACAGCGCCGAGCTCCGCGAGACCGTGAGCTCCTTCTACCGCCTCAACGTGCTGTGTATGTGCCTGGGCCTGGAACCCCCCTTGACCCTCTCCTGACCCTAAACTACTCGGTTGTCATTTTGACACTGTCCTTGACACCCATCCTGAAACTTTAAACTTTCCTGAGTTCTATCCT
This sequence comes from Eulemur rufifrons, assembly GCF_041146395.1. Classification (NCBI taxonomy): domain Eukaryota; kingdom Metazoa; phylum Chordata; class Mammalia; order Primates; family Lemuridae; genus Eulemur; species Eulemur rufifrons. Next base: position 4,817,390 of record NC_091006.1, on the reverse strand, counting down.
GACCCCTGGCCCTGCACCAACTCCTATCCTGCCCAACCCCTATCTTGCTTTTGTCCTCTATCCTGTCCCCTCTCTTCATCCTTAAACCTGACCCTGGCGTCTACACTTTTCCTACACTGGATCCTAACTTCATCCTGAACCTTGCCCCTGAGCTCAGCTCTGAACTTAGCTGTTACCTTGTCCATAAACCCAAACCCAGTCGTGACCCTAACTTTAACACTGGAACCTATGCCTGATCTCAAATCTGTCCCGGACCCCGACCTTAACAACAATCCTGACTCCCTGCGGCGGCCCCCCTGAAGACCCTCCAGAGTTTCTGGGGGAGCAGGTGCTGGTGGTGACCGCGGTGGAGCAGGGCGAGGCACTGCTGCCGGTGTCGGTGTCGGCTAATCCCGCCCCCGAAGCCTTCAACTGGACCTTCCGCGGCTATCGCCTCAGTCCCGGTGCGGGAAGGGGGTATGGGAGGGGCGCAGGTCCCTGGGATGAGGGGGCCCACCAGGTCCCTTACCCTGGCCTTCCCCAGCTGGCGGCCCCCGGCATCGCATCCTGTCTGGCGGAGCTCTGCAGCTGTGGAACGTGACCCGGGCAGATGACGGCCTCTACCAGCTGCACTGCCAGAACTCCGAGGGCACCGCCGAGGCGCTAGTGCATCTGGACGTGCACTGTGAGCTCCCCTCCGCATTCTAGGAACCCGGGAGCTCTGGGAGCCCCGCCCACAGGGACACCACGTCCACCCAAGGGACCTTGCCCCCTGTGGAGTCTCCTTAGTGTGGGAGCTCCACCCACCCAGGGATAGCCACCCATTCTGGAGGCTGCAACCATGATGTAACCACGCTCACTGTGGAATCGCTCCCACTAGAGAGACCCAGTGTGGAATCCGCCTAGAGAGGGGTCCGCCTAGGTGGGAGCTGCTCCAGTCCGGAAGCTGAGCCGGCTGTGGAAGCTCCACCCCCATACAAATCTGGAGGCTTGCCCAACCTAATTATCACAGAAGCATAGTAGATGGTGGGGACAACCACATTAACCCTGAGAACTGTCTTCCAAGTGCTCTGTGTAGAGGGCAGGGTGTATTCACACTCATAACTTTCCTGGACACCTCTAAGACACTCCCACATCTGGGGCCCTCTCCCACCATGCCTTGTCTGGGCCCAAATGCCTTCCCCAAGCCTCTGCCTCCCACCAGATGCTCCCACCATCCGTGCCATCCAGGACCCCACTGAGGTGAACGTTGGGGACTCTGTGGACATAGTCTGCACTGTTGATGCCAATCCCATCCTCCCAGAGATGTTCAGCTGGGAGAGGCTGGTGAGGACCCAGCCTGTGGTGAATGGAGGTGGAGTTGTGGGGTGTAATTTCTTTATTGTGAGCTCCTTGTGAGTGGGGACAATATGTATCTGACCCTGTATAGCTATATACTTGTCATGGCATGCCCCAAGAACTAATAACCGTTTGTTGAATGGCAATGAATGGGTGGATGAGTGGCTGGATAGCCAGGGGAGTGGGTGGGTGGAAGGATAGATGAGTCGATAGGTAGGTGGGTGGATGAACAGGTAGATGGATGAAGGAGTGGATGGAAGAGCAGATGGATGAGTGAAAGAATGGATAAATGGATAGGTGGGTGGGTGGCTAGATGATTGAATGAGAGAAATGAGTGGATAGAAAGATTAGAGAGTAGATGGATGGATGGACACACTATCAGTGGAAAGATGTCTGTGGAAGGATGGTGGATAAATTGATGGATGGATGGGTGGCTGGATATATCAATGGAGAGATGGATAAACTAGGTAGCTGAACAGATGCATGTATTTATGAGTGCGTACATGCATGAGTGAATACATGGGCTGAATGGATGGAGAGTTACAAGGGTGGGTAGACGGGTGCATAGAAGGAAGACAAATGGTTGATTGAATGAGTAGGTGAATGAATGAATGGATGGAAGGATAAATGGATGAATGTACATATAGGTGAATGGTTAAATGAATGGATGCATCAATGGATGGATTGATGGCTCCAAACATGAGTGATTGGATAAATGGATGGGTAAGTGGTTGCTTGGACTGGTGGATGAAGGGATGGATTGGACAAATGGATAGATGGATGACATGAGAAATTTTTTCTGTGATAGCTCTGTGGAGGGTGATTGTGGCTGGGAGAATGAGGCTACTGAAGGGACACAGTTTTGGGAGTGATGGATCTGGGGTTAGACTAGGGGGCCAACTCCTGAGTCTTGGGCCTCCAGGGGGAAGAGGAGGAGGACCAGAGCCTGGACAGCATGGAGAAGATGTCAAAGGGAGCCACAGGGCGTCTGCGGATCCACCATGCTGAACTGGCCCAGGCTGGAGCTTACCAGTGCATCGTGGACAATGGGGTGGCACCTCCAGCCCGAGGGCTGGTCCGTCTTGTTGTCAGATGTGGGTAACACCCAAGCATCTTACTTCAAGGCCTGCCACTATGCCCACAGCTCTCACGTCCTCTTACATACCTCATATCGACCCCCCAACCCCTCCTAGTTGCCCCCCAGGTGGAGCATCCCACTCCACTAACTAAAGTGGCTGCAGCAGGAGACAGCACCAGTTCTGCCACCCTCCATTGCCGTGCCCGAGGTGTCCCCAACATTGTCTTCACTTGGACCAAAAATGGGGTCCCTCTGGATCTCCAGGATCCCAGGTGAGCCCGGGCAGAGCCAGGGAGCACTCCGGCCCCAACTCTGCACCTCAGCCCCAGTTCGCCTCCCTGAGTCCCACCCCACCTTCTCTCAGGTACACGGAGCACACATACCACCAGGGTGGAGTCCACAGCAGTCTCCTGACCATCGCCAACGTGTCTGCAGCCCAAGATTACGCCCTCTTCACGTGCACAGCCACCAACCCCCTCGGCTCAGACCACACCAACATTCAACTCGTCAGCATCAGTATGGTGGGAGGGGTCTGTGAGGGTATTAGGGGCCTGCTCCCTGGGTCAATTCCCAAGTCCCTGGTTGGCCCCAGACTGCCAGTGTTCCTGAAACTTGAGACCTGTTTATGTGAGGATGGAGTTTTTGCCTGCCCTGAAAATCCTAATGGGGACTGGATTTTCAAGGAAACCCACAACAAAGGCGCACCACACACACACACGCACACACACGATGGGGAGCGGGTACTTAATGGCTCAAGTAACTGAAAAGTAGATTTTCAGGGATTGCTGGATCCAGGTTCAGCTGTCGTTAAGAACTCTCCATCTCCTAGGTCTGCTTTTCTATGTGTTGGCTTTATTCTAAGGCTCCTCAGAAGGGTCTGTTAAAATTTGCAGAGGACATAGAATTCTTTCTTTTCCTGACAGTGGTATGAAAATACTGGAGTTATATTTCATTGGCTCTACTTGGCTTCCAGCTCATCTCTGAACCAATCATGTAGCCAGGGGAAGGCAATGCTCTCATTGGCCAGACCTGGTCACATGTCCCTCCTACTAGGAATGGAGTCACTTCCATCAGAAGCATGTGGCCTGAGAATGTGGGAGGGTGGTTCTGCAAAGGAAATTCAGGGTGTTGAAACCAGAAGAAATGAGGGAAACGGATGTAAGATTGGCACAAAAAAATCCACTATAAGGAATGTATATGTCTGTGTGTGTGCCTGTATCCTCATTATTTGCAGTCAATCCTCATTATTTGAAAATTCACTTAGTAATACTTGCTTATTTATTTGTAATGCCAATATCAATACTCATGGTGCTTTTGTGGTCATTTGAAGACATGTACAGAGAGGCAAATAATTTGAGTCACCTGATGTGCATATTCTTAGCTTAGACTGAACAAGGCGACACTCTGCCTTCTTGTTTCTGCTCTTATACTGTAAATGTGTCCTTTCTGTAGTTTAGTTAGTACTGTGATTTTTTGCATCTTTTGTGCTTTTTGTTAGAGATTTTGCTGTTTAACTTGGCTCCCAGCACAGTGCTGAAATGCTGTTCAGCGTTCCTAAGCTGTGTTGTACCCTACAGAGAAAATTCTTGTGTTGGATAAGCTTTGTTCAGGCATGAGTTGTAGTGTTGTTAGCCATGAGTTCAATGATATATATTAAATAGGTGTCTTTAAACAGAAATACACATAAAACAAGATCACGCATTGATTGGCTGATGAAAATGCTGTGATGAGAGGTTCGAAGAAACCTAGCCCTGTATCTCCCCTAGAAGCAAGGGTTTGGTCTTTGCTAATTCAATGTTTACAGTGACTTTATAGAACAGGACTACCATGAATAATGAGAATTAACTGCATATTTAAAATCACTCTTAGGTAAAAGCTGGAAGGAACCATCTAGAATTCTTCTGAATCCTCTACTTCCTCCATCCTTTTCCTCATAGGCCGCCCTGACCCTCCATCAGGATTAAAGGTTGTGAGCATGACTCCAGACTCGGTGGGGCTGGAGTGGAAGCCTGGCTTTGACGGGGGCTTGCCACAGAGGTTCCGCATCAGGTGGGTCCCTGCCAAGGCAGGAAGGGGTGGCAGCTGATGGGACTGGGGCACTTTCCTGAACTGACTATCCTCCCTGTCATGCAGGTATGAGGCCCTGGGGACTCCAGGGTTCCACTACGTGGATGTGCTACCACCCCAGGCCACCACCTTCACACTGACTGGGCTGCAGCCTTCTACAAGATACAGAGTCTGGCTGCTGGCCAGCAATGCCCTGGGGGACAGTGGACTAGCTGACAAGGGGACCCAGCTCCCTGTCACTACCCCAGGTGGGAAGGGACAGTCTTGGGCAGGTTGGAGTGTTCCTCAGAGGACTTATAGGGTGGTATAGTGTAGTGGATACTGTTATTATTCCCCTTTTACAGATGAAGAAATTGAGGCCCAGAGCAGTTAAGCAAATTGTCCAGGGGCACACAGCTAGGAAGAGGTAAAAATGAGATTGAAACTCAGACAGATGAAAACCAGAGACCAGCCTTTTGCCTTTGATCTATAATGTCTGAATATGATTAGTAACCAAAGGAAATTAGAAAGTAGTTTGAATTCAGTGAAAATGAGGCCGGACTCAGTGGCTCATGCCTGTAATTCCAGCACTTTGGGAGGCAAGGTGGGAGGATTGCTTTAGGTCAGGAGTTCAAGACCAGCCTGAGCAAGAATAAGACACTGTCTCTACAATAAAAAGGAAAATTTTCTGGGAGGCCGAGGTGGGCGGATCGTTAGAGCTCAGGAGTTCGAGACCAGCCTGAGCAAGACCGAGACCCCATCTCTACTAAAAAAATAGAAAGAAATTATATGGACAGCTAAAAATATATATAGAAAAAATTAGCCGGGCATGGTGGTGCATGCCTGTAGTCCCAGCTACTCGGGAGGCTGAGACAGGAGGATTGCTTGAGCTCAGGAGTTTGAGGTTGCTGTAAGCTAGGCTGACGCCACGGCACTCACTCTAGCCTGGGCAACAGAGTGAGACTCTGTCTCAAAAAAAAAAAAAAAAAAAGGAAAATTAGCTGGGCATGGTGGCAGGCACCTGCAGTCCCAGCTACTTGGGAGGCTGAGGGAGGAGGATCACTGGAGCCCAGTAATTTGATGTTGCAATGAGCTATGATGTCACTACTGCACTCTAGCCTCAGGGACAGAGTAAGACCCTGTCTCAAAAAAAAAAAAAAAAAAAAGAAAAAAGAAAGAAAGAAATTTAAAGGAAATGAAACATAAAAATTTAGGGTTGCAGCTAAAGCAGTGCTTTAGAACGAAATTTATAGCATTAAGTGCTTATATTAGATTTGTTTAAAAGAGAAAAATGTGTTTCAAATGCATATTCTAAATTTTCATCTTAAGAAAGGAAAAAAAGAACAAATTAAACCTAAAGTAAACAAAAGGAAGGAAATAATGAAGGTAAGAAAAGAAATTAATGAACCAGAAACCAGGAAAACAATAGAGAAAATCAATGAAACTGAAAGCTGATTCTTTGGGGAAAAGAATCAATAATATTTATAAAGCTGTTCGATACAAAAGAGAGAAAACACAACTTACCAATGTCAGAAACGAAAAAGGGCCATTACAGCTGATCCCACAGACATTCAGAGCTCAACTAGGGAATAGTAGGGGTAACTTTATGTCAATAAATTCAGCAACTTTGATGAAATGGACAAATTCCTTGAATATGACTGATGAAGACACTGTGATGCTGGCAGGCACCGTTGTGTAGTGGTTAAGCCCACAGAGCTTGGCTCAGACAGGTCTGGGTTCAAGTTTCCCCTCTGCCACTTCCTGGTTGTGTGACCTTGGGTTAGTTCAGTTTCCAAAAACAAGATACGTCACAGATCTTCGTGTTTAATTTCTGAAAGGTCCACCTCACAGGGTTGTGAGGACTGAATAAGTTAATATATTGAAAGTGCTCAGAACAGAGCCCAGTACAAAGTAAGTACTATCTAAATATTCATTTAAAGAAATGGCCCTTGTTCACTCTCTGTTTATTTTGTCCCACAAAACTCCCTCTTTCTGTCTTCCCCTTGCTGACAGAGCAGCCTTTTTCTCCATGGAAGTAAGGACCTTTTCCCGCCCCTACAATCTGCCCTGCCCTGCCCCCCACCCCCACCCCATGCTAGTCTTCTCTTTGAGCACTAAAACATAAAGTGCTGCACTCACCTCCTTTGCTCTAGAACTTATACCTCTATTAAGAGACAGAGAGCCCAGAGTCTTTTTTGGTTAACTCAACAAATTGATAATCCAGGTGAAAAGGATCTTGCACATCATAAAGCACTCATCAATAATTAATTGTTATTGTTACTAACATTAGAATTGCTATTAATAGTATTGTCATTATGAACAGCAATTTCTAGCTCTCTTTGAAATATTAAGAAGCCATATAATAGTTCTCATATGTCTGAAAATCTCAAAAAGAGGCTGAGAAATATTTGAGGCTGAGAAACGTTCAAGGCTTATAGCTCGGATTCTTGATGTCTATTTACAATCTCTGTATCCACCCCTAGGCCTGGACCAGACTTCCGGAGAATCTGATGACCAGTTGCCCACAGAGCAGCCTCCTGCAGGCAAGTCCTCCGTCCCCTGAATCCTCCCCACCCTCGCCTGAGATGGAACTTCCTGGTCTCCGACCCCACATCTGCTGCTTGGTAGTCACAGCTCCTTAAGCCTTGGCTCCATCCCTGCAAACTCCCACCATGTCCTTCCTTAGCCCTTCTTCCTGCCTGGAGTGATAGATTTTCTCTCTTTCTGATTTAGTTTAATTCTGAAAGAATTAGCTAGCTCTGTGTCCTGTAAGGAGCCTGTATCCATTTGCTTTTGCCATGTAACAAACCACCCCAAACACGAGTGCTTACGGCAACAGACTTATTTCTCGATTCTACGAGTCTGGCTGAACGGTTCTGGGCTGGGCAGACTCGAACCATCTCTGCAGCCAGCCAGCAGTGTGGTCTAGGATGGTGCCTCCTCACGTGTCTGGCAGTCATCTGGCTCTTGGTTGGGACCAAGGAGATAACCGGGCCATGTGTCTCTGCTTGGCTTTTTCTCAGGGGTCCCAAGAGCAGCAAGAGAGGGCAAGTTCCCATTTACTAGCATTTTGCAAGATTCTGATTCTGTCACAGTTGCTGGTGTCTCCTTGGCCAGAGCCAGTGATACGGCTCCACGCAGAGTCAGCGTGGAAGGGGAGTGCTTAAGAGTGTGGGTGCAACGGGGGGGATTATAACCTCTTGGCAGACAGTCCCCATCGGAGCCTGAGAAGAAGGTTGCCAGTGACAGAAGTCCAGCTGTTGTTGGCACTGAATGAATTGCTTGGCTTGTGAAATTGAAAAGTCTAAGTGTGGCTGGATTCAGGTGCTCAGAAATTCCACCAGCAATCAGCATCTCACCCTTTCTCAACTTTACCTGTGTCTTTGGTGGCTTCCTGTTCAGGTTCTTCCATGAAGAGGGTGAAGAAGCCCTCCCCTGCCTCCAGCTTTGGTTCCACTTCTTGGCGGCCAGCAGAATTGTCCTAAATGTTCTGGCAAAAAGCTGCCTTAGGTCAAATACATGTCTCTTTCCCATGACTGTGGAAAGGGTAGGGGAGCCCTTCCCGTCCAGGCTGGGCCATGTGCCCACCGTGGAGCCTGGCCTGAGCCCTGTAGGCTGAGAGCTGGGGAGTGGCTGTTTCTCCGAAAGAAAAACAAGTGTTAGCAGAAGATGGGGAAATGGATGCTGAGAGATGTTTACTCAGAGGGGCTCAGCCTTGTCCTCAGGGATAGGGCAGAGGAGTCAGCCTGATACTGGCTGGGATGGAATGAGTGGAAAGAAGTCATTTGAGATAGAATTTGAAGGGTAAGAAGAAGTTTGCTTGAGAAGAAAAGACATTTAAAGACAGACACTTGACTGTTCCAAAGTTCAGAGGTGTGAATTTACTTCAGTGATTCTGGAAACAGCCAGTGGTTAGTTTGTGTGGCTGGATGGTCCAATACCAGGCTCTAAGGTTGGTGGACAAAGGATGGAGATATGGGAAGAGGCTAGATCACAGAAGTTCTTAAATGCCCAGCTAAGGAGCTGAAGCTCCCTCCTAAATCTACAGATAGGGTTCAGGCAAAGGTAGGACCTGCTGCTAATGGCTTGATCTGAGAAAGGACCACCTGTCCTTGGGTGGAAAGAAGGGGTGGGAAGGAGGACCCCTGCCCATCTGCTTCTCTGACCTCGGAAGAGGAACTCTGCTTGGTCAGAGAGGCCCACCCTGGGCCTAGAGCCAGTTGTTTTGGGCTCACTAAGGGGTATCTTCTGTCCCCAGGACCCTTGGGGCTGCCCCTGCTGCCTGTGCTGTTTGCTGTCGGGGGTCTTCTGCTGCTTTCCAATGCCTCCTGTGTTGGGGGATTCCTCTGGCAGCAGAGACTGAAGCGTCTTGCCAAGGGTGAGGAGAGACACCCCTGCCTGCGAGGATGGAGACGCAAGGGTGACGGGGACCCCTGGGGTTTCTGTATGTTGAAGGCCTTCTCAGGGCCAGGCAGGCTTGAATGGGGGTCTGACCCCTTTTTCCTATTCCCTCAGGCATCTCAGAGAAGACAGAGGCAGGGTAAGTGGGGATATTTTCTGTAAAGAAGACTCAGAGGGAGGAGGTTCGGGGTGACAGGTGGCAGAGGGTTGATGCCCAACTGCTCTCCAATCTCCCTCTTGGAAGGTCGGAGGAGGACCGCGTCAGGAATGAGTATGCGGAGAGCCAGTGGACTGGGGACCAGGACACTGGAAGCTCCACCGTGAGTAGGGTGGTTGGGACAGCCCCCTGACAGGGCGCTGACAGTGACTAAAATGCCATGTTAGCTTCAAGCTAATCATCACCCTGTCCAGGAACTGTGGTGTCAGAGGACGGAAAGGACTGCATCTGTTTTGTGTGTCTGTGTGTGACAGGTTAGCACCACAGAAGCAGAGCCACATTACCACTCGGTGAGGAGCTTCATCCCCCAGCTGCCCCCGATGCCGGAGGAGGCGTCTTATTCCCAGGGTGAGCCGTGACCACATCGGGACGCCCCCTACCCAGAAAGACCCCCGACATCCGAGCAGGGTGCCTTGATTATCCTTTCCTTCCGCTCTGACTCCAGGTTCCACAGGGTTTGAAGATGAGGGTATGGCCTTTCCTGGGCACCTGTATGATGAGGTGGAAAGAATGTCTGCCCCGCCTGGGGTCTGGGGACCCCTCTACGATGAAGTGCAGATGGTGAGGAGATTTGTGTCATCGGAAGTCTTTCCTGGGTAGTGCTGGAAGCCCACCTCCTACTGCTTGTGTTAGTTAGGGTAAGCTAGCTGCTGTGACAAAGAGGCCTGGCCACAATTTAGTGGCCTACACAAGATAGTTTGTTTCTTTCTCATGGTCACAGGTGAGTGGCCCAGTTGGACATGGTTATTCTGAAACCCAAGTTCTTTCCACACTGTGTTCCTCTGCCATCTCCCAGCACCCCATCTGAGTCTGCGTGGGTGGGCCAGTTCACCCAGTTCACTGGAGTTTCAGCCAGTGGGAAAGGGACAAAGAGAGTGTGGTGGAGGCACAACCCTACCTTATGGCCCAGGCCCAGAAATGGTACACACTATTCTCTCCTTCTGCTGATGAGGACATGGTCACATGGCCACACCTAACTGCAAAGGAGGCTGTGAAGTGTAGTCTGGCTTAGCCTCATTGCAGTTCTGTTACTGTGGAAGAAGGAAGGTGTGCATTTCCTTGGGTAATTAATCATCTCTCCTATGCTGGTTAAGCAGGAAGAGAAAGAATTTTTTGGCCCACTCTATTGAAAAGTCAAGGGACAGAATTGTCTTCAGGCACAGGCAGACTCAGACTTTCCTTCCTAAAAATATCCCTAGCAAGTCCAGGTTTGTATCTTATTAGATTAGAAATCTCTGTAATCCTAGCACTCTGGGAAGCCGGAGCGGGAGGATCGCTCCAGGTCAGGAGTTTGAGACCAGCCTGAGCAAGAGCGAGACCCCCGTCTCTACTAAAAATAGAAAGAAATGATCTGGACAGCTAAAAATATATATAGAAAAAAATTAGCCGGGCATGGTGGCACATGCCTGTAGTCCCAGCTACTTGGGAGGCTGAGGCAGAAGGATTGCTTGAGCCCAGGAGTTTGAGGTTGCTGTGAGCTAGGCTGACGCCACGGCACTCTAGCCTGGGCAACAGAGCGAGACTCTGTCTCAAAAAAAAAAAAAAAAAGAAATCTCCAGAGAAAGAGACTAGCTGTTTTTCAATAGCTTCAAATGCCCAGTGCTGACACTTATTGGTCTAGCTTGGGTCATTGGTCACTGCTGAACTGATCACAGAGGCAGGGGATAGAATATGCTAACTGGACAGGCCTGGATCAGGGCCCACCACAGAATCAGGGAGAAGGGGCCAGCCCCACTCAATTCACTGGACAGAGAGTGGGAGAGGGACAGAGAGCCCAGAGGGAAGTGGAGATGGTGGCTGGGCAGGCAAAACAACAGATAGGCACATTGACCACCAGCCCCCCAGCCCCACCCTGTCGCACAATAAGGGAGATGGGCAGAACCCCTGACTTTCTGTGTGGTCTTGGCCAGTGCTCTGGCACTTCTGGGCCAAGGATTTCCCTCTGTGACAAGATCCCATATGGGACTCTGTTCTCAGATGGAAGCTCGCCGCTCGCATGGAAAGAACGTGCACAACACGCTGTCCATGGTGCTGGCCCAGACGCGCCCTCTAAACACAGATGGCGTCTGCTGACTTTTTCTGCGAAGGGCCAGACAGTAAATATTTTGGGCTTTGTGGGACATACAGTCTTCCTCAAAACTGTGCAACTATTGTGTATACATAATGATTAAAAATTGAAAATTAAAAAAAAGAAAAGAGGAACGGCTCAACGCCGCCATTGTAGGGTAAAAACAGCCACAGATGACACGTAGATGAACAAGTGTGGCTATGTTCTAATAAAACCTTATTTTTGGACACTGAAATTTGAATTTCATATAGTTTTCCTTTGTCATAAATATTATCCTTTTGATTTTTCACCAGCAATTTAAAAATGTAAAACCATTCTTAGCTCTCGGGCAGTACAAAAGCAGGTGGCAGGCCATATCTGGATCATGGGCCAATCTGCTCTAAAGCTTGCTGAGCTAAAACAACCAATTTCTCCCAGCTTTAGGAAAAAGCACATCCCCAGTAAGGACCACCCTTCATGGTCTTTTTTCTCTTCTATTTTGATGGGAGAAATGCTTTGGAAATTCACAGACTAACAGAATCATGACTCACATTCCACAATTGCCATAGCTTATATCACAGACTTTTATATTTCAGACACTTAACTGATTTCCCTGACATGAAATCATGGGATGTCTTGGACTTGCTTCAAAACAGTACAGTTGGTGTGGTGAGGGGTAAGAAGATAGAGACATAGATAAATCAATTGACCAAGGGTTAAGTTGTTGAAGTTAGGTAGTGGGCACGTCGGGGTTCATAATGGGAGTTCATTATAATTGCTCTCCTCTTTGTATATGTTGGGTTTTTTCCATAATTAAAATCTGAAACACTTTTTTCTGGGAAGTTGAGCAGGGCTGTGCATGCCCCAGATCTGTGAGGATGTCCCCCAGGGCTTCTCTCCATGGTTCTAACACCACTTTTTGCCTGTTAGGGCCCCAGAGACCTCCACTGGCTGGAGGAGAAGTATGAGGATCCAAGAGGAATCTATGATCAGGTGGCAGGAGACTTGGAAACTATGGAACCTGATTCTCTACCCTTTGAACTGAGGGGACATCTGGTGTGAGAACTGGCTCAACACCCTTTTCCTGCTCCCACGGGACATAATACTCCAATGGTCCTTTTCATGCCAGCCTGGGCTGAGCTTGTCAAGTGAGCTTCATAAGATGCAAAGGGGCTAGACTTTTTCAAGAGAGGACATAGATGTGGGTAAGTGACAGAAGATGATTCAAGCTGGTGTTAAAGTATACACAAGGCTCTTCCTGGGGTTGGCTTTAGAAACTAACCTCTCCAAAGAGACAGAGTGAATTGTAAATGACATCTCAAAAGTGAAAAGCTACTCTGAGGGTCTTTATGCTTTTTGAAGTAAATTTTTTAGAAGTGGGAAAAGACATATTAAAAAATCCATTATTTTCAGTTCAATTACATCTGAAACAGCTAGTAAGTGGAATTTATGAACCTTTGTTATATCTTATCTATTCTTGTTTTATGATTTTTTATAGTTATCTAAAACAGAATGTGTAAACTATGACACACATGTAAACATAAATAGACTCTATAGTAAATAAAATAAACGGACTATTGAAAGAGCTAGATGCAAAAGAACACATACTGTATGCTATCATTTATAGAAACTCTACAACAGGCAAAACTAATCTATGGTGACAGAGATCAGTGGTTGCCTGGGGCCATGGCAGGGGGACTGACTGCAAGAAGGCAGGAGCAAACTTGATGGAAATATTCTATATCATGACTGGGGTGGTTACGCAGATGCACAGATTTGTCAGAACTCATTGAACTGTACACTTAAGATGGGTGCATTTCATTGTACACACATTGTACCTCAATAAAGGTGATTTTAAAAACCGACTCCAGGCTGGGCGTGGTGGCTCACGCCTGTAATCCTAGCACTCTGGAAGGCCGAGGCGGGTGGATAGCTCGAGGTCAGGAGTTCGAGACCAGCCTGAGCAAGAGCGAGACCCCGTCTCTACTAAAAATAGAAAGAAATTATATGGACAACTAAAAATATATATAGAAAAAATTAGCCGGGCATGGTGGCGCATGCCTGTAGTCCCAGCTACTCGGGAGGCTGAGGCAGTAGGATCGCTTAAGCCCAGGAGTTTGAGGTTGCTGTGAGCTCGGCTGACGCCACGGCACTCACTCTAGCCCGGGCAACAGAGCGAGACTCTGTCTCAAAAAAAAAAAAAAAAAACCGACTCCATAATGAAGCAACCCAGTAAGAGAATCCTTAGTTTTTATATTGAATATCAGGATAAGTGAGAAATCTGCCTATTTCCAAGAAGAATAGAGCATATGTAGTTAAGTATGATCTTTCTTTAAACCTCCACTTCTCTTTGATTAACCATATTATCATAACTTTAGTTCAAGTGTTTGTCAATATATTATTTTTTATCAGCCCAGACTAAAATAAATTTTTAACACCACAACATTTGAATACAAAAACACATTAGGATTCAAATGATTTCCCTTTAATTAAAAGACGATTTCATTCCTAAAAGTAGACCTCGAATGCCTATAGCGCCCTCCAATCAATGTCTCAGCCAAAAACGTTTGTGAAAATTTCCAAAACTCCCACCAGGGGACGGTACTGCCCCTTTTAAGAAGAACCAATCTAGCCTACTATCTGAAGCAGCGTGTGTATATTGGGTTCTGGAACTCAGGAGAAAGGTCTGAGCTAGAGATTAAAACTGGCCGGGGAGAGTCCTTTGCATGTAAGTGGCCACCGAACCCCAATATTAAAGGGTAAGTAGCTGTGGCAGCCATCGAGGCAGAGAGGACTCCAGGAGCACAATGTGGGAAGGGATTTTCCTAAAATTGCTGCTGAAGAGAAGCGGTCAAGGCAGGGAGTGGTAGGAATTAAGGCTAGTGAGATGTGCAAGGATAAACCCGAAGGTCATATTATGGGGTTTGTGCTTTATTCTGTGGGCGATGGGAAGCCAATGAATAGCTGCAACAACAAAAATAACAGACAGATGGCATTTATGAACTGTTTCAACATGCCAGTCCATATCCTAAGTTCTTTATATATATTATCTCCTGAAACCATCAGAATCACTCATGAGTCCAGTTTTCGTCATCCAGTGTCCATTCATCCACCTTTTTGCTGGTGACAATGCAGAGTATTCTCTCAGAAAGCAGAGTGCCCAGTCCCCAACTCTGGGTAGGCTTTGTGCATTGGACGAGCATGTTCTACTTGAGGCTCCAGGATTAGGCATGTCCCTGGACATGAGTCGGGGCGGGCCAGAGTATCTTATTCTTCAACCCCAAGGATGAGTATCAGAGTCATCAGGTGACCCAGTCAGAACAAATGGGGCGAGGACTCTCCCACTTAGGGCTCTGCCTCTGTGCTAGTGTTAAAACCCCTTTCCGGCCGGGCGCGGTGGCTCACGCCTGTAATCCTAGCACTCTGGGAGGCCGAGGTGGGCGGATCGTTTGAGCTCAGGAGTTCGAGACCAGCCTGAGCAAGAGCGAGACCCCACCTCTACTAAAAAAATAGAAAAGAAATTATATGGACAGCTAAAAATATATATAGAAAAAATTAGCCGGGCATGGTGGCGCATGCCTGTAGTCCCAGCTACTCGGGAGGCTGAGACAGGAGGATCGCTTGAGCTCAGGAGTTTGAGGTTGCTGTGAGCTAGGCTGACTCCACGGCACTCACTCTAGCCTGGGCAACAGAGTGAGACTCTGTCTCAAAAAAATAAATAAATAAATAAAACCCCTTTCCCTGTCACCACAGAATGGGTGATCACCCACACAAGGACCATCTGGGCCCTTCCTGCCCTTGCACAGCCCATTGTGTTCTGCAAGGCACTCAAGACTACTCACCTAGCCTCTTCCCCTCCCACACCCTCATTTTCAACTTCACTTTCCCCCAATCCTAGTTTTGTGCTTTGGGTAGGTCAGAAAAATGCTTTTTTCCCTCTGAGCAGTATTTGTTTCTACCTCCTTGCCTTCAATGTGTCTGTGATCTTGACGTGGGATACCCACCCTCTTTATCAGATAGAATTTGCAGAACATCTCTAATTCACGCTATACCCTGGAGGATGCATAGATAAATAATGCATCACATTATCTTCAATGTTCTGCAATTTCAGTATGATAGATCAATATTTAGGCATGGGTTGCTTTTTGTTTTGTTTCTTTTCTTTTTTTTTTTTTACAGAAAGGGTCTCACTGTGCTACCCAGGTTGGAGTGTAGTGATCATAACTTATGGCAGCCTCAGACTCCTGGGCTCAAGCCATCCTCCAGAGTAGCTGGGACACAGGCCCATGCCACCATGCCCGGCTGGAGCTCTTCTTATTTCTCTAGCTTAGGATATGCTTGCTTTTTGTGAATTCATGTTTTTTATCAGCCCTGGAAAATTCTCAGCCATTATTTCTTCAAAGATTTCATCTCCTCCATTCTCTCTAATTTCTAGTTTTGACACTTTTATTAGATATCTGATGTATCTTAATCATTTTTTATATATCAATCTCTTCGTCTCTCTTTGTTGTATAATTTGATATATTTGGGGGTATGAAGCTCTGATGCATCTTCTAGTTCAATTGTTCTGTCTTCAGCTATGTCTAATCCACTGAGTTTTCATTTTCATTTTGAAAATTACATTGGTTATATTTTTTCATCTCTAGACATTTCATCTATCATTTTATTTTTTTCATACTTACTTTTCTTTATTTTTAAATTTCAGAATATTATGGGGGTACAAACATTTTGGCTACATATATTCCCTTTGCACCACCCAAGCCAGGGCCACAAGTGTGTCCATCTCCCAGACAGTGCGCTCCGCACCCATTAGTTGTAAATTTACCCATCCCCTCCCCCCGCCTCCCACCTGCCTGGCACCTGATGAATATTACTTCCATGTGTGCACGTCAGTGTTTCTCAGTACCAATATGATGGTGAGTATACGTGGTGCTTGTTTTTCCATTCTTGTGATACTTCACTTTGAAGGATGGGCTCCAGCTCCATCCAGGATAATACAAGAGGTGCTAGATCACCATTATTTTTATGGCTGACTAGTACTCCATGGTATACATATACCACATTTTATTAATCCATTCATGTATTTATGGGCACTTGGGTTGTTTCCACATCTTTGCAATTGTGAATGGTGCTGGTATAAACATTCGAGTGCAGATGTCTTTATTATAGAACGACTTTTTTTCCTTTGGGTAGATACCCAGTAATGGGCTTGCTGCATCAAATGGTAGTTCTATCTCTGCAAGGATATCTCATTGCCTTAGAGAAAGGAAATTGGTGCACTGAAATTCAGGAGTGGAAGAAAGACTACCGTTTTATTCTGCCCTCCTTTGTATTAATTTTTATATAAGCTGCACATGTAATAAAAAAGTTTAAATACTTTTCTTTAGCTCAGGCTTTGCTGGATGTCTAATCTGTCTCTTGTCACTGAGCTCTATGAATTGCACACTGAAGACAAGACAGCAGAAAGAGGAAGTTAAAATCTTGAGGCCTGGGGCATGGGGGACAGGGGCATTAAAGCTGGTTATGTGACTTCAGGCAGGTTTCTCCACCTCTCCAATCCTCTACTTTTAAAATCTGCAAATTAGTGGTTGCGCAGTAAAGAATGAACCTTGCTCAGCTCCAATCCTGCATGGTGAGAGCATCTTTGTGGACCTGGGGAGCTTGAGACATGCCGTAGCAGCTTGACCACTGGAGGGGCTCCAGACAAGGTCAGTCATGCAGGTGGCCAGCCATGTCTACATGACTGACCCCCAATAAAGACTCTGGACATCGAGGCTCTGGTGAGCTTCCCTGGTTGTTGGAACTCTCTATGCACATTGTTATACAACATGACTGGGAAAATTGAGCACTGTTCTCTTGCCTCCACTGGGAGAGGACAACTAGAAGCTTGCTCCTGGTGTTTCCTGGGCCCTGTGCACCTCTTCTGTTTGCTAACTTTAATCTGCATCCTTTCACTGTAATAAATCATAACCATGAGTACAATGGCTTTTCTGAGTTCTATGAGTCCTTCTAAAGAATCGATGAACCTGTGGTGGTCTTGGAGACCTCCAAACACAGGGGCAATTAATGGCATATAACTTATCAATGGAGACAGGCATCAGTGAGATTGTGCACACAGCACCAACAATCCAGCCAGTACCTACGGAGCACATCGTGTGTACCAGGTTGTGTGTGTCCATTAATTGGATCCTCATACCAACCCTAGGAGGCTGATACTAAGATTAATTTTTACTTTTCCTTTACTATGAAATGTATTGTACCTTTGGGAATGTATAAAGCATAGATCATAGCTTTAAAAAATACTTATAATGTGAACAACTGTGAATCATCAACCATGTTAAGAAAACAAGACACAGAAGACCCCTACGCCTCTACCCAGTTACAACTCCTCCCATCCCCGGAGGTAACCCTCTCTGACTTTTGTGATAATCATTTCCTTGCTTTTCTTATCTTCATAGTTTGACCACCCACGTATGTATCGCCAACATTTTATTTTAGCTTCACTTTCTTGCTTTTGTATATATTGAACAGAATAATACAGCTTGTCCTGCTTGGTGTCTAGCTTCTTTCCCTAATATTGGGAGATTTAGCCTTGTGCTTGAATGTATTAGTAGCTCACCCTTTTTCATTACTGTATAGTATTCTGTTGCATGAATATACTACGTGTTCCATTTTCCTGTTGATGGAAATGTGGGTGGTTTCTATTCGGGGTGATTACAAACAGTGCTCCTCTGAACGTCCTTTCCTATACATGTTTCCTAAAGCCCATGTTCAAGGTTTCTGGCATATGTGCTTAGCAGGGAACAGCTGGGCTATAGGTAATCCATATTTTCAAATTTATTCAATAAGACTGCACTGCTTCCAATTTTAAGATGAAGCGATTGCAGCGAGAGAGGTTAGGTACCTTGCCCAAGATCACAAAGCCAAACGGCTTTGAACCCAGGGATCCTTGCTCCAGAGCCCAGGCTCTCACTTGGCACCCCTGCCACATGTTGGGCACCTAGTAAGTGTGAGCTGTTGTGCTGAGGATTGTTGGGGGCTGTTACTGGGGGGCTCCTCTCCTGTTACCGTTACTCTGAACTGTGTCCCCATCAGTTAATAATTAACTGCCCCCCCCAAGGAGCCTGTGACCCTAAAGATTTGTCTGGTTAATCAGTCACTGGCCCCTGCCTCAGCCAGGCACAGTTGGTGAACCTGCTGCCTCCAAAGTCCCTTGCCCTGACGCAGAGGTGGCAAGGGATCCATGATGCTCCGGACCTGTCGAGTGCTCTACTCCCAAGCCAGCCCCTCCGCAGGCAGCTGGCAGCCCCTGAACTTTGATGGGGGTGCCTTCCACCTCAAAGGCACAGGAGAACTGACAAGGGCTTTGCTGGTGCTGCGGCTATGTGCCTGGCCCCCTCTGGTCACCCATGGGCTGGCGGTGAGCAGTGACCCTCAAGGACTGGCCTAGAGGCTCTCCATGGCCCAGCGCTGAGCCTTTGCTCCCTGTCCCCAGCTCCAGGCCTGGTCTCAGCGACTCCTAGGCTCCCGGATCTCGGGTGCGCTTCTCCGAGCATCCATCTATGGGCAGTTCGTGGCTGGCGAGACGGCAGAGGAGGTGAGAGGCTGCGTCCAGCAGCTCCAGACCCTGGGCCTCCGGCCCCTGTTGGCAGTGCCCATTGAGGAGGAGCCAGACTCAGCTGCCAAGACTGGGTGAGTAGGGCCCCGGGCCCAGGGAGGCTGGGAGGATGGTAGGAAGGGGCTTTGCCGCCTCCAGGCCCTGACGCCTGCCGGCTGAGCAGTGAGGCCTGGTACGAGGGGAACCTCAGTGCTATGCTGCGGTGTGTGGACCTGTCACGAAGCCTCCTGGAGACCCCTGGCCCTGCCAGGAACAACTTCATGCAGCTGAGGGTGACGGCGCTGACCAGCACTCGGCTCTGTGTAAGGGGCAGGCGAGACTGGGGTGGGGGGAGGGTGCGCTGCCCACCAGGGTCCCCTCATCATCCCACCCACCACCCCATTGCAGAAGGAGCTAACCTCGTGGGTCAGAAGGCCCGGGGCCTCCTTGGAGCTGAGCCCTGAGAGGCTGGCAGAAGCCATGGACTCTGGGCGGGTAAGGACCCCAGGGGGGCGTGTGGGTCCCCTGCACTGGGATGTAGCAGGCTCTACACGCAGGATGTTCAAAGTGTTTAACTTCTGCTACTTCCCAGGCTTAGAACGATCAGCATAAATGTGGCTGTAGCTCAGAGGCATGGTTGAAATGAATGGAATAGGGTCATCTGGGGGCTCTAAGGGATGGACTGGGGCCGGGGGCTCTCAGAGGTGGCTTTGGGACAGCAGCTCTTTATCAACCAGAAGAAAGTACAGCGATGTGTTATCAGTCACCACCGTCACACTGATGTGTGCTGGCTGCATGTAAGTTCTGATTAGACCAACAGAATTTTAATTAATTAATTCCTTCCTTCCTTTTTATCTTCATAAAGTTGCCAGTGGCAACTACGACTCCACCTTGTATAATGTGTATCTTTCTATTCCTGTGGTTTTGTTTTGCTAAGTTTGGAGGGCAAATTTTCCCCAACATTTTACAAAAAGTTTCAAACATACAGAGAGGTCAAAAGAATTGCACAGTGAACACCTGTATGCTCGCCAGCTTTAAGATTTAACTATATTTGCTTTAAACCGCAGCCATCCCTATATCCATCCCTCTTTCCCTCCATCAATCCAGCTTATTGTTTGAGCGTTTCAAAGTTGCAGACATCAGTACACTTTCCCCCTAAATGCTTCAGGCTGTGAATTATTAATTAGAACTCAATAATTATTTGCAGTACTATTTTTTTTTCATTTGAGGTCAAACTTACACGCAACTCTACAAATTGTAGGTGCGTGCCCTTGGTGAACATTGACAGACACACGCACCTGAGCAATCCAAGCCCCTCTCAGGACGCAGAACATTTCCATCGCTCAGGAGTTCCCTCCATTGGTCAGGGGGCAAGATTTAAATTTACACAGACAACATTATGTCAGCTTTCTTACTCTGTTTCTCACTTTTCCCACTGAGCACTCTGATTTTAAGACCCATCCATGTGTCTGTATATGTCTAACCCATCGCTTCTAACTGTGTCATTTACCTCTCCAGGGTGGACACCTGGGTGGTCTCCAGGTCTCCAATGCTATGGTGGACATGCCAATGTTTGTTTGTTTGTTTCTTTTCTTTTTTTTTTTTTTTGAGACAGAGTCTTGCTCTGTTGCCCTGGGTAGAGTGCAGTGGTGTCAGCTGCAACCACAGGCACATGCCACCATGCCTGGCTAATTTTTCTATTTTTATTAGAGATGGGGTCTTGCTCTTGCTCAGGCTGGTCTCGAACTCCTGAGCTCAAGCGATCCTGCAGCCTCAGCCTCCCAGAGTGCTAGGATTACAGGTGTGAACCATCATGCTCATGTCTACTAAAAATAGAAAAATTAGCTGGTTGTAGTGGTGCGTGCCTGTAGTCCCAGCTACTCGGGAGGCTGAGGCAGGAGGATCACTTGAGCCCAGGAGTTTGAGGTTGCAGTGAGCTATGGTGACACCACTGCATTCCAGCCTGGGCAACAGAGAGAGTCTCTGTCTCCAAAACGGGAAAACGGGGCTGGGCAGGGTGGCATGTGCCTATAGTCCCAGCTACTTCAGGAGGCTGAGATGGGAGGATTTCTTGAACCCAACAGTTCGAGGTTGCAGTGAGCTATAATTGTGCCAGTGCACCCCAGCCTGGGCGACACAGGGAGACCATCTCTTGAAAAACAAACAAACAATAGTATATGAAGTCGTCTTTTAGTTATGAACATGGATTGTGTGTGTAATATGTGCTGGCATTGTTCTGTCCTAAGGATGTCCAGGCACATCCCACATATGATCCCATTGTATGCACACAACAACTCCAAGAGGTAGATACTATTATCTTCATTTTACAGAGGAGAAAACTGAGGCCCAGAGAGGTTATATGACTTGCCCAAGGTCACACAGTAGATGGTAGAGCCAGGATTCAAACCCTGATTGTGGGCTTATAACCACCTCAATAAATAGTATCTATCTGATATCGCTACTTTTCAGATTTCTAGTAACTTCTAAACTTTTTCCCCCTTCCTAGTGGTGGGGGAGAGGAGGCTTAGGCCCTAGAAGCGTCCAGGAGTCCTGAGCTCTTCTCACCTCCCCTGCTGCCCCCCAGAACCTCCAGGTCTCCTGCCTCAATGCCGAGCAGAACCAGCACCTCCAGGCCACCCTGAGCCGCTTGCACCGGGTGGCGCAGGTAACTCCTCCTGCTGCGGTCTGGCTCTGCTGCCCCCCGCCCTGGACACCCCTGGGCCCCTGACCGCAGGCTGTCTCGCCCTCAGCACGCCCGGGCCCAACACGTGAGGCTCCTGGTGGACGCCGAGTACACCTCGCTGAACCCCGCACTCTCTCTGCTGGTGGCTGCGCTGGCCACGCGCTGGAACAGCCCCAGGGAAGGCGGGCCCTGGGTGTGGAACACTTACCAGGCCTATCTGAAGGTGTGTCGTGCGCTCTAGGGGGATGCTGGCTGGGATCCCAGCGCCCTGACCTACCCAAACCGGCCCGCAGGACACACATGAGCGGCTGGGCCGGGATGCTGAGGCTGCACACAGGGCTGGCCTGGCCTTTGGGGTGAAGTTGGTCCGAGGCGCATATCTGGACAAGGAGAGAGCGGTGGCCCAACTCCAAGGGACAGAAGATCCCACTCAGCCTGACTATGAGGCCACCAATTGGAGGTAGGCCTGGGCCAGCCGGCCTGCGTCGAAATAACACCACCTACCCTGCAGTCAGAGCTCTGCGCTGAGCTTCCCCGGTGTCTAAGCGGCACTCCCTCTCCCTGCTCCTGACACTTCCCACTCTTCCTGCCCTCTCCTTTGTCCCCTCCCCCCAAGTCTGTTCCCCACTTGCAGCCAGAGGGAGCCTGTTCATACCTGAGTCAGATCCTGCTCCCTGGCAGTTCAAACTCCTTTCTCACTCTCGGGCTCTCCATAAACTCCAAATCCTCCCAGTGGCCCACAGGCCCCCATCATTGGCCCCTGTCACTTCTCTAACTTCATCTCCTCTCACTCTTCCTCTCACTTCACTCCAGCCACCCTGGCCTCTTTGATGTTGCCCAGGGCCTTTGCACTTCCCATTCCCACTGCCTAGAACATTCTTCCTCCAGAAGAATGCCCAGCTGCATGGCCCAACCCCTCACCTCCTTAGGTCTTCACTCCTTGGTACCTTGTCAGGTGGCCACAGGGACTTACAAAGGTTACAGGGTGAGTGGCCAAGCCGTGGTTGGAATCTAGGCTGATATCCAAGACCTGCGAGGGCTCCTGGGCACATGTGTGTACCACAGGCTTAATAACTGGCACCGACCCAAGCTCAGTGGCACACACCCGTAGTCCCAGCTACTCGGGAGGCTGAGGTGGGAGGATCGCTTGAGCCCAGGAGTTCAAATCCAGCCTGGGCAACATAGCGAGAGCTCATCTTTAAAAAAATTAATAATTTGCACTACTTTTAAATTCAGATATAATTCATATACTACAAAATTCATCATTTTAACATGTACAATTCAGTGGAATTTACAATATTCACAAGGCTGTGCAACTATCACCACTATCTGATTCCAGAACATTTTCATCACCCCAAAAAGAAACCTCATACTCATTGGCCGTCACTTTCCATTCCCTCCTCCCCTCAGCCCCTGGCAACCACTAATCTACTTTCTGTCTCTGTGGATTTGCCTATTCTAGACATTTCACATAAAGGAATTCGTAAACATATGGCCTGTGTATTTGGCTTCTCTCATTTAACGCTTGCAAGGCTCATGCACGTTGTAGCATACAACAGTACGTCACCCCTTCTCATGGCCAAATAATGCCCCATTATGTGGCCATACCACATTTTGTTTATCCATTTAGCAGTTGATGGACACTGGAACTGTTTCCACTTTTTGGCTAATACTGCTAGAAACATTCACGTTTTAACATTTTTGTGTTAACCTACATTTTCAATTCTCTTGGGTGTCGACCTGGGATTGGAAGTTCCATCAGACAATAACTCTAACGTTTAACTTTCGGAGGAGCTTCCAGCTGACTTTCCAAAGTGGCTGCATCATTTCATACTCACACCGTCAACGTATGAGTGTTTTACTTTCTCCACATCGTTTCCAACATGGCACCATTATTGTTTCAGTATAGATTTTGAGTACATAATAAATTCCTGTGGTTCAAAACTCCAACTGACATGAAAATGAATACACTGACATATTTCACTTCCACCCACATCCCCATCTGGCCATGGAGTCTCCCTGCCCCTCACAGGGAACCACTTTTCTTAGTTTCTTACATGTGTTTCCTGAGTTTCTGGATGGATACACAGGCAAATACAACAGTATTTTCTTATTTATTTATTCAGTTAGTTTTGCACCAAAGGCGTCACGCCTGCACACTGCTCCCTGCTTTTCCACTCGACTGTGTACCTCACAGGCGGAACAGTCCAGTGCTAATGAGCCTGGGTGCTGTCCCCACTTGGCCACATCTAACTGTGTGACCTGGGGACAAGAGACATAACCCTTCTCAGTTTCGGTCTCCTCTGTAAAATGGGGATAATGAGAACATCTAGCACACAGAGTTGATTGGAGAATTCCATGAGCGACTAGATTTTCCCAGAGGAAAGAGAATCCCAGCATCGCACGTGAAGGGGTTCACTAGAGCAAACTGAGTGCAGGGATCACTTACAGAAGTGCGGACAAGGTTGGGGGGTGGTTCCCCACAAGGAATGCGAGGCACCAGGAACTCATAAGAGCAGGAAGCTGTTTCCACCCCTGCGCTGTGGCTGAGAGAGGGAGGCCACCCTAGTGGCGCTGAAGCCACCTGGAGAACACAGCCAGGGAGAGCAAGGGAGGGGCCGGGGGTGAAATACCCGCTCTCTCTCCTCCCGCCTTCCGATCTCCCGCACGCAGCTCCACGGGTGATGCAGGATATCACAGCCGACTTCCTGAGGGGCAGAGAGCAGATCTGGGGGCAGCTGAGAATAGCCAGCGTAGCACGAGACGTTCCCAGGGTGGCACGGGGCCTGTAGCGAGCTTGGAAAGCACTGGCCAGTCTTCTGACCTGTGCACATCAGTGCCCTGACGGCGCCCTGGTCCTTTCTCACAGCTGCGTGATACTTCACTCTCCTCTCTGTGCCACTTAACCAGCTTCCCACTTACGGACTTTTGCATTGTTGCTGATCAGGTTCTGTTGACAATGCTGCAGTGAACAGCCTCGGGTACACGTCACCCTGTGCATGTGATGTTACCCTTTGCCGTGAGACTGCCATTGTGCCTAAGACTTTATACACACCCTCATCTCACTCCATCCTCACAACAGCACTGGTTGGTGAACTCACACTGTTACAAGAGAGGAAAGTGGCTCAGAGAAGGGATGTCCCTTGCAGCGGGCGCAGATGGAACGGAGGCACTTAGGCGCAACCCACCCCAAATCCCTGAGCCCTGACCCTCGCTGACCAGGTGAGCTGAACGGAGCATCCCGCTTTAGTTACAGCCGCTGTTTGGAGCTGATGCTGACCCAGGTGTCCCGCCACGGCCCCATGTGCCACCTCATGGTGGCTTCCCACAATGAGGAATCAGTTCGCCAGGCAACCAAGCGGTATGAGGTGGGGGATGGGAAACAGGGACCAAAAGAAGACTCCCTCCCTTCCTCTCCCTTGCTCATGTGCCACATACGGGCAGAGGGCAGTGGATATGCGACAAAAGGAGGAACAATGAGGTGTTCTGGGGAGGATATTACAGATCTTTAACCCCTGCTATGCCTGTAAGTTCTGTAGGCCCCAGATGGACAAAGCATTGCCCCTTATTTGCTGGGCATGGGGAGGTCTGAGGGTTCCAGGGAAGTGGCTGGAACTCACTGGGGGGCCTTCAAGGGACTCAGAAGGTAGTTATTTATCACCGAGTTTGGAAATACTTCAATATTTGAATTACTAGAACAGCCATACATGTGTGTAACAGCTGACTTGCAGTTCCAGATCCAGCCAGGGTCTGGACTGACGATGTGGCCTTTTCTGTAGCATGTGGGAGCTGGGCATCCCTCTCGATGGGCCTGTCTGTTTTGGACAACTTCTGGGCATGTGTGACCACGTCTCCCTGGCATTGGGTATGTGAATGGCCCATTCCCCCTCCCCCCGCTCCCCACCCCACAGCCCCAGGCCTCACTCCCTCCCAGCCAGATCCTTCTACCCTTTCCACCCAAGGCCTGGCCAGGCTCCCACCTGGAGCCTGTAGCTGGCTTGGCCTTCAGACCCTTCCAGACAGATGCGTTACTCCAACACCTGCGGGCAGTACGGGCTGTGTCTCTGTGTCTGCTGTCTCTTGCTTTGCTGGTTCTGGATTGTAGTGTCTCGTTTCCTTGTGCTTTGTTAGCTGTACTACATTGCTCCCCAGGGCCTGCCCCTGGATGATTTATGTTTTCTTCTGCCACGTGCTAAGGGGTACAAAACCACTTTATCCTAAATTTCCAGCTTGATGTTTCTTGAAACATCCTAGTGATGCAAATTTGGGCTGCAAATATGTGAGGGGGCTACATCTTCCCTGATGTGCTTATTACGGCCAAGGCCGTTCTCTGGGTGTGAGGGAAGGTGGGAGGGCTGGCTTCTTGTTAACTCTTTTTTTTTTTTTTTTGAGACAGAGTCTCACTCTGTTGCCCAGGCTAGAGTGAGTGCCATGGCGTCAGCCTAGCTCACAGCAACCTCAAACTCCTGGGCTCAAGTGATCCTCCTGCCTCAGCCTCCCGAGTAGCTGGGACTACAGGCATGCACCACCATGCCCGGCTAATTTTTTCTATATATATTTTTAGCTGTCCATATAACTTCTTCCTATTTTTAGTAGAGATGGGGTCTTGCTCTTGCTCAGGCTGGTCTCGAACTCCTGAGCTCAAACGATCCGCCCACCTCGGCCTCCCAGAGTGCTAGGATTACAGGCGTGAGCCACCACGCCCGGCCCTTGTTAACTCTTACTCTGAGGGTATAGCTTTTCTGGGTTCCAGCTTAATTTGGGGACATCCTCCTTTATAACTCTCACCTCAGTCAGGCTTTGAGCCTGACCCTCAACTGACCCCTGCAACTCGATAAGGTCATCAGAGAGCAGCTCAATTTTGCATTCGGGGCAGAAGTGGCTTCCTATGTGTCCCTCCCCTTTGTGGGTTTTCACTTTCTCTTCATTTTTGGAGTAATAAATTTCTTACTCACTTGGCATTTTAATAACTTTAAGAATATTTTTAAAAACATTTGCTCTAGGATTTTTCGTTTGTTCAGTGAGAAATATTGTCCAGCGCACCCAGTGTGCCGTGTTCTCAGAAATGAAGTCTCTGCTCCAGATGGGGACTGGGGAGCCTCTCCCCACATCCGAGCCCATGCGCTGCCAACGCTCTCCCCCCAGGGCAGGCTGGCTATGCAGTGTATAAGTCCATCCCCTACGGCTCCCTGGAGGAGGTGATCCCCTACCTGATCCGGAGAGCCCAGGAGAACCGGAGTGTGCTTCAGGGTGCCCGTCGGGAAGAGGCGTTACTCCGCCAAGAACTGCGGCGGAGGCTGCTGGGGGGAGGCCTGAGGGTACGCCATTAGCACCCCTGGGGGGCATGTGGTCAATAAAGGTCCCAAGCTATCGCCCAGGCTGCTGTCCTGCATTGAAGCCACCACCTTGAGGAAGGATTCTGGACCGCAGCCAGCCCAAGCAAGGGGACTCTGCAGCTCAGAGATCTTTAGATGACCCTGGGGCAGAGCAAGGGCATTAACTGAGGACTAAGGAAGCCTCCTCTCAACTCTGAGGCAGCCTGTCCTGAGATGGCCTGGTCAGTGACTCATGCAGGAACTTTTGGTCACCCCAGTGAATGCCTAGATGAAAAGCAGACACCAAACCATGAAAATCATGAGGCTCGGCCGAGGCCACATGTCCAGGGAGGGACAGAATGAAGAGCAAAACCACCCTCTCAGTTAATGACACTGAATGAGGCCCCTTCTGGGCTAGGTTCTGAGGTGAACAATGCTGGGGACACAACAGTGACAAAGACAACCCCAGGCCCTGCCTCACAGGGCTCTTAGTCCAGTGGGGGTAGACGGATCCATCTTCAGACAGTGACACTGCAGAGTGGCCACAGCTATGATGGGGAAGCCCAGGCACAGTAGTCAGGGCTGTGTTGGGGAAGCCCAGGGGGCTGTGGGAGGCCAGGGAGGCCCCTGACGCACACTGGGGGTGACCAAGAGGGCATCCCAGAGAATTCATAAGATCAGCTGGTGAAGACTGAGGAGCGCATTCAAAGGCAAGTGCATGTGACACAATGCGTGTGACACAGATTGGGGAGTGGACAGACAAGGATGGAGGGTGGGCAGGGCGAGATGATGCCAGACTGCAGGGCTTGGACTTTGTCCCAGGGGCACTAGGGAGTCAGGAGGGTTTCAGGCAGGGGAGGGACAGGGTCAGAAAGATCCCCCTGGCTGCCATGCAGAGGGGGGACCAGAGAGTGGAGACAGGCTGGGAGCCCAGGGGAGGCTGGGACAGGGCCGGGGTGCGGGGAGGGCAGGTGGGGGGTGGTAGAAAGGACAGTCAGGTGGCTGAGAGGATGGGCTATGGGGCTGACGGGCCAGGTGGAGAGGTGAGGCCCAGGGCTCTGGTTTGCAAAGGGGGACAGTTGGGCCAACCCTAGATGGGGACAGGGAGAAAACACAGTTTTGAGGCCAGTGTGGGACCCGCTTGGTGTGACAGGTCCTAGGGGACGTCCAGGGATAGGCATCCAGAGGGACTTCCAGTCCTGGGGCTCAGGGGAGAGGCGGGAGCAGCTACAGAGAGGAAACTCTTCGGGGGTGGGTAAGAAGCATGGGACGAAGACAGCCAAGGACAGGGATCAAGTAGGGCCCGCGTCGCAAAGAAGTCCTGTGGGTCGGCAAGAAGTGAGGAAGGTGCAGCGCACAGCTCTGGGTCGAACACGACTGACTTTTCTCTGGGGTCACTCCCGGGCCAAGGGGACACCTCTCTGGGAGGCTAAGGCTACTGCGCAAGCGTGGCAGGAGGTCACTGATGCGCATGTGCTTGGGATTCCCGCTCATACTGCCTAGCGCGCAGGGGTCACGTGACAGTCACATGAAGACCACAATGGAGTCCAACGGTAGGTGCAAAGCCACCAGGATAGAGGTCTGGACTGAGAACTAGAGCTTTCGAGGCCTTCAGATCTCCACCAGGCTCCTCCCCCCGCCCTCAGACTCCGCCCTCAGACCCCCGTTTCCCTCAGCCCTTGCCCCCCGCCTGCAGGCCGCACCGCAACAGGCAGACACTCCCCTAGGCCCCAGTCCCCGCCTCCACCCCCGCAGACCCTCGATTCTGCCTTTCGTCCCCCGACCTCCTGCTGGACTCAGACCCCACACGTCCCTCCTCAGACCCCTTTCCCAGTCCTCGGATCCTGTCCTTAGAGCGCCCTCCCTTGGGCCCCTCTCAGATCCTAAACCACAGGCCCCTCTTCCTCCAACCGGTAATCTTCAGAGCCGCCTCCTGCGCCCTCGGACTCCTTTCCCAGGCTCGGATCCTATCCTCACCGCGCTTTTTACTACCCTTGCACGCCCCCTCCCAGCCCTCGGACTGCCTTAGACCCCTGACCTGCGGGTATGTAGCTCTCCCAGGCCCCACCCGAATCCTCATTTGGAGGCCTCCCGTCCCATCAGACCCCTCCTGAATCCCCTCTCCGTCTAGACTGCCCCCCCCCCCCCGACTCCCAGCAAGCTCTGTTTTTACTGCTTTATTGTTGCCAGAGGCCCGGCCCTTCACTTCCTCCTGCCCTCATGAGACCCCCCCTAGCTGGCCCCTGCCCAGGAACTGACTGAGTCTGCAGCCCACGGATGCCCTCGCTGTCCTCTCGCTTCCCCGTGGAGCTGGGCTCCGTGCGGGATCCGGACACCCAGGTGGGCCGTCTGCATCGCCTGGCTGTGGCTGGGGGCCCAGGTTGGGGCCTGACCAGGCTCCTGCGGAGAGGTGAGGGCCTGGCTGTTGGGACCGCCCGCCCGTAGGGGCAGGATTAAGGAGCAGTATGGAGGGTGTGGCCAGTCAGCAGTTTTGTCCTGGGAACCTTCTGCGTGCCAGGCTCTGTGGTCCATGATGGGGATTTGAGGGTGAACATGACCTCTAGATCGTTGTGAATGAAATGTAATAGGCTGAGGATGAGGGTGAGACACGTTAGACAGGATGGCAGTTCAAGTGGGGGTGATACTTGCGTCCCACAGTATAAGAGCCAGTCAAGCAAAAGGAGGAGGGAAGGGACAGACTCTTGGAAGATGGAATAGCCTGTGCGAAGGGCCCTGGAGTCATGATGCACTGCGCATGTGTGAGTAGCGGCAGGACTCAGGGAGAGGACTGAGGCTGAAGGGGTGTGAATTTTGTTGGATTTTGTTGTGTGTGTGATGGGAAACCATTGGCGTTGTAAGCAGGAAATTAACATGACAAATAACATTACATTAACAATTTCCATTGATTTTTTTAAAGTTGATTATATATCTAGCCACTTTCTGAACTTGCTTAATAGTTATAATTGTTGATTCTTTTAGGGTTTTTTTTTTTTTTTTGTTATTTGCAGATGGTGGCAGTTTGGTTTCAGCCCTTCGGTATTTAAACTCTAATTTGTTTTTCTTGACTTAAGGTATTGGCCAGAACTCCTAAACCACGTTGTCGGAGGACATCTATTTCCTTGTTCTTGATATTAAGGGGAATTAGTCTGTTTTCGAATTAAGTATCATGCTTGCTGTTGTTTTTTTGGTTTATAATTTTTAGCAAGTGAGAGAGTTCCTATCTGAGTTTTCTAAGGTGTTTTTTTCCTAATGATAAGTAAGTATTGAATTTTATCAAGCACTTTTTCTGTATCTACTGAGTTAAACGTGATTTTTGTCCTTTACTCCAACATGAATGAATTTTGTTACATTGATAGATTTTCTTATGTTGAAACATCAATTTTATTTTATTTAGGGTTTTGCATATATGATTGTAAATGGAATTGATATCTAATCTTATTTTCTGGCTCTCATCTGGTTTTGGAATCAAGGTCATTCAAAATGAGCCTTGCTCTCTTTTTCTTTTTGGGGAACAACTTGTACAAGACTATGTAGTCCTTAAAATGATTTGTGTTTTAAGAAGAGACCTCCCTGGGGCAAGATGAGTGCAGAAAGCCAGTTAGTGTGCCATTGCAAAAGACGGTGATGCCTTTGGACTTTAGGACGAGGGAAAAAAAAAAAGATGATTGGCTGAATACAATGTGATGCAGTGAACATGGTATTCAGAGGTTCCTGAGGGACTACATTTGGAGGGATTTCATGGCAGAGACCAAGCTGTCTTGGATGAAGTACATGATTGATTAGCCATGTCTGCCAAGGACATAGGAGTGCAGGAGTGCAAGGATGAGGACATCACGCATTTGACCTTCCTGGGATAGGGGCTGGAGGAAGAAGAACTTGGGAATGATGGGTGGGGAGATACAGGGGTTGGGGCAGAGGGTGAGTGGTTGGGAGGGGAATCTGAGCAGGGTGATGGTGCGGAGAGGGGCACAGGCATAGAGTTGGGGGTGCAGAGGGGGTTGCTGCCTGGATTTAGCTCTTAGATGCAGTGTTCAGAAATAAATTTGAGAGATTTCCTGATAAAATTCAGAGAGTTTGCCTTCCTTGAAGAATTGGATGCTGGCCGTGTGGGACTTGTGTGTACCACACTGAGTTTAGCACTGGGTGGAGGCTGACTAGCCTGGACAGTGCACAAGGTTCCTGTAAGCCACAGTCCCTATGCATCCTCTTCCTCTTGGCCCCTGGGGACCTTTGTGTGATTTTGCCACCTTTGGAATGGGGGACGGTTGTTTGCAGGGCAGGTAGATGTCACCCCTTGTTCTAGCTCTGTGGACTTAATGGTGACTTCTGGGGCGCTGTGTTGAGACAGAGTCTGAGTTAGAGTCCTCAGCAGCTGGAGGGTAGGGGTTCCAGGACAGAGATGGAAACTGGGGTCAAGGGTCACCCAGTCCAGGAGAGAGTGTAGAGGCTGGGAATTGGCAAGGGTGTTTGCCTTAGTGGCCGTCAGGACCCCTGTCCCTGAAGGATGGAGCTGGGACCGTCCTAAGCCTCCCCACCCCTCAGTTGTGCAGGTAGATGCTGAGAACTCTGCTGGGCAGACGGGGCTCTTCCTCTCGGCACTGCTGGGCCACACCTCTGCGGTGCAGCTCCTGCTGGCCTTTGGTGCCAACCCGAACCAGTGAGTGGACAGGCGGTGTTGCCCCCACGCTCCCAGGGTTCTCTTCCCCTGAGGCCTCTCCCTCGTGACTCCTTTCCCATTCTTGGTGACCCTGCATGTCCTCTCCATTAACCCCTTCTCATTCCCCAGTGACCACTCCCATTCTGCGCCGCCCCTTCAAAGACCCCATTGTGTCCTCAGGTGACCCCTCCCATCCTGATTCCCACCTCCCAGGTTCACAGTGATTCCTCCCTTCCCTCAGGGCCCGATCTTGCCACTTTGGGGGCCTGTTCCATCCCTTTCCTAATCAGTTCCGACCCTCGTTTTTCCACCGCAGCCGCTGCCTTGACGGCAGCACACCAGTGCACGCGGCCGCCTTCTCGGGCTGCGGCCCAGTGATGCTGCACCTGCTGCAGGCAGGGGGCGACTTGCGTCTGCATGACCAGCAGGGTCGCACAGCACGAGACTGGGCCGAGCAGGGTGGTGCCAAGCAGAGCTGGGAGGTGAGCAGTGGCCCAGGTGGGGGTGGGAGCATCAGGGCCAGCACCCCCACCTGGCCTCACCCCACCTGCCCCCATCCAGGTGCTGGAGCTGATACAGCTCTGCCGTGCCCGCATATCAGCATTAGTGCATGGCAGTGAGCTGGCACTCATGGCATCTTTGGGCCAGTTGCAGGCCAGATCTGGGAACAGCCTACCTGGCTCCCTGTCCTCACTGTGGCAGGCAGACAGGTAACTGTCCACACCCTGAAGCCCCCCCACCCCCCACCATGCCCACCTACTCCAGACTTACCCTCAGCTTGCCCTTTACCCAGGGCGCAGAGGCTAGAGCAGATCGGGAGATCCCCCAGGGTCCCGGCCATGGGGTTCGGTCAGGTAAGCGGGAGAGGTTGGGGGAGTGGGAACTACCCCTGTCATCTTTGTGCCTCATGGTCTGTCCCCCACCCCAGCTGAGCAGCCTGTGGCCACTGGGGCTAGTAACGAGCATACCCCTCGCGGACCCCAAGGAGCTGCTGCCAGCCCAGGGTGAACCCGACCGCACCTACGAGAGCAGCTCCCACACCCTCATGGCCAAGTGAGAGCCCTCTCTTATGCCCTTGCAGAGTCCCCTCACGAGGAAAGCCCCCCTGGTCTCAGAGCGGTGCTTTCTCCCCCTCCCCATTCTCCAGCCTCCTGTGGAGGGGCCACCCCGTGACCGTGCGGCAGCTGAGGGCCCCTGGTGCCCAGCCTGATGTGCTGCTGGCTGACCTTCGGCACTGCAGGTAGTCACCAAGCCCGGTCCCCTGGCCCGTCTCCTGCCTGCCCTCCCAACTCAAGTGTTTCATAAAACAGACGACCAGGAAGTATGGCAATAGCCACGGTTAGAGTCTTCACTTCGGGGCCAGCACCTGGCATAGAGCCCTCCCGCTGGGGTGATCCCCACCCCACTGGAAAGTGGGCACCCAGTTCTGTGTGCAGTGTCCTGTAGGCCCCAGAGAGGAGGTGGCATGGGAGGGGTGGAACGGATGGGATATGAAGTGGGTGCTGGCTCTACCACTGCTGGGCTCTGTGACCTGGCCTCTCAGTTTTTCCTTTGGAGGCTGGTATGGATCGTCTGCCCCCCCCGGCACGCGGTGGGTGGTCTGTGCCCAGGAGCAGCTCCTACCCTATGTGGTTTGGGGCCTGCTTGTGAGTGGCCTGCTCTCCTCCTGTCCAGTACCCTGCACCACCCCAGCCTGCTGCTGCTGATGGCACTGAGCCCCTCAGCGGACCTGTCAGGGCTGTGCCTGCTCTTCGAGCCTGTGTGGCTGGGCTCCCTGCATGTGATGCTGCACCTTCGGGGACCACGTGAAGAGGGGCCCCAGACTGTGCCAGGCCTGCTGCCGGGCCAGCTGCTGCTGCAGGTGCTGGAGGCCCTGCTGTTCCTGCAGGCCCGCTGCCGTGCCCACGGCGGCCTCAGCTCCCACGCTGTGCAGCTTGTGCGGCCGGGGCTGGCTAAGGTGGGCAGCCTGGAGCACGGGCGTTCGCTGCACCAGCGCTGGCTGTGGCCCAGGTGAGTGCCTGCCTCCCTGCCTGCCCCTCGTCCCTGCCCAGCAGCCATGGGCTCACCAGTCTCCTTGGGCTCCACAGGCGGCAGCAGGGCTACCCCTGGGGAGGCCCAGGCCCAGGGTTGCCCCCACCCCCTGAACTGTATCCATGGCTGCCACTTGAGCTGATCTGCGGTGACATGCCTGCCACCACCTCAGACCTCTACAGCTTCTGCATCCTGGCCCAGGAGGTCTTCACTGGTCAGTGAGTGATTCTATACCCTGCCCCACTGAGGCGCCCCACCTGTTTGGGTCCCCTAATCGTGCTTCCTCACAGGAGAGCTGCCCTGGGCTGGAAGAGAGGGGCCTGAGGTGAAGGCCAAGCTGGAGGCAGGTGAGAGCCCGGCCCTAGACCCCCTGGTACCAGCCCCCTACCAGGCCCTGATTCAGGCTGGGCTGGGCCTAAGGCCTGCTGACCGCTGGGGCAGCCTGCAGAGTACTCGGTATCAGCTACGGGAGGCCGTGGCCCAGGTACAGCACAGGTCATCAGGGGGTGGATGGAGCCATGGAACCCCAGGTGGGGCCCATGTCGCCATATTCAGCCTCCCTTCCATAGGACTCAGCTCCTGAGGTGAGCTCCCTGACCAAGTGGACGACACTGTCCTCTGCACTCCAGGGCTCCCCACCAGGTTAGAGAGCAAGGAGGGGGATGATGGTGGGTGCTGGGCACAGCTGAGCTGTGCCTCCCTCAGTCCAACCAATTGGTCTGTCCCCATAGAGAAACTATACTATGAAGTGGCCCCCAGAGCCAAGACTACACCCAGGCCTGTGCCGCCTGTGATGTCCCGTGGCCCCATCCCATCCCAGGTAGGAGCCAGGGCAGGGATGTAGGGGACCAAGAGAGCTGTGGGCACCTGGGCAACCTATGTCAACTCTCTGCCATCACTCTCTGCAGGCCCTGAAGATTCCTGAGGTCACGGGCCACAGCAGGGTCCAGAGTGGCGCAGCCTGGAGCTCAGGCAGCAGCTTGACTCTAGGCAGCAGCCCCAGTCACAGCCCCCGCCTTTGCCCCGGCCCCAGCCACAGCCCCACAGCCAGGGTCGGCCTGCACTGCTGTCTGCAGCCCGGATCAACAGTATGGATACCCCAGAGCCCTGCGGGACCATTGCTAACCTGGGATCCCTGCCCCCCAGTAGTCATCAACCCAAGTTCCTGGCTGCCTCCCCTCTAACCGGGACCCCGAAGGACTCCCAACTGTCCCCTGACCTGTGACCCCTGACCAACCCTGCTTCCCCAGGGCCCTGCCCTGCACTCCAGCCTTCAGGACTCAGCCTCCCTGCTGGGGATCCAGAGCTCTGTGGCGCAGTTTGAGAGGAAGTTTTCAGCCAAGATCCAAACTCTGCAGGGGCTGCAGCAGCACACACACAGGGTTACCCCGCTGGACCCCCAGCCCTGTGAGCCCACCCCCTGCCTGCTGACCCTCGGAGGCGTCCCACACCCTGGGAGGCTGCTGGCAGGGAAGGCCACGAGGGCAGGCTAAGCAGAGGTCCCCGAGCCCATCCTGGGCCCCATCCCAGGCCCACTGGAGCTCCCATTGGAGCTTCCTGGCTACCAGGTGACAGCTCCAGCCTTTTTGTCCTGCAGGCCCCCAGCACTGAGCTGACTGGAGGAAGTCTCTTTTCCAGCCTTCAGAAGTGAGAAATGGGGCCCTAGTGGGGGACCCCCGGCCCCTTCCTCATCCCTGAGGTAACCCTAGGTCTACCCATTCCCCGCTACTCCCCAGGATGGATCTGCTGGAGGAGATCACAGCAGAGCTTCAAAGTAGATGCCAGCTCAGAGGCAAGCCCAGCCTCGGCCCCACTGCTGACCCAATTCCTTGGGTGCCCTTGGCACCCTCTCTGCAGATGCCGTCCCGCAGAGCCTTCCAGGAGCAACTCCCCACCTAGTGCCTGCCCCAAAGGAAATAAAATGATAAAGCCACCTTCTGTCTGTTTAATCAGTCACTAAGTCCAGCCCAGCACGACACCAGTGGCCACATTTGCACCATTTTTATTCATTAATTTTGTCAGATGGTTTAGTGGGGTATGTGGGGAGAGAAGGGCAGGAGCTGTCCCCCCAGCCCCTGTGCACAGGTCAGGACATGCTGGGGCTCCTGGAGGGAAAGGGAGGACGAGGTGTCAGCCTAGCCCTCCCTCAGATTTGTGCGAGGGCTCCCAGGATGGAGGGTGGTGGGGGGATGGGTGTACCCCTCAGCCCAGGGCAGGGAAGCTATGATTATTGGTTAGGGACCCACATGAGAAGCAAGTTACAAAGTTAGAAACTTAGGGTAGGGGTCAGGAATGCAAGAAAATACAAAAAAGGGATTGGTTTGGGGCAAGACCCAGTGAGGGTGGAGGGGAGGGAGGAAGGGCCTCCCAGCTGTAGCTCAGCAGTAGCTTCGGGTCTGGCCCTCAGAGTGGAGGGACCAGCTGGGAGTCGGGTAAGGGGGTGGGGGACCAGCCCCCTCCCCTCTTTGCCCTCCATTTCTGTACAAGGACCCTCGGTGGAGCTCGCCCCCCCTCCCATAGGCTGGTGGGGCTGCCCTGTAGACCAGGAGTGGCTCGGGAGGCCCCCAGGGCGCAGGCACCCTGTGAGGGGTGCGGGGGCCCCAGGGTGCCCGCTGTTTCTGAGGGAGGCGGGGGGCTGGGGGGCCGGGATCTGAACGGCTTCGGGGGTGGGCAGGAGGAGAAGAGGAGGAGGAAGAGGCAGGTGAGGGACCCCTGGGCCCTAGGGATAGGTTGACATAGAGGGGCTCAGGCTGGGTGGGGCGCCGGGCAGGGTGCTGGGGGGCTGAGTAGCCAAGGTGGTCAGGGGGGAAGCAGGAGGGGGGTGGTGGGTAGTTGAGCAGGAAGTTGGGGGACCTGTGGAGTGGTGGCGATTGGCCAACCATGCCATATGAGGCATTGAGCCTATCAGGGGGCATAGAGCGAAAGGGACTCCAGGACCGGGTGGGGCCAGAATAGGGAGACCCTTCACCTGCCCCAATCTCATAGTACAGGTTCTCTCCCCTGTCGAGTGGTGCAGGAGGGCCCAGAGAGCTCCTCCAGACTGGGGCTGGGGAGCCAGGCTGGAAGGATGGGGGGCCCATGGGGTATAAGCCTGGTTTGGGGACCCCAAGGAAGGGTGGCAGGCACTCCCTAGGGGCTGGGGAGAAACCAGGGGTAGGAACCTGTGAGGGGACAGAACATGGGGACTGGGCTGCTGTCTCTGGCATATCCCTGCACCCACCACCTGCCCTGAGCTGGGCACTGACCTGGGCAGGGCCTCTGAGTCCCCTCCTTGAGGTCCCCATGGGCCGCTGGCCCCTCATCAGGCTCCCATCACTTTGCTGCCTCGGTAGGTAGGATGGGGGACCCAGGGCCCAGGCACCCTGCTGGGCTAGGGAGTGGGGGGGTGGCCCACTCCCTGAGGTCCCCAGGGGCTCCCCACCCACCTCCAGGGACAGTGAGCGGCGGAAAGGGGAGTGGGGAGCAGGTGGGGTGCCCCCATGCTCCTGTTGGCTCTGTCGCTCGGCCACCTGCTGAGCCCGCTCAGCCAGGGCCAGGGCCATGAGGCGTGCTGGGTTCTTGGGGGGTGGGGGTGGGGCACCCCCAGGGCGCAGGAGGGTCAGGGGTGGGGGCAGCAACGGTGAATCCATACCAGGACCTACACAGAAGGGAATGGAAAGGGCTCAGCTGGGTCCTTGGGCGGCCTCAGGGTCTGTGAGAGTGCAGGGTGGGCTGAGCAGGACTCACCATGCTGGCTCTGGGCTCCCCGGGGACCAGGCACTGCCAGCTTGCTGCAGATTTCCTGTTGGCAGTGGTCACTCAGCTGAGCCTCGGCTCCGCGCAGCAGCAGGGGGATGAGATGAGGACGCAGGCTCGGGCCGGGGCTGAGAGCTGGTGTTGGGGAGACTGAGGCAGGTGCTCCCCCAGCCCCCAGCAGTTCTAGGACAGCAGGTGGCACTGATACAGCAAGGGGCTCTGAGATGTCCAGGGCAGTGGGTGAAGCAGGGCTGGTGGGCTCACGGGGTGAGAGGGCCTGTGGGGTTGCCCTGGGTGGGAAGGCAGAGGCAGGGGCAGGGGGTGCCGGGCTCGCAGGAGGTGCGGGATCCCCTGGGGTGGGGCTGCTGCAGCGAAAGGTAAGGGGATCAAAGTCGAGCCCCCGGAGTCCCTCCAGGCAGCGGGGTGGGCTGAAGTCCAGCTCATCGCCATCATCTAGCCAGGCTGAGGTGCGGTGCGAGGGGGACCCGGAGAGTGCCCCCAGCCCAGCTGCTGAGGATGAGGAGGATGAGGAGGAGGCTGAGGATGAGGATGAGGAAGAGGAGGAGGAGGAGGACAGGCTCTCGCAGGAGCCGGCAGGTGCTGGGCCCACGGGGAAAGCATCACTGCTGGAGTGGGGTCGCCGCAGCCTATGCAGCCTCTGGAGGCCTGGAAGGGAGGTGGGGGCAGTTAGGGGTCTGGGTAAGAACTTCACATACGCACACATCAGTGAGAACAGGGCACACAGCTCAACAGAAAGTTGGGGAAATCACATGAAGAGGCACTTTCCTGGAGAGCCCACGCCGGCTGTGAATCAGGGAAGAGCTGTTCAGGTGTGTGGGTGATGAGGCAACAGCAAGAATGCAGTCTGGCAGCCCACAGGCTGTGAGCCCGAGACCAACAGAATCGGGGCAAACGGGAGAGCCACTTTTGGAAAACAACTGGGTCTAGTCCTGCACAGCTGAACTTGTGCATAGCCCACAGGACAGCACCTTCACTCCTGGGAGTGTGGCAGGGCTATCTCCAGGAGTGTGCGGATGGCAGGGATTTCCTGTAAGAGCCCCCGCCCGTCGGAGGCTGGATCAGCACTCCCATGGGGTCTCCGTGCACGGAACACCAGAAGCCGCGGAGAAGGACAAGCCTGAGCTACAGTCAGCAATGTGGGCGGATGGGAGTTTGTAACGCAGTGATGAGTAGAAAGGTCAGGTTCCACATACAGTGTGAGACCCCCTTTCTTAACGATATCCTTTAAATAAAGTTTCAGAAATGACTAGAACTGAGCGCTGTGTTATTTACACGTACACCTGTAGCTGATAAAACCCTACCAGCAACGGAATGAGGACATCAAATTCAGGGATGCCGCTGGTGGGGAGACAGCAGCTGGACGAGGGGAGGAGCTCCCAGGTAAGGTATTGGGGCGCCTCTGGTTCTGGCTAGGGGGTTCCTGGGTGTTCATAATAAATATTATCTAAAATTATTTTCAAAAGGAATGAATAAATAAAAGACTGCTTTAAAGGGCCCTGCATGAACCGTGTGTGGTATGTAATGAACCAAAGGTGATACTCTAACTCATTGTACCTAAAGTCCAGATTAAAATTTTTAAAAACCCCAGGACCCCAAGTATGAAGTACAACATCTGAAAGCCAAACCAGGGCCCCAGCTCCTCCCAGCTCTGCTTGAGCACAAGTAGGGCCCGCCCTGTGCTCACCAGCCCCGCTGGCCTGCGATGACAGGGACTCCTCACTCTTGGCAGATCTCAGTGTGACCGTGTCAGGTCGGCTGCCTGCGAGGAAACATAGGAGGGGTAGGAGAGGAAGGAGGACACGCCACAGACCACCTCCACCCTGCCAAGCCAACTGCAGGGCCACTGACCTGAGGGTTGTGGTGGGGCGCGGGTGCCTCCCAGCCAGGGCAGGGGCTTCTTTCGAGGGACACTGGGGCCCCGGCCCAGTGCAAAGAATGTCCTCCAGCTGCTACCGCCTGGCTTGCGCTGTTTCTCCCCTCTCTCCCCTTTCCTCCTGGGGTGTGGGTGAGAAACAGGAGGCAGTCTGAGGAACCAGGGCCTGCAGCCTGCCCTCTCCCATCCCCCAGCACCCCACTCACCTTTCCGAAGGTGAGGCCGGGGCCTTGGGAGCTGTGGGCTCAGTGGGTGTCCCCAGCCGGCCCTGGGTGCGAGCCTGGGCTTCTTCCAGTGTCAGCAGGCGAGTGGAGGGACTGCTGCCCGCAAGGGACTTGGGCCTGGGGAGGAGGCAGCGGCCTGGGGAGTTTGGAAAGGAGGGAGCTGTCAGCTCTGGGGCCACCAAAGGCCACAGGCAAAGCCAAGCGCTACAGCCCAAGCCCCGGCCCCCGCAGCGTGCCCACCCGGGCTGGCAAGGCAGGGGGCCAGAGTGGATCAGGCGGGAATGGGCGGGCAGCAGGCAGGTGAGGAGAGGTGAGGCGGAACGAGCTGATGAGGAGGCGGCTCCCAGCAGCCAGGGAGGGCAGAGGCTCTGGCTTGTTACCTCGGGCCAGGGGGCCCTCCGACGTGCTTGATCCTGACTGGGCTGGGGTCCGGGGCAGGGCGGGGAGTCTGGGCAGGGCCGGGGCGGGGTCAAGTCTGGGGACCTCCCACCTCCTCCCAGGTGGACCCATGGCCCCAAGCGCCCCCAGGAGCTACAAGGGGTGAAGGAAGAACGGCGTCCGGGCCGAGAAGTGGGAATCCTGAGCGTAGGAGCTGAAATGAGAAGGAGGGGGGCGCGGGGAGGGATAGGCGGGGCGGGGTCCTCAAGGAGTCGGGAGGGAAGTCCAGCCTCAGTGGGGCTGGGACGGGGATGGGAGCCCACCTGCCCTCCCACTGCAGCCCTGACAACGAGGGGACAATAGCCAGGACGCCAGGGGGTGTGATGGGCATACCTGCAGGGTCAAGACCAGCAGAGGTGAAGGTGTCACTGAACAGGACGTCCACATGGGTAAGCAGAAATTCTACCACCACTGACTGCACCCGAACTTCCCGGAAGGCTGCCGCCCCGCCCAGCCCCACCGACTCCAGCTCCATGGACCTGATGGGAGAAGGGGGAGGCCAGGTGCCTTGAGCCCCGGCCAGCTAGGCCAAGTGGGAAGCCAATGGAGGCAACGACTGTCTATTCAACACCTCTGACTTTCTCCAGCTGACCACACCTGGAACTAGGTTCTCAGCCTTTCCCTGAATCTGCTCCCTCCCCACCTTCCCCTCTGTAGTCAGTGCAGTTCTTCTGTGGCTCAGGCCAAACACCCTGGGGCTGTCCTAGAGCCTTCTCTTTCCTTCACACCTACATTCAATCTGTCAGTAAACACCGTGGGATTCAGCTCCAAAATCCCTCCAGAATCTAAACTCTTCTCCCCTCCACTGCCCCCACCCTGGCCCAGCCTCCATCCCCTCCCGCCAGGATACCCCAGCAGCCTCCTCCCTGGTCTCCTGCTCTGTCCCTGCCCCCACGGTCTGCTCCCCATCCGCAGCCAGAGGGGGCCTGGGAACCCCTGAGTCAGGTCAGGGCCCTCCTGGCTCAGAGCCCTGCCCGGGCTGCACCTCGCTCCAGGTAACAGCAAAGTCCTCAGCTTGACCCATGTCACTGCTCTGTCTGGTTCCCCATCACCTCTATGACCTCATCATCTCCTCTCCAAGACTCACCCACCTGCTCATTCAGTTCCAGCCACACGGGCCTCCCTGAGGTTCCTTCGACACTCCAGGCACTGACTCAGCCCTGTTCTCGTGCACTGGCCACGCCTCCCCACGTGTGCACGTGGGTTCCTCCCCGACCCCTGCAGGTCTTCACTCAAATGTACCTTCTCAGTGGTCCTCCCCATCCACCTTATTTACAATTGTGAACCTCGTTCTGTGTACCCCAGGTCTTTCTTTTCTATTTTCCCCCATACTTCTTATGCCCACCCTCTGACATACCACCTATTTTGCTTATTTACGTATCTGTATCCCCGAAAGAATGTGAACTCCTCCAGGACAGAGAACATGCCTGTCTTGGTCACCATCAAGTCCCCTAGGGCGTACCCTGCTGCTGGCCGTAGAAAGATGTACTGAAGCCTTCCCTGCCACTCTAGCTAAAAACTTCAAACTCCACGATCCTGTGCACCTCCCTCCCTGCTTCCTATCTTCCTCCTTGGTGCTCATCACCATCAGACATTATTGTGCTGTGTTTTTCTTGTTGATGGTTCCTTGTCCATTTCCTCCACGAGAATGTGGCCCCAGGAGGATGTGTCCCTCACTCTGCATCCCCAGTGCTGGGCACATGGGAGGTACTTGACAAATATGTACTAAGTGAATGAACAAGAGAACAAAAGTTGGGCAGGTTCCTGGGGAGGTTCTGGGGGGAGACCTGAGGCCCACCCGGTGGGAGGGAGCTGAGGGTGCAGGCTGGTGAGCGGCCAGCTTACCGTAGCAGGTTGGGTGCCCAGACGATGGCCAGGTTGCGGGCATGCATGCTGGTATTGGCACTGTGTCTCGCCATGCGAGCCAGGTGCCTCAGCAGGTACTCCAGGGTCCTGGACGGTGGGAGCAGAGGGGGACACCTGAGCCTTACCTCCCTTGGAACCCCACCACAGCCCTTGCTTGCCCCTCCCGGTTTACCTGTAATGTGGCGGGGGCAGCTGCTGGATGACGTCGTGGACCCGCACCAGACGTTCCTCCTCCCCAGGCACTGACATGGCCTCCTGAGATTGTGGACAGGCATGATGAGGACCGCACTAGATGCACGCCAGCGCCCTCGCCCCTTGCCAGCTCCCTGACTCACGCTGAACTTCCCATAGAGCTGGTAGGTGAGCAAGGGGTTCGGCAGCTCTCGGAAGTAGAGCTTGCAGAGGGAGGACACGCTGTGGATGTCCTGCAGGAAGGCGGGGCCGGACAGCTCAGGGATCCTCTCACTGTCAAACTCATGCCTGAGACCACCGTGTCAAGGAGGAGGAAGAGTCAGGTCAGAGCTGGCTCACCCAGCCACGTTCCTCCTGTCCCACCCTCCAGCGCCCACAGATGGGTGCAGCCTCTTCCCCAGGTCCTGTGCTGGGCTCTTCAGAGGCAGAACCTTACTGAACTCCCCATCAACCCCGTGTGGCACAGACGAGAAGAGGACACTGAGGCTCAGGTGGGAGACGGCTCTGCCTGTAGCTACCCTGACTCCAGAGTGTGACCATGCTCCTGCCATGAAGTTGTAACATTCACCTGGCTTTAAGAGGTCACTAGACAATGTGGATAAAATCCCAGCATTCCCCTGCTCACAGCGCTCTGGTGGGGCCCCCCTGCTCGCAGAGAAAGCTCCCGCCCACCACAGCCTCACGCCTTGCACTGCTCCCCCAGGCGTCGCGCTCTCCTGTCAGCCCCTCGCTCTTGCCTCCTTCCCTCCCACCTCCAGACTGCCCCTCCCGGCTCAGAGCCCTCCCACGGTCCTCCCTCACTCAGTGAAAGCCGCAGGCCTAATGAAAAGGCCTTGCAGGTGCTGCCCTGATGACTTCTCCGATATCATCTCCTGCCACTTTCCCCTTCGCCCTGGCTGCTCCCCCAACTGTGACAGCTTTTCCCAGGGTTCCCACGTGGCCCCTGCCCACGCTTAGAACTGCAGCTCCTTCCTGGCTCACTGCTGCGATCCTCCCTCCCCCACCTATTTTTCTCGCAGCACTTGCCATCTTCTAGTAAACTATCATCCCTTGTTTG
The DNA here is from genome assembly GCF_041146395.1 of Eulemur rufifrons. Taxonomy (NCBI): domain Eukaryota; kingdom Metazoa; phylum Chordata; class Mammalia; order Primates; family Lemuridae; genus Eulemur; species Eulemur rufifrons. The sequence goes on along the minus strand of NC_091006.1, from coordinate 4,774,595 downwards.
TCTCTTCCTCTAGCGCGCGAGCCCCGTGAGGGCAGGGGGCTCTGGTTGTCCCATTCACTGCTGTGTCCCCAGTGCCTAGAATAGTGCTTGGCACATGGCACGTGCTCAGTGAAGGCTGATCCCTCCGCTTAGAATGCTAACTCTGCTCTCACCTTTCAGGCTTAGCGGGGGTGTCACCTCCCCCAAGGAAGCCATCCCTGACCCCGGTCTTGGTCCACCCCCACTCTCTGCCCTCCTATTCCCGACAACTGTGTCCCTGGCATGTGGCACACAGCTGGGATAGACGGTGCCCAGGAGATGCTGTGGAAAGAAGGGGTTGGTGGAGGGCCCTCACCGCAGCCTCTGGATGTTGGAAGACACGCCTGAGAGCCGGTAGATTCCATCTACCACCCCGTGGGCCTCGATAAACTCTGAGCAGCAGCGCAGCACCTGGGGCACTGGGAGAGAGCCGCAAGGTCAGGGCTGGGCAGCTCGCATCCTAGGTGGGCGGGTGGGGTGCGCAGGTGGGCCGGGCCTCACCGTCCTGGCCCGAGTTGCTGAGGTGCTCGCCAAGGTCGCAGCCGAACACCCTCTGCCGCAGGATTCCGCGCTGCCGCAGCCGCTGCCGAGAAGGGCGGGAGCGCATGAAGGTGCGGAGGAGGCCGGCCAGCTTCCCACGTGGCCGGGGCACAGCTGTGGGGGCGAAGACAGGCCACACGGGGTCAGCACAGCCATAGGCCTGGTGGGGCAGGTGTGCGAGGACCTTACCCCTTGTTTCCATTACCTGAGGTCAGAGATGAGATGCCCTGGGGAGTCGGGATGCCACAGAGGGGACCATCGGCATCTGTGGGGTGAACAATGGGTGGAAAGGATGGATGGTAGGCAGGGGGAACAGGAGGGCCTCCCACGCTGTGCATGGCACTTACCAGCCTTCAGGCCTGGACCTGGCCGCTCAGTGAAGAGTTCCACACACTCACTGGGGAAGAAACCGACCTGAGGAAGGGTCATGGTCAGTGGCTGGGCCACCCTAGTTGGCACAGTGCCCTAGCCCCGCCTGTCCACCCCAAGCCAGGCTCACCTGGAAGCCTCGCTTGCCCCGCCACCAGCTCCGATCCTCCGTGGGTGGCATGTCGATCACTGAGACGATGTCTCCCACCTGGGAGTGGGCAGGTGGGAGGAGGGGGTCAGAGGGGCAGAGGAAATGGGGAGCCCACTAGAGTCTGCTCCCCCACAGCCTCACCTCGAAGGACAGCTCGTCTGGTGCCTGGGCTGTGTACCGCTTGACGACGTGGGCAGCAGCCACGGCAGGGATGTTGAGTGAGGCTTCCTCACTGAGAAGTAGTCGCCGGCCATGATTGTCCAGCTGGAGGGGAAGCGGGACGTGCAAAGAGAGGCGGGGGGGGGGGGGCGGGGGAGTGTTAATAAAGGCGGACAAGGCTCTTCCACGCCCAGGGAAGCTACTGCCTGTCCCTCACCTAAGAGCCTCTGTCACTCAGAGTATTGGTCAGACACCTAAATTCCTGCCCCCTCTAAAACAAACCCTTTCTTTCCCCTCACCTGTCCCAGGGCTCTCCTGCCCCCAAGTCTTCCCATCCACCCTGCACCTTCATCCTCCACAGCAGACGCTGCATGTTTGCTGTCTAAAAACCCTCTGGCTTAAGTCCCTCCATAGCCAGGTGTTCTGTGAGTTACAGCCAAACCCAGTTCTAACCGATGCACCTTTAAATCCTCATGTCCCCACAGCCCGACACCCGCTAACACCGCCATCCCCCGCCCCCCGCCACCTTCCCTCACAGGCATGCGCCCACACAGACACTAGAACATCAGTGCCTCCTCCACTCTGGCTCCTTTCTTTTCTGGGCCCACACACACTCCCAGGCTAGTTCTCGCCCACTCTGAACTCCAAGCGCCCTGCCCAGGCCCACCTCCATCCAGGTGAGCACAGGCCCACAGTTGAGGTTACTGTCCACCAGTCCTGACAGGGTCTCCAGGTACTGCAGCAGCAGTGGTACCAGCATCTGGGGGCAGGTTGTCAAGGTGGGCTCCTGTGAGTGGACCCTGAGACAGCCCACTGCCCTCCCGCACTGCCCTAGCTTGTCTCTGGGCAGGGCTGAAATTCAGCCTGAATGCCTGGGTGCTGCTTAGCCGTTAGTACTGAAATGCTGGCATACCAACTGGCAAATAGTCTGTGCCAAGCTCCTGAGTGACCCAGCAGCAGGCTGACCCTCCCATGGGACCCCCAGGACCTCCTGATGATCCTAAAACTAAAGGACGCTAAATGTAGCAGAACCCTGCTATATTTCTAAGGCTTCTCCATTCGGATTGGTTGGGACTTAGGCCATACTAGTGTTTAAATATTTATCTATCGTCTCTGCCTTGATGGTCTCACACATTGCTGATGACACTCTGATGGCTGAGGCAGAGGCTGAGACAACAAGCAGGTTACCTGGGCAGCCCTAGCGCCCTCTGGGGGCGGAGGGAGCTCTGGAAGGCAGGAAAACCTCCGGTCAAAGATGCACCGGTGGAGGTGAGCGTCCAGGGAACGGAAGTCATCATAACTACGGAGAACCGGCCAGGAACGGCCCTAAGGGAGCAGGAGAGATGGAAAGGAGCAGTGGTCCCATTATAGTGAGCTGAGGACTATGGTGGCCAGTCACTCAGGCTAGATGAGAGGCAGGGGTAGCCTCACCTGACACGTCACCTGTACGCCAAATACCAGCTCATTCTCTCCAGAGAAGCTGGGACCTTCACGGTCTGGAGACAGCAGGAGCTGCAGAAGGAAACAAAGGCCTAGGTAAGAGCCTCACTTTTGTCCCAGTCCTCACTTTTCTAGGCTGGCACTAGCTAAGGATGAGTTTGGGTCCCCCTCCTGGAGTGCCCCCAGGAACGGGGCTGGTGTTATGTTGGTCTGAGTACAGGACTCTGGCATAGAGCAGACACCTAACTAAAAGTTGTTGAATGAATAAAAGAACAAATGGATGAATGAGTTCTCCCCATCTGCCCTGGCCCCTGCAACTGCTGCTGCTGACTGCTCAGATGGGTGAACAGCCAGGCACAGGGATAGGTTTCCGGGGTAAAGCATCTGACAGTGTTGCAGGAGTGGGCAGGATCTCACCTTCCCGCCTGGGTACAAAGCCCCCATACCTGAATGTGGCCGAAGTCAACATTCTCGTAGTGGAAATGGGCACAGTCGGCCAGCCGGGGAAAGGGACCTCGAGGAGCTGAGAGCCTGGGAGACAGGTGACACATTACCAGTGGCTCCTCAAGGCCCATCCCCCTGCCAAGCTGAATCTTTCCCTCCCTCACCCCTCATTCACCTCTTCCCAGGCTTCCCCTTCACATTGGGCCCCCCAGTGGGGGGCAAGGGCTGCACTGAGCCCTCTCCGGGGCCATCCAGGCTGTCAGTGCTTCGAGCCTGTGGAGCAGAGAAAAGAATCAGAGGCCCCCAGAGATGGGAGCAAAGAGACAACGAGAGCATTGTTATCTGCCAGCCTGGGCCTAGAGGCCCCGGTTGCTCCACACATGGCCCTGAGCACGGAGTAGGAGAGTAGGTCAGGGAGAGGTGAGGGCTGGGCTGAGGATAGGCCTGCTTCTTCATGTGTGGTCTGGGGTGGGAGACTGGAAGAGCAGGGGCCAAGGGCGAGGCAGGCGACAAGAAAGAGAGCATTCTGGTGCCATCTCTCCCTGTTTAAAACCATTCTGTAGCCCCTGAAGAGTACAGCTACCTCCTGCCGCTGTCTGGACAATCACAGCTCCCATCTCATCAGCTTCCTGCTTCCAACCTCTCCCTTCTCACCAACTAGCTTCTTCACAAGAGGCAGAATCATTTTCACAAAACACAAATTTGGCCTTGTTTCTCCATAGAGCCTGGACCTTCAATGGCTCCCTGTTGTCTACAAGATGAAGTCTGAATTCTCTGGTCTGATGATCAAGGCTTCCCTGAGCTGGTTTCTGTTTACCTCCCTGGTCCCATCTCTCCCCCTAACACCCGCTCTCAGAGCTCTTGAACTTTTTTTTTTTTCTTTTTTCCTTTTCTTTCTAGCTGATAATCAGAACATAGAGCTCTTGAACTTCTAAGAGTCCAAGAAAACACCATCTTTTCATTTCCTTCTAGGCCTTTGCAAAGGCTCCTTCCTTGGCCTGAAGCACGCGTCCCCACCCTTTCACTATGTTCATTCATCCTCACCTCTCGGGTCTCAGCTCACTTGCGCCCCCCTCCAGGAAGTTCTCCCTGACCCTTCAGGCTGTGCCAGGTATCTCTTCTGGACTCTCTCCATCCCCCTGAGGCTCCCCAGTCTCAGGCTCCTCATCTCTGCCTGAGCTTCCCCGTTCACAGGCCTGAGCACTCTGAGATGCCACTGTCTGGTGACAAGTTCATTTCCCCCATGAAACTGTGATCTCCCCATAAGCAGGGCCCCAGGCTGAGACCCCCAGCATGTCCAGCACAGAGCTGGGTACATAGTCTGTGAGCTTCCTAAATAGGATTGTGCCTGATTCCTCTCTGGGTCCCCAATTCCCGGGGCCAGCCTCGTCACACAGCAGGGGCTGGGTAAAATCTGATGATTAAATTAACCAGCTGCCAGACAAGGATTCACCAGACTGGGCTCTAGCTTCTCCCTCCTCTATATCCCTGCAAGTCCAAGTTCACTCTTAGGTCTCACCCTCAGGGTCTGTTCCCCTCCAGCCCATGAAGCTCCCCAAGGCAGGATGGGATCTGACTCTCTCTGTGCCTGGAGCATGGAGCCTGCACAGAGGCGGTCTCAGTGAATGTCTATTAAGTAAGGGAATGAGGGAATGAATGGATGAATGAGCGGGAGCAGTATGGTGGGAGAGGGAGATGGCGGGGGAGGGGGATGAGGACAAGAAGATGGAGAGGACCCAAGGATCAAGCGGGATACAGTGCTGATTTGTTGGGGTAGAGTAAGGAGGGGAGTGGCTGGAGAGATTGAGGTAAAGGTTCAGACTGACTCAGGGGCGGGGGGATTGAGAGGGACTAGGATGGGGTGAAAACGAGGGAGCAGGAGAAGAAAAGGGTCAGGCTGAGGATGGAGCCAGGTGGGGGTGGGGCTCAGGAATAAGAAAGGGGCTGTTGAGAGGAGGAGGGGGCTAGACCAGGGAGGGGTGAGGGCTGAGATAAGGATGCCGAGGAAGGCGCTGGGATGCGGGCTGGTGAAGGACTCAGGGAGCCCCAGCAGGCCCCTGGGGGGCCACTCGGGTGGCGCGGGTCTTTCCCTGGACCAGCCCCGCCTTCTCCCAAGCCCGGGTCCTCGGCCACTGTCATCCCCATTCAGGGCGTGGAAGGGGATGCACGCTGAGGGGGCGGGGTCGACGTATGGGCTCCGACCCAGGACCCGGCCAGGGTACAAGGACCGCGACGAAGGGTGAGGGGGCTGCACAGGCCTTGAGCTCGGGCGGGGCCGGGGGCGGGGCGCGCGGGGCGGGGCCGCGCGCGGACAGACTGACACGCGGACAGACGGACTGACGGCCGCATGGGTCCCTCACCACCATGGTCGCGTAGCCTCCTCAGGCCCCGGCCGCGTTCGAACCCTCGCTCAACATCCTCGTCGTCGCCGCCGCCGCCGCCATGGCGACACAAAGGGGAGGGCGCGAGCCGCGCGCGGGCGGCTGCAGGCCCCGCCCCTAACGGCTGCCCGCGGCTCCGGCGCGCGCCCCACGGGGGTGGAGAGTATCGGGGACGCGGCGCCGCTTCTCATTGGCTCCACCCTTGGCCGTAGGAGGACGCCCCGCCCACCTGGCGGCTTTTTATTGGCTTCTCCTTGGGCCCCATCCCTGGCTGTCTCTTCGGTCCCGCCCCCTGAAGTTTGACAGCGCCACGCCCATGCCTGCTTTTCATTGGCTGTCATTCCCTTCCTGAGACACACCCCCGGGTTCTTTATGCTTTGCCTCCAACACTCCTAACACTGAGCAATGGACCATTCCCTTAGTTCACTCTCAGTGACCGCTCCTCTGACATTCTTAATTGGTTTCTCCCACGGCCTTGGGGCTTTGCTCTATTCCTCAAGCAGCTTTTCAAAGTCCCTGTCTTCTAGTCTCACCTTATTTCTGATCCTGTCCCTACCTACAGAATCCGGAGGACGCTCCGCCCATGGACGTTTGTTCATTGCCTCAGACACCCTGCCTGGGACATAGCCCTAGACTCTGCAACTCGGCCTGGCCCTACCCATTGGACCTTTTCTTTTTTCTTTCTTTCTTTTTTTTTTTTTTTTTGAGACGGGGTTTCATTCTGGTGCCCTGACTAGAGTGCGGTGGTGTCACTATAGCTCACTGCAACCTCCAACTCCTGGGTACAAGCGATCCTCCTGCCTCAGCCTCCCAAGTAGCTGGGACTACAGGCACGCGCCACCATGCCCAGCTAATTTTTTCTATGTATATTTTTAGTTGTCCATATAATTTCTTCTTATTTTTAGTAGAGACGGGGTCTCGCTCTTGCTCAGGCTGGTCTCGAACTCCTGAGCTCAAACGATCCACTCACCTTGGCCTCTCAGAGTGCTAGGATTACAGGCGTGAGCCACCCACCATTCCAGTCTTGACTCTTTTTTCCTAGGGAAAGGTTTAGCCCACAATGCCAGAACATTGCCATGTTTCGCATAAAGCCAATCCAAAAATCGTCCTGGCACTGACTGAGCATGCCCAGAAAATACCGTAACAACGCCCTTTCCAAAAAGACTCTCTTCATTGGTCATATCCTCAACAAGGCCCTCACCTCAGAGGGTACCTATGCCCTTGGTTCATTCATTCATTCAAAAACTCTGGTCACTTAATTTGTGGATACATCAATAACCAAAACAGGGAAAAATATGCCCCACTTTCAATGGAGCTCAAAATCTATGGGGAGAAGACAGACAATGAACAAAATGCATATTTAAAAATATAAAATATTGGAAAGTGATCAGCTCTATGGAGAAAAATTAAGCAGGGATTGGGGAAAGGGAGTGCTGGGGGAGTGGTAAATGTAGTTACTTATGTCAGCTTATTGAACCTGCTGACCCCAGTCCCATCGCAGGGATTTCCCACTGGATGCTCCCTCTGCCTGGAGTATTTCCCTCGTCACCCCCTGCGGTGGTATTAAAACGTGGCTGCAAATTTTTTGACACTCCTCTCATCAAGAGGTGGAGTCTATGCCTGCTTCCCATGAATCTGGGCAGGATTCAATCAATAGAGAATAGTAGAATTGACAATATGCGATTTCCAAGGCCAGGTGATAAAAGGCAATGTAGCTTCTTATCCAAAGTTCTTCTTGCCCACTGGAATGACTAGCTATAGAGCCATGAGGCATCAAGTGAGAACTGTGCTGTGACTATGTTGAGGCACCCATGCTTCCAGGAAGCCCAAGCCAATGGAGGTATGTATAGGCATTATAGTCCACAGTTCTTGCCAAGCCCAGCCTTTGAGTCACCTCAGCCCTGGTGCCAGAATGTGAGCGAAGAAGTTCCAGAGGATTCTACCTCACAGCTGTTGTCACCTTTGAGTCTTCCACTTGAACCCCCAGACATCATGGAGCAGAGATAAACTGTCCCCAACTATGCCCTGTCCAAATTTCTGACTCACAGAATTCATAAGCATAATAAAATGATTGTTTTATGGCACTAAGTTTTGGAGGTGGTTTGTTAACCAGTAATAGTAATTAGGATGGCCCCTTGTCAACTAGATAATTTCTCCTGTCCCAGCTTAAGTGTAACGTCCTCAGGAATCCTTCTAGACCCCACCCATGCCCCAACTAGATCAGGTTTTGTTATTACAAACATCTTTCATTTCTCCTTATATCTAAACAGCTATTTCCTTCTTGTGCATTTCATTTAAATGTATGGTTTGTTTAAAAAGGCTGAAAATAAATATTTACCATATTTGTACCATACAGAAGCTAAAAACCTATCCTAACCCCTCTTTTTTATAAATACAGATATCAAAACAATCCTGATCATATATTTGCCATCATTTATTATGAAAAGTTTCTAACTACAGAAAAGTTAAAAAATTTTACAATAGACACCACTTAGATCCTACTATTAACATGTTACTATATTAGCTTTATCTCACCCATACCTATTACTCTATTCATCCATCAGCCCAACTAATCTTGGGTGCATTTCAACATAAAATGCAGCTATTAATATGCTGTCCTCTAAATATTTCAGTGTACATATCTTTAATTAGAATTCAATATTTATTTCTCTTTTGAGGTAAACCTTACATACAAATTTCACTGAGTTTGATAAATGAATATACCTTTGTAACCTAAACCCCTCCCCAGCATGGCAACTGCTTTTCTTTTTTTTGCATAGACTCTAAAGCAAGTGTCAGAGAGAGAGAGAGGAAACCAGGTAGACTGTATCATCTTTTCTAATTGAACTTCAGAAGTTACATTGTACCACTTCCTCTGCATTCTGTTTGCTGAGGGGCCCAGTTTCGAGAGGAAAGGACATAGCTTCTTCCTTTTGATGGTATTAAAGAGTATGCAGATACATTTATAGAAACAGTAAATTTTTCAATACTCCAGATGGGAGGTGGTGATAGCCTAGACCGAGGTGAGGGCAGTGGAGGTGGGAGAAAGGGTTGAATTCTGGACAGATGTAAAGGTTGAGATGGCAGGATTCGCTGGTCAACTGACTGTGGGTGAGAGAGAAGACAGAAGTCAAAGACAACCCTAAGGCCTTTTGGCCTCCCAAAGGATGGAGCTGAAGAAAGTGGGGAGGAGAAAGTTTAGTGGGGAAGATCGGGAAGCTCAGTTTAGGACCTATAGAATTTGGGACATCTCTTAGACTTTTGGGTGGAGATGGTGATGATGTAGGAGCCCAAGGTTTAATGGCCAGGACTAGGCTAGAGATAGAAATTTGGGCTCTATCAGAAGAGAGATGAGATTCAGAGTCATTAAGACAGACAAGAGCACCTGGGCGTGTGTGTAGATAGAGAAGTCAAAGCCAGGGCCTTGGCACAGGTGACAGTTGACATGCTGGGGCAATCACAAAAGAGGTAGGGAGAGGTGTTCTGGAAGCAGAAGAAAGTGCTTCAAAGAGAGACAGATCAGCTGCACCAAATGCTACTGCTGGCACAAGTAGGATGTGGACTGACCATTGTCCCACACTCTGATGACTCTAGTAGCTTCAGGCCCAGAGGACAGTTCCTTTGGTCCCATCTGAGACAGGATTCCTGAGTTCAGAGTCAGAGAAGGTGAGTCCTAGTCTTGCTTGAAGTCTTGCCTGGAACCCTTAACTCTCCCCGCCCCCAAGGAGGATGAGATCAGAAAAGAAATTTTTCTTCAGTGGTCAGGAAAGAGCCATAGGGGGGAGGGGAGGAATTCCTTAAATTGGCACGACCCTTGGCCTTTCCAGAACAGCCCTTTTCTCAGAGATAACCTGTAACCTGAAAAAAATGTTTCATCGGATAAAAGAGAGTTTATACAACTGAAAGTCGTCTGGCCTCGAGGGAGGCTCCTTCCCTTTGCAGCAGCCTCCTTGGGAACCTAGGGGGCGACCTGGCTGAAGGGGACCGAGATCCCGGGTCTTCCACAGGGTTCAACAGGAAGGATAATCGGGCATCCACTTTCCTGGAGAAAAGTCGGAGAGCAGAGGCTGAGGTATGTGCTCAGAATTGGGGTCTAGAGCTGTGGACAGGGTTCTGGGGAAGGGGCTCAGGAGGGGTGGGCACCTAACCAGTGTCTCAGAGGATTCAGGGGCCCAGTATGGTAGATCCTCATGATGAAGGGTCACCTTTTCTCCTGACGCAGCTCTGCCCTCTGGGCCCTTAGCACCTGCAGCACAGGGTCGTCCTGGAACTCACTGCCATCAGAGTCTAGGGAGAAATGAACGAGCTTAAGGGGGCCGAACTCTTGGAAGTGGGACCGCTACCGAGATTGGGAAAGGCTGGAGCATGTGGCTCACCTTCAGCAGCCTCCAGAAGTCGGGTGGCCTGGGACAGCAAATCCTCCGAGGGGGCGTGGTCAGCAGCAGGCAAGGGCGTGGCCTTAGCCACCGTGGACGCCTCCTCAGCTTGAGGGGGCGTGGCCTTAGTCACTGTGGACGCCTCCTCAGCTTGATGGGGTGGGACCTTGGGCTGCAGATACCCGGCTTCAGGGGAAGGAGTGCCTTTGCTCTTCCAAAGCACTGACACCGCTGGGGGTGACACAGCCTTGGCTTTAGATTGACACTGTGATTCAGATAGAGGGGGCATGACCTCTGATCGAGGAGGCATAACACTGGTTTGGGGGTGTATGGCCTTGGCTTTCTGAGGTTTAGCCTTAGGTAGAAGAGGGCCCTCCAGGCGAGGGGGCATGTCTTCCAGGCTGTCAGGGAACAGCCTAGCTGTCACTACCTGGCCCAGAGCGCCCCTGAGCTTCGGGCCAGGCCTCTCGCCAGCTGTGGCGACTTGCTCAGCAGCCTCTCGCCAGGCCCTCCGAGGCTTAGGGGCCAGTCTCTTGGGTTGGGCAGAGCTGCTTGGCTCAGGGGTGGGTGGGCCCTGGAGGGCGGCAGGGGGTGTGAGGATAGAGGCCAAGGGAGCCGAGGCAGAGGCGGGGGGCGCCGGGGTGGAGGCTGGGGGCGCCGGGGTGGAGGCCGGGGGCGCCAGAGTAGAGGCCGGAGGCGCCGGGGCGGAGGCCGAGGGAGCCGGGGTGGAGGCTGGCTGTGTGGGAGGAACAGCCCCAAGAGATACCCAGGGACTGGACTGTGGGGTCCAGAAGAATCCGTGGGGGCTGGGAGCCCAGAAGAAGTATGGAGAAGACACTGGGGGGAAAGGAGGCCTCTCCACGTAGAAGGCCTCTGGGGGACCAGGCCGGGCTACACCGCCCCACGGTGGGACGCAGTTCGGCTGAGTTCCCAGAGAACCAAGGGTCTCCACAGGGGCATAGGAAGTCTGTGGACAGATAGGAGGAGAGATCTGAGAGGGAGAGAAAGTGGGTAGAGGGTCCTCAGTCCACCTCAGACACCCGCTTCCTCCAACTCCCCCCCGGGCTCCTCTCTCCTGACTCACCCGAGTGGTGGGGGCAGGGGTCCGGGACGGCACCCAGCTTCCGTCACCCTCGCCTGCTCGAGCCTGTTCAAGCTTCCGCCGCTGCCGCCACTGGTACAGGATGTCATCCTCTGGCCGAAGGGGTGCCCGGGAGGAGGCTGGGGCTGGAGCAGGGGTGGGGCCCGGGGCTGGGGCTGGGGCTGCTGTGGGGGAAGTTGAGGGGAGAGGGTGAGGCAGGGGCGGGGTGATCAGCCTGCACACACCCCCCCTGCACTGTACCAGAGGGTTTCCCAGACAGGCTCTTCAGACAACATGCCAACTCCTGTCTGGAGTGGGAAGTGGGGAAGGGAGCAAAGTCAGAGGAGAAGGCACTCCTGGGCTTCTCGACCTGTTGTCATTCCATTCTTCATTCGCTGAACAAACATTTATGGAGCTCTTACTAGGTGCCAGACACTGTTCTGGACATTGGGTTTACAGCAATGAACAAGATGGAGGCTCAAGAATCTGCCCACTCCTGCCCCCACAGCCCTCACCCTGCTCCAGCCCCACTCACCCCACCGGAGCCTCCTTCCTGGTCTCCCTGTTCTCCTGTCCTCCCAATCTGTTCCCTACTCTCAGCCAGAGGGAACTGAGTCAGATCAGGGCCCTCGGGGTGAGAGTCCCTCCCTGGCTGCACCTCCCTCTTGGCAAAAGGCACTTGCAGTCCCCTCTGCCTGGAACGCTCTTCCCTCGTGTATCACAAGGTGCATTCTCTCACATCCTTCACACTTGCCCAAATGTCACCTGGTTAGTGAGGCCTTCCCTGGCTACCCTACTCAAAATGGCAACAGTCCCCAGTCCTACTATTCCCTGTTTGTTTCCTTCTTCTCTTAGCAATTACCTCTTTCTTTCTTTTTTTTAAAGGCTGGTCAAGTGAAGCAGTGGGAGTGGCTTGGTATGCTGTGGAATCCCCAGTCCTGCTCACAGGGCCTCATAAACCGTAGGACTCAATGTTGGTAAATGAATGAATGAAACTTTTTTTTTTTTTTTTTGAAACAGAGTCTCACTGTTGCCCAGGCTAGAGTGCCGTGGTGTCAGCCTAGCTCATAGCAACCTCAAACTCCTGGGCTCAAGCAATCCTCTTGCCTCAGCCTCCCAAGTAGCTGGGACTACAGGCATGTGCCACCATGCCCAGCTAATTTTTTCTGTATATTTTTAATTGTCCATATAATTTCCTTCTATTTTTAGTAGAGACAGGGTCTTGTTTTTGCTCAGGCTGGTCTTGAACTCCTGGGCTCAAACAATCCACCCGCCTTGGCCTTCCAGAGTGCTAGGATTATAGACATGAGCCACTGCGCCCGGCCTGAATGAAAAAAATTTAAATCTGGGTGTGGTGGCTCATGCTTGTAATCCCAGCACTTTGGGAGGCTGAGGCAGGAGGATTGCTTGAGGCCAGGAGTTCAAGAACAGTCTGGGCAACATAGCAAGACCCTCTTTCTACAAAAAATAAAAAAACATTAGCCAGGCATGGTGGTGAGTGCCTATAGTCCTAGCTACTCAGAAGGCTGAGATTGGAGGATCACTTGAGCCCAGGAGTTTTGGGCTATAGTGATCTATGATTGGGCCACTGTACTCCAGCCTGGGTGACAGAGTGAGACACTATCACTATTTTAAAAAGGAAAGAAAATAAAGAAAGAAAGAAAGAGGGGAAGGGAGAGGGAAGGAGGGAGGAAGAGAGGAAGAGAAGGAAGGAGGGAAGGAAGAAAGAAAGAAAGAAGGGAAAGAAAGACAAAATTTAACTGCAAAACAACCCATGAACTAGTTTTATCACCACTTTACCAACTGGAAAACTGAGGCTCAGGAGGAAGAGGTGAATAAAGATGAAGCTTGGAAAGAGTGAAGAATCAGACAGGAGAGTCCTCGGGCAGATCACACAATGTGCATGTACACTTCTCTGTTTACTTGTGCTTGCCTGTCCTCACTCATGGGCGCCCCGTGATGCTGGATAGCATCTGTCTTGTGTGCCACTGCAGCCCAGGACCTGGGCACAGAGTAATAGTAACAACAGCAGTAACAATAACCCAGGTCCTTACCCCTGTCTCTGAAATCTTGAGAATTCAATAGTTTGTATGTTTTAGCAAAGTCACATGGTATGTACAGCATCCACATGGGTCTGGGCAGCACACCAGACTCAAACATATTGATGTTTAGTTGAACCATATGAAACTTTCAAAACTGGACCATTTTTCACTTACAGAACCAAAAATTTCATATGGTTCAACAGAATATATATACGGCAAAAAGTATGAATGTTCACCCTAAATGAGATCAGTGTATATTACAAATAGCCGCATGTTCTTTAGGTGAGATTTTGCTGTCAAATCGGGGTGATGCCAAACTTGCAAAAACCTCTTGAGTCTAAAGCTTTGTGTTCAGAATTGCAGAGAGGATGGGAGACTCGTCATAGTCATGACAGCTACTGTTAATAGACCTGTGCTAGGTGCTGTCCATGTAGTCACTGACTCATTTAATCCTCACAACACCCACAGGAGAGGAATACAATTATTAACTCTGTATTACAGTTGGGGAAGCAAAGCCCAGAGAGGCCCAAAGTCACTCAGCTGGTAGGTGACAGAGCTGTCCTCAACACTTGCCTCCCAGCACTTACCAGGTGCCGTGGAGCCAGAGCCCTTGCCGGAGTCAGGGGTGAAGCTCATGGAGAAGGGAGAGAGGCCATCTGAGCTGACTGGGAATGAGGAGGTGCTGGCATCGCTGGGTCTGAGGGAGGAGGAGGAGGTGGAGGCCTTGCTGCAGGGAGAAGGCAGAAGTGAGGCAGTGGAGGTCTCAGAGGCAGTGGGCCACCCAGAGCTATAGGAGCAGGCAGGATGACGGAGTGGAGGCACCTGCGTTTCAGCAGCCTGGCAGCTCTGCTCTGTAGGCTCAGTGTCTCCAGGTCCAGCAGAGATGAGTTCCACGTGTTGAGCTTCTGCAGGGTGAGAGGGTCAGAGGCCAGCCCCCACCGCAAAGACTGCTGGGAACGGGGCTTTGGACAGAGGGCCTGGAGTGCAGGTCTGTACCCTACCTGGTACCCTCACATGCCAGCTTAGAATCTGCTCCTCCTCCTCAGAGAAGAGACCTAGTTTTCCTCTTCAGGAGCACATTTTATGTGCAATTCACTGGTGTTGGAGAAGGATAGATCCCACCTTCCTGACCAGAGTTGACTAATCAAAAGTTCTATCCTCTGGTTCACAATGACTGGCTCAAGGATGAGTGAATGAGAGTGAGCCCTGGGACTTTGGATGGAGCTATTGGAAAAGCCCCCACTTTCCTCTGGAGTAGCTGAGTTAGTATGATGGGAGCCTAGAGCCACTGGGGACCATCTTGGCTACTGTGAGGGGAAAGCCTGCCTGGATTGAGCCCAGCAAAGAGGAACACAGAGCCGAGAGAGTTGGGTTTCTCTCAACAATGTTCAAACACCTGGATCTAGCCATGCCTGAAAGCATCCACTTCTGGATTTCTCAGTTACATTAGCTAACAAATACTCCTTTTCTATTTAAGCTTCCTTGAATTGGGATCAGTTCTAATTCTATTGCAGAGCTAGTGCTGTGAGTTCAGGCCCACAAGGGAGGGAGTGTTTTGGGGATGTCACCTGCTTTATTTCCTGAAGGGGAGCTACAGCCTCAGATACACTGGCCATCTTGGCAGGATTTGGGACTGCTGTATGGTGTCTTCCTTCTGGTTCCTTGGCTTCTGCTGAGAAGCCCAATTGAGTTATGAGGGCCAGGAGTGGCTGCTGGGGGCATTGATCAGGAAAGGTTTTAGGCTGGAAGGAGGTGGGGTGAGGACTGAAGGAGGTACCTGCTGCAAGTTGACTGCTGGGGTCTGGAGACTCAGGCCGCAGCCACCAGAAGTCAGCTAGAGTTGGGCCTGCAGGCTGACGTTCCTCTCGGCTTGCAGGCTGAGCCTGGCGGAACCTGTTTATGTACCTGTGAACATCAGGGGATGGGAGGTCAGTGGAGTGAGAAGACACAAATAATAACAATAATAATCACAATACGCAATGTTTATCAAGCACCACAGCAGAGCTTGTAGCTGTCCTTCAAGCTGTTTTCCTTTCTTATACAGTAATGTAAATTTTAGCTGGGCACATAGCCACTCTTCTATAGACTATATTTACCAGGTGCCCCGGGGGCTTGTGGCCATGTGACTAGGTTCTTGACAAACAGGGTGTGAGGAGATGTGATTCTGGAAAACTGACATGGTTGGGAGCCATTTTGGTCCATGAAGGAAAGGACAACACCTAAGGATGGGACTGCAACAAGACAGAAGGAACCTGTGCCCCTGACACCTCAACTAGAGGCTCCCATATGAGCCCTGGTTGCTTCTGCCTGGACTATAGGTGAGGGAGAAATAAATGCTATCTTGTTTAAACCGTAATTAATATGGGACTCTTGGTTACAGCAGCTGAGCCTGTATCCTATAAATCCAAGGGCTCACTATGTGAGAGGCATTGTTAGAGATCATTACATATAGTAATTCAGTGAAAGTTCAAAACAGCCCTAGGGGATATGTGCTATTAATATCCTCAACTTAGAGATAAAGAAACTGAGGCCAAGAGCATACAGAGAGTAGGTAGCAGAGCTGGGATTTGAACTCAGGCAGTGTAGCTCCAGAGCTCTTAATAACACACATGAAGTGCCTGGTCCTAAAAGAGCGCTGCACAAACAGCTCTGCCTGGGATAATTATTACGACATGCCTTCTCCTTCCCTCTAACCCAAACTCTCCTTTCCCCCCAGAGCTACTGGTACTCACTTGGCCACCACGGAGTCCCCGCTGTCAATCAGAGTGGGTTGTGGGGAGGCCCCCATGTGTTCTTCAGTGGTACTGGGTGGGGAAGGGGTCCCTGAACTGGATGGCCAGGACTCCTCAAACAGCTCAGGGGAGTTAGGATCTGCAGCTAGAGCCTTGGGAGCTTGTGGGAGCCTGGATCTCTGGGACCTAGATGGGCTCAGGGTCTAGGACAGGGGAGAGCACAAGAAAAAGTGAGGTCTGAAGGGTCATCCCTGTTGGGGAACGAAGACACATGTGAAGCCTCAGTCCAGAGAAGCGTAAACACATTCCACAATGGCAACAATCTAGAGTGAGTGGAGCCGTGACGGGGAGCCAGGTGGTAGAGATCCGACAAGGGCAAGGCCGTGAGAGGGGAGGAGGGACTGTCTCTCAATCTCTCATCCCTATCTCTCAGATCACATGTTTTCTTACCCTTTAGTGGCCACTCCCTTGCTATCGGCTGATGCTTAGCACTCTCTGTGGGATGTCCTCACCTTGGAGCACCAGCTGTGGCTTCCACCCAGGGGAGCATCTCCAAAGGGACTGTCTGGGATGGAGAAAACTGGCAGGCTGCAAGGGGAAAATGGGGCGGGCAGGCAGAGCATGATCACTACAACCCTGGGGAAGGGGACAGGAAAGGAGGGCAGAATCAGACAATTCCCGTGGTTCCCCATGAAGCCCCCGCTGCACATTCAAGACAATGATGGTGGAAATGTGATTCCCGTGAGCTCTTGGAGCAGTGGAGAACCCAGGAACTGGTAGCCGGTGGTTCTCAACCCTGAATCCAGTCTAGGAGGGGCATTTTAAAGTTACAGGTGCGTGGCTCCCACTGCAGACCAACAGAATCAGAATATCTGGAAGCGGGGCTAGACCTCCGTATCTTTCCTAGCGTCCCAGGTGATTCGGAAGTGGAGCTCAAGAACCGCAACTAGACTCTATTACCGTACGCTTCCCATACACCCTTGGGGACACTAGAAGTGCAGATGGATTACAATCCACATGATTCCCTGGACTCCGCCTAAGCAAGAAAGTTCAGACAACACCCATGGGTGTCTGGGGAAAATTCCCAACTTGCCCTTGAACATCTTTAGAGGAAAGAATCCCTTGGAGCCACTCAGAGAGGAACTTAAGACGCTCAGGGTACCCTGGGATGGTGAATTTTGAGACTGGAACGGCCAAAGCCCGTGGGGCATCTTGGGAGTTGTAGTTCCAGAGCAGTTGAGCCCGAGAGACTCCGGACCGGAGCAAACTGGTCCCTAGGCTGTGCTGCTCTCACCCTTGGTCCTCCCCGGGCCTCCGGTGGTCCCTGAAAGCGGGAGCGGCCTCACCTTGGGTCCATCCGCAGCTGCCCGGGCACTTCCGCCTTCTCCGCTCTTTCACCGGACAGGCCCCGCGCGCATCCTTGTCGCCTAGCAATGCCCTGTCGGCCCGCCCCCATCTGGGCGTGCCCGCGAAAGAGGGCGCGGGCCAAGGTGACCAATGACAGAAGGGAAAATAAAAGTAACTGGAAAGTGACCAAAAGGAGGTGTCTCACGACTGGCGGTAACGCCTGCCTGCCGGACAGAGCGTGTTGACTGGAGAACCTGCAGCCATGATTGGCAAGACCGTGGACCAATGGGAAGGATCCGAGGCTGGGCACGCGGTCTGGAGGTGACTGAAGCACCGTCGCTTTGCTTCAGTCTCGCTTTCCAACGACTCTCCTTCTTGCCGCGGTGGTTTCTTCCCGACTCCATCGAACTACCATCCTTTCTGGTGTGCGGACGACGGGGGAGTCCATCCCCTCCGTAGCCGCCATTCCGCCATCGGCCGGGCCAGTCAGCCGTCCCGACGGTCATCTAACAGCCCCTTCCCTCTTGCTGCAGAGCAGCTGGTTGCGTCGGTTGCCAAGCCTGGGCTCCTGGCCCAGGTAGCGGGATCAAAATAAGCTATTTCGGGCTCCAGTGCGGCCCACGGGGGCCAGCCTGGACTGTTCGTGCTCGCGCCCCCTGGCCGCTGCGCGCCCGAGGCTGAGTCAGAGGCACAGAATTAGGCCCGGCTGCCGGGGGCCTGGGCCCAAGGCCTGGCCGAGGACGAGCATAGGGTCTGTTTTGTGTCCTTCTGACAGCCTGGCCTGGCCACTGCATTTTCCAGGAATCTGCTCCTAAGCCCTCCATCTGCGTCATCCTCAGAGCTGCCAGAGGGGCGGGCGTGGATTAAAGGGCCTGGAAATTCTTCAGTGGGCCGCTCAGGCCCTGGGGCCCAGCTGCCGCGCTGTGCTCCCCACACCCGCAAGACTCTGCTCCCTCAACCTTCGTTTCCCCTTCAGGAAACTGGGAAATCTTAACGACACCTTCCTGGCAGACTTTGCCACGCATCCAGCAGGCGCTTAATAAATGGCCAAGTCATTGTTGGGGTTTCTATATAAGGCTCTATTAATGGCCGGGTCTGGCCACCGTCCCAGTGTCCCCGGGCGGCCCCCCCAGGGGCCAGCACAGGGTGCACTATAAATCGGCGTCTGCGCAGGCAGGGGCACTGCAGCGCCCAGGACCGCAGCGGCGGAGCGATGGAGATCCCGGTGCCTGTACAGCCGTCCTGGCTGCGCCGAGCCTCCGCCCCGGTGCCTGGAGTTTCGGCGCCCGGACGCCTCTTTGACCAGCGCTTCGGCGAGGGGCTGCTCGAGGCCGAGCTGGCTGCGCTCTGCCCCACCTCTCTCGCCCCCTACTACCTGCGCGCACCCAGCGTGGCGCTGCCGGTCGCCCAGGTGCCAGGCCTGGGGGGAGGGGCTAACTCGACTGCTTCCAGTGCTGGGGGTTGGGGTCGCCTGAGGGGGGTGAGGGAATGTCCGTTGACTTTCAGCAGGGTGGACAGTTCGGCCACGTAGAGGGGCTTGCAGAATTCCTGAGTTTGGAATCTCAGAGGCTGGGTCACTGAAGCGGGTGGGAAGTCCCTGTCACGGGGGCGGGGGGTGGGTTGGGTTGGGTGGGTGTCTTATTAGCTGGGGGAGGGGTGGGTAGAAGGGCTGAGTCATTGATAGGGTGGGGGTGGTCACTCTAAGGGTAAGTCTTGGTGACTCTGAAGGAGGCTGGTGACCCAGGGAATTTTGAAAAAGGTGGTGAGGTTGCAACGTTGTTTGTCTTGGAGGAGAGATAGGAGCCTACTCGTGGTGAACCTCCCGGAGTGGTAGAGAGGGGGGAAGGGTCCTGCGACTTGAGGAAGGCGGCCTGGCTACTCTAAAATGGAGGCAGGGTACTGGCAACTGCTGAGAGCGCAGGAAGTCCCGGGACACGAGTGGGAGGGCAAAAGGAGGATTGATTCTATAGACAGGGGGGATGAGCAACTTGGCGATTTCTGGCGGGGGCTGGGGATAAGGGCCCCAGGGGCTCAGAGGGGAATGGAGCTGGGGAATGCCTCAGTGTCCTAGGGGCACAGTGACTGTGGAGTCCTTGACACTGGGGGAGGGAGTGGACAGGCCTCTTCACCCTGTGGGGCGGAGGTCCCTGACCTTGCAGGGGAAGGGAGCCTCATCACTCTGGGTGAGAGGAGGATCCCAGTTATTTTGAAGAGGTCTTCGGTGACATCGAGTAGGAAAGAGGACTCAGTACCGGAACCGACAGGGGTGGGGTCTTCCTGGGTCCCAGGAGCCTTAACCCGCCAGATGACAGTCCCGCCCCGCACGGGCTGTGCGCAGGTGCCGACGGACCCCGGGCATTTCTCGGTGCTGCTGGACGTGAAGCACTTCTCCCCAGAGGAAATAGCTGTCAAGGTGGTTGGCGAACACGTAGAAGTGCATGCGCGCCACGAGGAGCGCCCGGTGAGCCAGCAGATGGGGGCGGGGCCGGGTCGGGCCCGTGCGACGGGCAGGCCGGAGGGGCGGGGCGCCACGGAAAGGGGCGGGGCCGCTCACGCCTCTCGCCTCCAGGATGAGCACGGATTCATAGCGCGAGAGTTCCACCGTCGCTACCGCCTGCCGCCCGGCGTGGATCCGGCTGCCGTAACGTCCGCGCTGTCCCCCGAAGGCGTCCTGTCCATCCAGGCCGCACCAGCGTCCGCCCAGGCCCCACAGCCGCCACCGGCTGCCGCCAAGTAGGGGGTTGGGAGCTCCTGAATCCTGGGAGCCGCCCTGGGCTCCCTCTTTTAGAGCCGATCTGACTCCACCCAGCCAGACTTCCCGAGCGCGCCAACGCCTTCCTCCCACCCAATCCCGGATAGTGCCCTGACCCCTCCACCCTAGACCCTGCCTTGATAACCTACCCTTCCACAGACACCCCTCTCTTGCACACCCCTTCCAGTCTTCAGACCCCACCCCGACCTCTCCCAAGCTTCCAGACCCTACAAGCACTACCCTAACCCTCAGCCTACAGTCTCTCATCGCCGCAGACCCTACTTTCTTGGCATATGTCCCCACCCGAGAATTACCTCCTCTACTTCCTTCTGACTTCTGTATGAGGACATCCCCACACACCATTTCCATCCCTTCCCCACTTTGACACCAGATTATGGTGCAGACAGCCCTGCCCCAACCCTAGGCCAATCGGGCATAATCCCCCCACACCCAAATGTCCTGGACTATACAGACCGCCCACTCCAGACCATCCATGCCTGGTTCCCAAGACTCTGGGTCCTTCCCCTGCAACCAAACACTCCACTTCCCCCAGCCCATTTTCCAACTTGAAACCCTATCTGGCCACCCCAGACTCTTGAACCCTTTTCTGACCCCCTACCCTTGGACACCTATCCCAGGCCAACCAGAACCCCCAGCCTCAGAGTGTACAGATACCCTCCTATTACCCCCCAACTCTGCATAGATGTCCTAGGCCCCCTCCCCAACTCTAAGCAGAATCCCCCAGTCCCTTTGTCCTAACCAAGTCTCCAATCAGACATCCTTGGCAACCCACCTTCCACACTCCTCTTACCCTCCAAGACCCAACCTAGCAACCACTCTTTGGTTCCCCACAACCTGTCTCCCTCTCTGAATTCCCTGCCGCCACATCCCCCCACTCTTACCTAGGCTCACTCCCCCAATAAATGTGCTAGAGCTGTGCCAACTGCTTTATGTCTGGGCCGGAAGTATGAGGCCGGAGCAGAGGCCAGTGTGGAGTCAGGGGATGTTTATTGGGATGGGGGGACCTGGGAGCATCACTGTCGCTCGTACATCTCCCGTAGAATTTTCATGCTTTCTGAGTAACGAAGCTGGTTCCGATGAGATGCCTCCTTCCACCTGGGGAGGTAGAGGGAAGAATCAGCAATTTCAAGAGTCCACGGGGCGGGGTAGGGGGGTGGTGCACGGTAAGCAGGTTGGGGGACGCTCACCTCTGGCGGATGCGTTTCCAACGCTGCATGTTTCGATAGATGAGTGTGGAGGGTGAAGGCTCGGGCTCGGAGGGCTGCGTGGACAGAGAGGCCAGGCTGAGTGCCCACACCCAAGCCCCACGACATATGCCACAACCCCAGGCCAGCCTTGCATACCCACCTCATCATCGGGGGTGCCGTGGGTCTCAGGCTGTAGTGGGGATGGAATTCGGGATCTGCAGGCATCTCCAGGTGGCCCGGGAGCTGTGGGTGGAGGCAGCTTGTACACATCACGACTCTTGCTGTTGGTGACCTCTGAACCCTAGGGACACAAGGGCCCCACACCAGGCCCAAAAGAGTTAGAGCAGAGGGCTGGGAATAGTACAAATTTCATCCCCCCTGCCTTTCCCAGCAACAAAAGACTTGAGGGTCTTGCCAAGGAACCTGTGTTTAGAGGAGTCAAGTCTAAAGGGCAGACACCTTAACCAGCCCGGGGGGAAGGTCTGGTAAGCCTGTCTTCTCCTGTCCAGCCCAGGCTTCCTCATCTACACCTGCCCAGGGAGTCATGTCTGCTTGTCTCAGGGAATCCTGTCTAGGAGGTCCCATCTGTGTCCCCTAGGGACCCCTGTCCACTCTTCATAGTTCAAAGAATCATATATGTCTGTCCTGGGGACCCTTGTCTACCCTCTCAGGCCAGATGGCTTACACATCCCCTGCCCAACCCAGGGGGGTCTCCATCTGCTCCCCCAACCAGGTGGCCATAATTGTCTGCACCAAGAACCCCTGATCTTGGAAGTCAGCCTGTCTGCCCAGGGCAACCCTGCTCCCTCTCCCCCAAGGCTAGGTAGCCATGTATGTCTGCCCTGGGTACCTCCATCCATATCCTCAGCCTAAGAGTGCACATCTGTGTGCTTCCTCTGATCCGGGATTCATCTGAGGGACACAGAGACCTGTGCCTGTCTACGCTACCCCACTAACTTAGGGGAGGGTCCCTTGAGCCTGTCCCATTGCCCCCTCTGGCTGCTGGGCTGGGGCCCAGCACTCATCCCACCTCCTCATCCTCAGGCAATGGGGGCAGCGGTGAGCTGGGTGAGCATTCACGCTCGCGCACTGTGGGGCTGTTGCGCATCCAGGCGCGGCAGATCGGATACAGTGGTGTGTTCTCGCTGAACTGGGCCAAGTCCACGCTCCGGTCAAACAGCTTGATCACATATGTGTCTGGGGTGGTGGGGGTGGGAGGTATGTGAGTATCTTCATGTAACCCCCTGGCTCTTGCTCACCCTCTGGGGCCACTGTCTACTCACTGGATCTCTGTGGCCCTCCCTCGGCCAGCCCATCATCCATTTCCCTTCTCTTCTTCCTCCGCTGGTGGGGGAAGCGGGCAGATGGCCTGTGTGGGGAGGAGGAGTGTCAGCACCAGGGTGGGGGTGGGAACCTCTGGTCCGCTGGCCAGGGCCCCTGCTGCCTTACCTTTTGCCAGTGGCTGCGATGGAGCAATCCCTGTGGGCAGAGACAGGGCGTAAGCAGGCTGACCCTCGGAAACCCCTGCTCAAACCCCCCAAAGGGCACCCAGGGGATCCTGGCATCAAGCCTCAGATGTTCACATGGATCCACCTACACCCCTAGGGCTCTAGGTGTCAACCATGAGGAGACCTAAGCTGCTTCTGCCACAGGGTCTTTGCATATGTAGAGTGGTAAGGACCGTGACAGAGGAAGCACAGGACAGAGGGGTCAGGGCTTGGATGTGGGAAGCAGTTCCCCCCGCAAACTCTCCGATCCAGATCCAATCACAAAGACTTACTTATTGTGGGTGTCTGAGGGGGTTTTCCCGGCTTCTTCATCCAGACGCTCTCTGGTAGCAAAAGAGAACTGTTGGCTCAGGGCTCCCAGGGCCCAAAGTGGGAAGGCATCGTGTGGCCTCCCCAGTGGGCACCTTCCTCCCCAGGGCAGCCTCTGAGGTCCCACCCAGATCCTCTCAGGATCAGAGAATCCAACCTGCAGGGCCCCCAGCCCCATGACCCGGCGCTGGACCAGGTCCCAACCTGTCCAAGTGACTCTTCTCCAGCAGACACTGTAGAACGGCATCCAGCTGGTTCCGGGCCTTGGCCATCTCCAGCTCTAGGTGAGGAGGGTACCAACAGGAGTTAGTTCCCAGGTCCCAGGGCATGCATATCCTCCGCCCTGGCCAATCCTACTGCCAGGATCAGGCACGCTGAAAGGGTATAGCAGGCAGAGACACCGAAGTGATGAGCACAAGCTGAGTTCCAGGGCTGTCCCACGTGACCACCAAAGCAAATATCTTACCTTACCAAGCCTGTTTCCTCATCTTGAAAATGGGTCTACCCAATGATACCTACCTGCTAGGACTGCTGCAAGGTTTAAATAAGCTCATGTTGTATATGAACCTCTTAACAGGATGGAGAAATAGTAAGTAATGTGTACAAAGTGCTTACTATGTGCCAGGCATTGTTCTAAGCACACCACACGTATTAACCCACTGAAGTCTCACAATAACCCTTGGAAGTAGATGACGATTTTTATTCCCATTTTACAGATGATGAAACTGACGCACAGAGATGTTAGGCTATTTGCCCAAAGTGACAGGGTGAAGAAATTGCTGAGCTGAGGATTTGAACCCTGGCTGTCTGGCTCCAAAGCTGAAGTTATAAGGCAGAGGCTCCAAATGGGGACAGAATCTGCCCTCCAAGGGCCTGCTTTGTTGGGCTGAGGCAGTGGTGTTATTTTAAATCTGAATGAGCTGACGGCATTTAGAAATTGGGAGATTTCCCTAAAATATCCTTTTTTGGATTTTTCTTTCTCAGAAATGAGGTCTAGGCTCACCTTCCTGCATGTCACAGACTCTAACTGGCCCTGTCAGCCTGTGGGTTTGCCTCCCTTCAACACAGAACTTAAGGAAGCGGTGATGTTGCGGATGTTGTCCTCTCACCTTTGCTCACTCCTTCCGACCGGCAGGAGCTCTGGCCCCACTGCTCAGAGCCTGGGGGGGTACTTGGGGACATGCCTTGCCAGTCCTGGGACTTCCTGAGGTGACCAGGAGACACAGGGATTCCCAACATGGCTCAGAGGAGAGACAGGGTGAAGGTGGAGGATAGGGGCCACTGAGATGGTAGCAAGGAGCCTTGGGCAGGTGCCAAGGGTATGGATAATGTCCATAGTTCTGTCCTCAGGCCCAGCTTCTCTCCTGAAGCCCAGACTTGGGGATCCCATGGCCTCCTGGACACCGCTCCTTAGAAACTTCTCCTTGGACATCCCCCAGGTTCTTTCTACTCACTGGGTCCCACGCTGGCCTCAGTGTCTCTCTAAACTTAACCCTCTTCCTTAACCACCTCTCCAGGGTGGCTCCACTGTCCCCCAGTCCCTCCCTGCACCCTGCCATAGATACCACTCTCCTTCCCATACCCCAGCCCACCAACCCCATGGCCTGTCCCCTCGGCCTCCTGAGTCCCTCTCCCACACACTCCCTTCCTACCTTGCCCACTCTGGTCCTGACCTTTCCTCTCCCTGGGCTCCCTGCCTCAGTCTCCCCTTCTGATCCACCCTCCCCAGGTGGCCAGGGGACTCTTCCTAATAAAACCAGATCTGACCCTGATCTTTCCCTGCTAGAACGCTTCGTGAGTCCGCAGTGCCCAGGGGCAGCGTCTGCACTCCCCAGCCTGGTGTTCACAGGCCTAGCTCTCCCCCCCACCATCGATTGTGATCAGGGCCTTTCCAGGTCACTTTTCTACCCACAATTTCTTTTGGCATTTGGGGGGGGGCACCTTTATTAACTCACTCCTCAGTTCAAAACCCTCCCTTGGCAGAGTCCTCACCTGGGCCCACAAGATCTGTCCCCTACCCGTATCACATCTTTGCCTCGGTCTTCTCACACTCCCCACCTCAGTCACTCTGCTCCAACCACACCGGCCTCCCTGCTGTTCCCTGAACATGCCAGACAAGGCTCCCACCCTCGGGGACTTTTCAAAGCTGTTCCCTCACCTATCCGCATGGCTCTCCCTCACCTGTCACCTTCCTGATAGCCATAGCTTCTGTTTTGTTTTATTTTAATAACACCTATGCCATCAAACATTCTACATCGCTTTACTATTATCTTTTCTGTCTGGGTTCTGTGCCCTTCCCACTGCCCTTCCCATGCCAGGCATGGCATCCCATCAGCTCTGCCCCAGCCCAAGATGACCTCCTCCTTCTGAGTTCAGGTTCCCCATCTACTACAATTCCCACTTGCCAAGATTACTGAAACACAGTGACTACGAAGATCAGAGGAGTCCCTGTACTTCAGGCTCACGGCACAACGCCTGACCATGACCACTGCTGGAAATGGGGAAACCGACGTGGAGCCAAGACAAGAGCCCTTCTCGGAGTTACCGGCTCGGGATCCCCGCGTCTTACCGTGCCACACTGCCCGCGCCCCCACCGTCCAACCTCAAAGCTACTTCGAGCACAGACCGGGAGCGTACGAAGGTGGCAGCAAACTCCAGGTGCCTGATGCAGCGAAGTCAGTGGGCTGCAGGGAGCAGTCCCGGAGTCCCCTTTTCGCGATAATCCTGTTCCTCGGGACTCCCAAACCCTGAACACCCGGGTGTTCCCCTACAGGTCCCCGACCTCGGGGTCCTCACCTGATTTCTCCACTTTCACCTTCACCGGGAACATGGTGTGGGTCCGGGGTCTAGCCAGCTCCAATCAAGGCCGAAGGCGGGCGGGTAGAGATCAAGGGTAATTGTCGCGTGAGGCCGATGCTCCGCCTTGAGCAGCGTCCAGCCGCGGCCGCGACCGCCACCGCCACCTCCCTTCTACTTCTGCGGACAGGCCCCCAGGGCAGTAGCTTGTCCCCATTAGTCACTGCAGCCGTCAATCTCAAACTCTGACCAACTGACAGCTGCCGCAGGCGGCTCTCGGCTTTACCTCCCACCTTCCTGGGGCTCCGTTTCCGGAAACAAACCGACAATCGTCCCGCTTCCTGGGAGGTGTAGTTCTGTGTCCCGAGACCCACCCGGAGCAACGGCGCCTGCGCCGCGCGGGGGACGGTGGGCGGCGAAGAATCGGGAATCGAGAGGCTTCTCGGGACTTGCAATGTTAGGATGTTTGAATAACCCCAATTTAGCTATGGAGACCAGTCGGGAGTTAGACTGGGTCTCCTCTTACTGAGCACTCTCTAGGTGCCATCTACCTGTTAATCTCTTTTAAGGCACAATCTCCTTCATTTAGTGAATATTTATTAGTGTGCCAGGCACTCTTCCAGGCACTGGGGACACTGCCAGGAGCAGAACGGACAAAAATCTTTGCTCTAATGGAGCTTATCTTTTAGAGGAAGGAAAGATAAATAGTAAACATTTTAAGTGAAATGTGATAGGAAAAGAATATAGCCTGAAAGAGACATAAGGAATGTCAAGATGGGGTCTGAATTTTAAATAGGATGGCCAAGGAAGGATTCTCTGAGCAAGCTCTCGAGTACTTTTATTTCTGCAGAAAATGCTTTCTTCAGAGAATGGAGAAACTTCCATTTACCACATATGTCCTGGCCAGATAAATCCTAGGAGGTGGCATCATGATCTGTATCTCTGATGAGAGTACTGAGGCCCAGGTAGGAAGTCATGTTTCCGGATTCACAACTACCAGTGCAGGACAACAGCCCCTAGAAATGGAAGCACTACTCCTTGCTTGGGTCCTCATTTATAAAATAGGGTTCCTGAGCAGGAAAGCTTCTATTTCAGAGGATTATGAGTAGCATTCAATGGAAAAAATGCACAAAATGTGTAACACAAAGTAAGCACTCAATAAATATTTCTGAATGTTAATCATTTTATGCTTCAACCTCCAAAAGATCCCAGGAAGTCAATATGGAAAGTTAGGGTCCTTTATTGGGGGATGTCAGCAGAAAACATGGGAACAAGTCTTAGGGCAAAGGTGCCTATTCTGGGAGAATGGGAAGATCTCCAGTCTGTGTAGAAGTTGTCAGGGGACGCCCAGTGGTATGGTGAAGGAGAGGTAGTCCCCTAGGGCACCCCAGCGTGGCCTGTAGATCTGGAAGATGGTGATCCAGGTGGTGAGCACAATGACCCAGAAGAGGAAGCCCACAGCTGAGCGCCAGACATCTGTAATGGGGAACAGGAGTGAGTAGGGGTGGCCTCCAGCTGCTCTCTGGACTCCCCCAGACTGGCCCTCTCTTCTCTCCCATAGAGCCCCAGAATTCTGGAACCACCATCATCCCCACCCCTCCCTTCCAAGGGTCCCTGCTTCCCCCTCTCCCCACCCACTGGCCACCCTTAATCTGCACCCTAGACTCACAGCCTTTGATTTGGCTCTGCTCTGTGTAGGCTGGGACAAGGAAGGCCTCTCGGAAGAACCAAAAGATGTTAACCAACCAGAGAAAAGGCAGGAAAGCAAACCCACCTAGGGAGAAAAAAAACACACTGGGTCCTAAGGCAATGAGGATCTTCCCCGACTCCCACTTAGAAGATCTATTTGGAGAAAACTCTCCCACACCCAAGTTAAAATGGAGATCTCTGCTGTCAGGGGCTCCGGAATTCTGGCTCTTCCCTGGGATCCAGGAATCTGCTTCCTCAACCACTTTTTCTCAGGATCCAGGAGTCCGTCCCCCAACCTTGCTCCTCTCTTGGGACCCAGAAGTTAAGGCCACAGCTTCCTCCTTCCTCAGGACCTGGGCCCTCCATTTGCTCAGACCCAGGAATCAGTGTTCCCAGCTGCCTCATCTCGTAGACCCAAGAATCCAGACTCTACGCCTCTTCCCTCGGGCGCTCTAGTCCAGGTTCCTTTCTTCTTCAGGGACCCTAAAGGATTGGCCTTTACCCAGGTAGTATTTCCGGCACAGGTTCAACTTCTCCTCATTGGACACCCGCTCCAAGTTCATAGCTGCGCCGCAGCTGGGTCGTCCCAAGGGTCTGAGTGGAGAGACCCAAGCCTTGACACTAAGTGACAGATGCGAGGATCACGAACAACCACGCCCCTATTACGACAAATCGAGACAAATTTAAGGGTGGGTTTGCTGAAACAAGGGCACCCCCGCCCCCATCGGCTGGATGGGTTAAGCTTTTTATGTTTATTGGGGTGCGCGAAACGACCCCCAACTCACCAGTGGAGCTTACTTCCTCCGGCTGGGATGCCTTGGCTACTCTCAACTACGGACGTTTGCTCGAGATGCCCAAGGTTTCTCTGGAGTTTGTAGTTTGTTGTTTTTTTTTTTTTTTTTTTTTAAATGAAGCAACGCTGCACGCATGCGCCTTCGAGAACGCCCGTTGGTAATTTTGCAGGGAGGGCGCGGTCCTCCAACACGCAGGCGCACTAGAGAGCGTCTGAGCGCGTGATGGGCGACTAGAGCAGCAACGAAGTACACTTCCCACAGCTCCTACGCAACGGAAGTGACGTAAAAAGCAGACAGACTTGGAGGGTTCGGGTAAAAATGGCTGAAAATTTTGCTTCGATATTCGAGACTGAGAAGGACAAGTGAGAACGGGCGCAGGGAATGTCCTCTCGGGGGCTGGGGCCGAGACACTTGGATCCCTCGTGGGTGGGCGGCTCGAGGCGGTTTTTCTGGGGTGTCCGGCCTTCAGTTCACTTCTGTCTTTGCATCTCTTCCAGGGTTAACTGCTCTTTTTACTTTAAGATCGGGGCCTGCCGGCACGGGGACCGATGCCCCCGGCTTCACAACAAACCGACCTTCAGCCAGGTGAGACCCGGCACGGAGCCCTGAGGGTTAACGCCCCGCCAGCTCTCCCCTTCTGCTGTCCGTCGTCACGAGGTCCCGCCTTTTCCGGGTTCTTAAAGCCCTCCTTACCACCCGGCTTTTTTCCGGTCAGGCCTCTCTCTGCCGGTTCCTCCCCAGCCTTCAGGCCCTTCTCCCAGGCGCTTGGCCACGCCCCCGTTTGTACTGACGACACTCCTGGGCTGCACATCATGGCGAGGTATCCCCCAGCCCCTTCCGGTTTCTTAGGGGCAGGCATCGCTAGTGCACTCACGATGCCTGGTCTCCTTCTCCGGTGCAAGGTCCCACGCCCAGCCTCATGCCCGGCTTTTTTTGCATGCAGCCCAGCTCTCTGAGCTCAGGCCCGCCCTTTGCATTTAAATTCTGTTCAGACCATATTGCTGCCCAACCTGTACCGGAATCCACAGAACACAGACCAAACTGCAGACGGATCACACTGTGAGTAAGGAACTAGGCCTAGGGCCAGGGCAGACAGCCCCAGCAGGCCACCCGCCATTCCACTCTCCTCTCCTCCTCCAGGTCACGTGAGCGACGTGGAGGTGCAGGAACACTATGATAACTTCTTCAAGGTGAGAGTTGGCAGGGGTCGGTTGGACTTCTTATGGGCTCAGCTGAGTTCCTCCCCGTCTTTCACAGGAGGTGTTCACGGAACTGCAGGAGAAGTATGGGGAGATTGAAGACATGAATGTGTGCGACAACCTGGGGGACCACCTCATGGGCAATGTCTATGTCAAGGTGCTTGCTGTCCCTCCCTAGAGGCCAGAGGTGGAGGCTTTTAATGCCTCATGGCCACCGGTGAAGCCTCACAGCTTGAGAGGTTCATCACTAAATCCAGTCCATCCCCAGAGCTGCAAACTAGTTCCCTGAAGATCTCCGAGTTCTGCTGCTGACCCTGACAGACTTTCTCTTCAGTTCCAACGGGAAGAGGATGCAGAGCGGGCAGTGGCTGAACTCAATAATCGCTGGTTCAAGGGGCAGGCTGTGCATGCCGGGCTGTCTCCTGTCACTGACTTCCGGGAGTCATGCTGTCGGCAGTATGAGATGGGGTATGGTGGGACAAGGATGGGATGGGCACTTTAAGCCCCAGACTCTTGAGTGGTGGTGGGGGCTGCCAATGACAATTACCTCCTCCATCTGTCTGCCCTCTACCCAGGGAATGTACCCACGGTGCCTTCTGCAACTTCATGCACCTGCGACCCATTTCCCAGAACCTCCGGCAACAGCTGTATGGCGGGAACCCAGCCGCAGGTACCTCAGGACCAGCCTGCCGGGACTCCTCATACCCTAAGGTCCCTATACTCTGAGATGAGCCTACCCTAAGCCACAGTAACAGTGTCCCAAGACTCTTATACCCTAAGAATGGTCCTGAGCCCCATCTGGAGATCACCTGAGTCCCAACCCCAAAACCAGCCTGGGTCTCCAACCCCTGATATTAGCTGCTGCGTACCTACCTGAGACCACCTCCTAGAACTCTGGTGATTTAAGCACCTATCCTGCCCCATCCCAGAGCACAGAAGCAGGCCTGGGGCCCTTTGTACCACTCCTCACAGCTCTAACCCAACTCTTTCCACTCCCATTGCCAAGTCACCCCCAAGGTCCTGTACTGGCCACCGACCCCAAGAAAGGAACCAACGGCATTCCCCAGATCACTTCTGATACTCTGGCCCCTTTCCCTTCACTCCTGACAGGCACAGATGTTCTGGCCAGGACCCTTCCTCAAAGTCCCCTTCACTCTCCAGCTCTACCATCCCCAGGTTCCGGGGCTCCATAATGTAGTCTGTTGAACAGAGACCTCCTACCACCCTGCCCTAATAAAGTTCTGTATTGGTGGTTTAGAGCTTTGTTTTTAACTTGCTGGAGTTTCCTTCCACCCACAATGACGAAAGGGGAAGTGGGCTGACTTTCAGCCATAACTTCCGATGAGGAACTTCGAACAGGTGGGAGAAGGGGTCGGAACCTCGGCCCGGGCCCTAATGCCGCTTGGGTCGGGACATATTTGTGCTGGAAACCTCAGTACTTTCCTGAGGCTTCTTAAAGGGGAAGATGCCTGGTTGTGGCAGGTTGGAGGAGTCCTAGCCCAGAGATTAGGGTTACGAGCTAAGGGAGGTGGCTGGGAAGTTGGGAGGGAATCTCCAGGGAGTAAGGGGCTAGGTTTTCGATGCCCATTGCCCTGAGATGGGAGTGAGTATAATAGTACCGAACACTTAAATTGAGTTTACCTTATGTCAGGTACTGTACTAAGCGTTTTACTTTTTTTTTTTTGAGATAGAGTCTCACTCTCTTACCTGGGCTAGAGTGCCATGGCGTCAGCCTTGCTCACAGCAACCTCAAACTCCTGGGCTCAAGCGATCCTCCTGTCTCAGCCTCCCAGGTAGCTGGGACTACAGGCAGGCGCCACCATGCCCGGCTAATTTTTTTTTTCTATTTTTAGTTGTTTGGCTAATTTCTTTCTATTTTTAGTAGAGACAGGGTCTCGCTCTTGCTCAGGCTGGTCTCAAACTCCTGAGCTCAAACGATCCAGCCACCTCTGCCTCCCAGAGTGCTAGGATTACAGGCGTGAGCCACCGCCCCTGGCCTGTTTTAGTTTTTTTTGATGCGAGGTCCGCTATGTTGCTTAGGCTGGCCTTGAACTCCTGGGCTAAAGCCATCCTCCCGTCTCATCCTCACCACCGCATCCAGCAAAGTGCTTTACTATTTTTTTTGTTTTGTTTTTTAGAGACAGAGTCTGGTTATGTCACCCAGGTTAGACTGTAGTGGCATAATCATAGCTCACTGCAGCCTCCAACTCCTGGGCTCAAGCGATCTTCCCATCTCAGCCTCTTCAGTAGCTAGGATTACAGGCACCAGCTACTGTGCCTGGTAACTTCTAATAACGGTTCTAATTCTCCACAGTGCCAGAGGGGCCTGGGAATCCTGTTACCCCACATACACTGCGTCCTTCTGCCCAGGCTCCCTAGAAAAGTGCTACAGAGGCGCTGTGGTTGGAAGTCCCGCCACCAAGGTCCGCTAGGCTTCAATTCCCAGCCACATGGGGCCCGGGCGCCTCCTCCTGACAGCCGTGCTGCTACTCGCCCAGGAGGCGCCGCCGGAAGCCTCTGAGTACTGCGGCCGCCTTGAATACTGGAACCCAGATAACAAGTGCTGCAGCAGCTGCCTGCAGCGCTTCGGGCCGCCCCCCTGCCCGGGTGAGAAGCCGGGACTGGGTGTACGCTTAAGTCGGGGAGGAGCGAGTGGGTGACAGGGAGCTAGGGAACGGCGAGGTGTGTGGGGGACGCGCCAGTGAGGCTGGCGCAGGGGTGGGGTCGGTGGGCCTTATGCAGGTAAGACGCAGATGGCGGCTGAGCCTGTCCGGAAGGGCACAGCGTGGGTTACGATAGGGCAATAACGAAAGGACGTGGCCTGAGAGGCGGGGTAGGGGCCGCAAGGAAAGAGTGAGCTTTATGTGGATAAATCCGGGCGCGGGCGGAGCGTGGCGCAGAACGCGAGGGGAATAAAAAGGGCGAACCAGGAAAGTGTGGTGGCAAGGGCGGGGCCTGTGCGGAGAGGGGCGGGGCGTACGCTGACAGGCGGGGCGAGCACGGAGGGGCGGGGCCCGCTGGGATAGGCAGAGGCCACACTGGAGCCCAGGTCTCCCACTAGATTACGAGTTTGCGGAAAACTGCGGGTTCAGTGACTACGGCGATCTCATAACGCACCCGTTCCAAGAGTGTTCTCCTGGGCGGTGCAACCCCGACGGCGCGGAACTATGTGGCCCCTGCGGCGGCGGAACCACGGCCTCCACTCCAGCCACTCCCGCCTTGAGCCGGGGTGGAAGCCGGTCGCGCTGCAGAGAGGTGCCGGTCGGACTCCGAAGGGCGGGGGAGAGGGTTAGCCGGAGGTGGGGCGGGGATGGGAGGGCGTGGTTTGAGATCGGAGGGGCGGGGTCTGGATCTAGGGATAGGGTGTACCCCACTTAAGAGGATAGGGGTGGGCCATAGCAATATCAGGTGGCGAACCTTAAGGAGTTGGGGCTGGGGGCCTGGATCAGGCCTGGGACGTGGTCCCATCGAAGTATATAAGGGATGAGAGGTTTGCGCTGAGGGGGAAGGAGTGGAGCGTGGCCTCCCGTCTTACTCCGACCTCGTATTCCCAGAGGCCGGTCCCTACCAAGGGGTACTGCCCGCTGACACCTGGAAAACCGAGCGCCCCTAGCTCCCCAGCGAGTTCCAGTTCCTCGCAGACATCTGACCGCGACGTCTCTCAGGAGGCCTTGCCGAGTTTTGTCCTGCCCTTGGTCCTGGTCCTGCTCCTGAGCTGGGCAGTGACAGTGATCCTCCTGCTGGCTCTGCGGACGCACCTCTGCCGACCCAAGGGTAAAGTTGTCCCCTTTCCCCCTCTTGGCTTGGTTTGTGGAGGCCCCAACGCCCACACCCTCTCCTCCTCGCACTCTTCCCCAGGCACCCTGGAGGCGTTGGAGACGGGGAAAGCAGGGAAGGAGGTCTCTCTGCTTCCACTCCTGAGCAAGGGTTAGTCAGGGAGGCACCCAGAAGGGGGAGGTGGACTGGAAGCCCGTCTTCGCCCCCGTTTACTCATCCCTCCATTTCCCAGAGCTGTCCAGCCTGGCGTCACAGCCCCTGTCGCGCCTCCTGGATGAGCTGGAGGTGCTGGAGGAACTGATTGTACTGCTGGACCCTGAGCCTGGGCCAGGTGGGGGCATGTCCTGTGGCACTACTCGACACCTGGCCGCAAGATATGGGATGCCTGCTACCTGGTCCACCTTCACCTACTCACTACGGCCAAGTCGCTCACCGCTGCGGGCTCTGATTGAGATGGTGGTGGCAAGGGAGCCTTCTGCCTCTCTCGGCCAGCTTGGCGCACACCTAGCCCAGCTGGGGAGGGCGGATGCGCTGCAGGTGCTGTCCAAGCTTGGCTGAACTGGGGTTTGCTAAGCCTAGTACTCAATAACATTTTTTTTTGAAATAAATGCCTGTCTCTGGTCCTCATTAAAGGGCCTTGAAGTTATCTTCTTTCTTCTTTTTTTTTTTTTTTTTGAGACAAGGTCTCGCTCTGTAGCCCAGACTGGAGTGCAGCAGCACAATCATAGCATCATAGCTCACTATAACCTGGAAATCCTGGGCTCAAGGGAGCCTCCCACCTCAGCTTCCCAGGAAGCTAGGACTACAGGCATGTGCCACCACACCCAGCTAATTTTTAAATTTTTTGGTAGAGATGGGGTCTTGCTATGTTGCCCAGGCTAGTCTCCAATTCCTGGCCTCAAGCAATCCTACAACATTGGCCTCCCAAAGTGCAAGGATTACAGGTGTAAGCCACCACACCAAGTATAATCTTAATTGGGCCCCAAAGACATTCTCATTCTCCTTCCTCCCAGAAGGGCCCATTCCAACATACACACCTGACGTGCGGGAGAGTTGGCTCTAGATGCCTCTGAGCAACCAGAGTCTGCTTTGAGAAACAGCCCTGCTAGCCCTGGGAGAGCACATTCACAGGCACTCAGCTGTGTTCTAAGTTGGAAAATGTAGAACCTTTATTGTTTTGAAGCCTTAACAGTCCCCACAATTAACTTCTAATTCTGAATGATGGGACTGACAAACTTCCTTGGTTCAGGATGGGTGTGGAGTATGGAGAAGTGAGAGTTCCTACTTGCCCCCAGCACCCTACAAATGGGAAGACAACCTCTCCAAACATTGACAGACTTTATTGTGGGGGGTTCCCACCTGGGACCCCACCCTCTTAAATAAAAAAGTGCATAGAAAAGAAGGGATTTAGAAACCTTTGTACAATATCTACATCTGGGCCCCCAGGGCAGGGGGGGGACGATTGCTGGGTGGGCTGGAGAGGGTGGAGGCAGGGCCCTTGCCACCTGCATGCCCACATTCACCCTGAACATGAGGGTGGGAGTGAGATGCTTTGGGAAGGACTAGGGAACCCCCAGGCTGGGGCAAGATGGCAGCAGGTGTGAGGGGTCGTGGTGGGTGGCCACGGCCTCAGTTAAGGAATCGACGGCAGCGCTTGGCGCCACAGTTGCAGGGCAGCTTGTTGCTGGCATCCTCGATGGGAAACTTGTAGTCATAGGTGAGCTCCTCACCACGCAGGATGCGGCGTAGGGCAAAGATGACAATGTGTTTCTGGCCCTCCACATGGATGACACGAGAGAAGCAGTTGGGCTCACATGAGTGGTTGATGAAGCGGGCCGCATTGCCATGCATTGTGGCATCCACCACGTCAAAGTCATCCATGCGAAACATGTAGCACCCGATACCCTACAGGGGTAGGGTGGCAGGCATCAGGCGCTCTGTCCCCATAGGCTGGCCCCGCTTCACCCACCTCATTCCCATTGCGAGCCCACCTTCCCATCGTAGAACTTCTCCCGTTTGTCAGTCAGCACAGAGCGAATAACAATACCAGAGTATTCAATGACCATCTCGCCAGCATCGATGTTGCGCTTACAAAACAGGCCTCGCCCATGGATGGCTGATCTGCAGGGTAAGATGAACGAGGGGGATCTCAGGGGGTAGGGGGGCAGAAACCAGGCAGCCCCCCACCAGTGTACTTCTCCATCCACCCAAGGGGCATCCTCCCCCCAACCCCACTAACCTGTAGACACCCACAGCCTCTTTGGACGTCTTCTTGAGGTGACGGAAGCGCATGGCCATGGGCAGCTCCAGGCTGGTGGCACGTCTGGTGAGGAACAGCAGTGTCACACAGGCTAGTACCCCAAGAATGACCCTTCCCACCCCTGGTCACCCTCCTTAGGACCCTTCCAGACCACCCCCAGCACCCCAGCTTGCCTCATCATACCTGGTTGACCTGAGCTGCACCTCATCTTCTTCCTCATCACAGGTGGCCCCCTCAGGGAGCACCCGGTGCTGAGAGGCCAGGAAGTTGAACATGTCAAAGGTGCATTTCCTGCGGGGGCAGGGAAGAAGGGAGGGAGGTTCACTGCCATTCCTTCAAGGAGATGCTGCCTACCCATTCTTTGACCTGGGCCTGCTGTGGGAGGGTGGGAGGAATATGCTGTTGAGGACACAGCAAAAGGGGAAATGGGTGGGGTTCATTCTTCTGATGTAAACTCTAGAAATAATTCTTGGAGTGGCCTAGTGTCTCCTTCCCAAGCCTCAGCTTCCAATCTGTACAGACTTAATTCCCATCCTTGAGACCTGCCATGGGGCTCTCCTGACCTAGGCATCACACCCAGACCTCTCACCGGAGATAGACCTCGGCGCGGGCAGCCCCATGGGGATTCAGGGGTGGTTCCTCCTGGCCCTCTCCCTGCTGGTGGTAGCGGAACTTATAGTGCTGACAGCGCTGGGCCCCAGGTAGCTGCTCTGCCAGGAAGATGACCGCATCATGGTGGATGCCCAGGAGCCTTGCGCCACTCATTCCTGAGGAGAGAACACGAGGACAAAGTCACGTGGAAGGCCCATCTCGCCCTTGGGGAGTCATCCCAGCCCCCCAGCATCCCTGTGGACCCATCACTTACCACTGAAGGAGAGGTGTCTGAGCCGGGCATGCCCTCGGGCCTCCTGCACCTTCTCAATCAGCGTTCTCCACGCCCCTGGGAGAGGGCAGGGCCAGAGCACAGTCGGGATGTTGTTTTATGGACACTTTCTCTCCCTGCCTCCACTACTTCCAACTTACCTTCCAAGCTCTCTGCCTCCACGCTGAACCCATCCTCACTGCTGATCTCGAAGCGCAGATGTGGGCCAGCCCGTTTTGGGGCCTGGTTCTCTTTATCCTCCGGGGATGGAGGTTCTTCCTCAGAGCTTGAAGCCTCACCTGGTCCCAAGGTCAGAGTAAGAGATCACCCTTCCTGGACTCAAAAGGCCCCTGCTCCCCATTGTCCTGCCAGCAGACACCACTCTCCCCACAGGCACAGGCACAGGCACTGGGATCTAATGGCCTCCTCCTGCTCCAATTGCCCAGGGAGTCCAGCAGAATGGACGTTATTTTTTCTAAGGGGCCTGCAGTTCCTTTTCTGCAGGACTTCTTGGCAGGAAGAGCACTCCATGGAGGCTTGGGGTGTTCTGGCTCTGCAGGACACACCTATGGCTCACTCAAAGCCAGTCTACCATAAATGCCCATCTACCCATCATTATTCTGTTTCTCATCCAAAATTAAAAATACTGGAGAATTATATTTTATACATGGTTTTTGATATATAGCAAATTTCTGTTAGGTATTACATATGTATTATACAGACTCATATGCACAAAGCCAAGTACATCGTACCCTATGAGCTATTTAAGGGATTTCTCAGGGGTTAATAGATTTTAAAGACATAGCAGACAGGATTTGCTATTGTGTATGTGTAGATGCGAGACAAAGGCGAGGGGTTGGTCAGAGACAACTCTGAGGTTTGGGGCCTGAACAACTGGAAGGATTACACTGCCACTGACTGAGATGGCGAGGGCAAGGGAAGAACGAGTTTGGAGTGAAGGCGAGGGCTCAGTTTGGACATGCTGACTTTGAGATGACTCTTAGAAACCCCCCCCCGCTGCAGCATGCTGGTAGAGAGGGTGAGCAGGCAGCAGGACGGGGAGGCCGGGAAGAGCACTGCGGAGACTATCAGAACACACGTGGGATTTGGAGCCACGAAGCTAGAAGAGAGCATCTGGAAGGGAGTGTAGATAGAGAAGTCAAGGCCAGGGCTCTGGGACACATCGAAATTGACAAGCTGGGACAATGAGGCAGCATGACCAGAGAGGTGAGAGGATGTGGAGTCCTGGAAGCCAGGGAAGAAAGTGCTTCGAGGGAGAGAGGGATCCGCTGCACCAAAGGCTGCTGCTGGCTCAGTAGGCTGAGGACCGCCATTGTATTTGGTCGGGGAGGGGCACAAAAGTCTGAGTGGAACATGCTTTAGGACAGACAGGACTCACATGGCCACACTTTCCCCACATCACTTCTCTGAGTCAACCTGTCCACACACCCTCCCCAGAGATCCTCAAAATTGGACTCTTGCTGTGTGACTCACATCATCTCCAGGCCTCAGGGCCCCAGAGTTCACCTCTAACAACTTCTTCCTCTTCTCTTACCCCTCTTCCCACCCTCACCTCCACCCTGAACACAGCAGGACTGACGACAGCCGCCTTGCCCAGGCACTCGCTGCTCGCCTTCTCACAGAGCTCCTCCTAATCTGCCGTGCGCTTGCTAACGCACGCGTCTATTTCCCCTCCTAAAGTGTGGCATCGTCCCTCAGGGCAGCAACCTGTCTGCCACGGTCACTGCCACATCCTCATTCCATCTCTGACCCCAAGAGCAGCCTCTCAGTTAAGCAGTCTCGGTCCACCTCACTCCATTTCCACACTCAGCTGCTAAGCTCTATGTAATCAGAAACCCCAAACATCTGGACAGGATCGGGCCACAACAAATTCTGAGCCTCAGGCTGCTCGACTACTAACTCACCTGGCCGCAGCTCACTCGCTCTCCCACTGTCCCCAGAGAACTTCACTCCCAGCTTCGGTGAGTCCATCAGCCGAAACTACTCCGAGCGCCCCCACCCTGTGCATTAAGGTCTCTGCCATATGCACCTAACTCAACTCTTTCCCTCTGTCTCAGGGTCACCTATTGAAAACCAGCCACCACCATGCCTCCTCCTGCCTCCGCTGCCACCCACGACCACCCTTCCCCCTCATCTTTAGCTCTGCTGTCTCAGTCCTCACACCAAACATCTCTAACCTGCTGCCCCACCTCCTCCTGATCCTTAAGCTGAACTTTTTGGTGAGGTGCCTGGGGTTGTTTTGGCTTCCTTAACCACTGTCTTCAATTCTGGACTCTGCCACAATATCCTCCCTACCCACTCTCTGTGGCAGCTGGGACTGCTGACTACTCCCTTCTCCTGGCCTCTGGGACACACTCTCTTCTGAGCTTTCCACTGTTCCTGCCCCTCATCGGGGTCCTAGGTGGGCTCCATCTTCTCTGGACCATCCCAGAACTTCATCTTTGGCTGCACCAGGTACACCTGGCCTTCTGACCCTGGCAGACACAGCATCCCTGTGACTCTAGTGCCGAGTCTTTTCTGAAGTGGACCAATTCTACATCTGTCGGTCACCCAGCTGAGCCGAGCACTGGCAGAAGCAGTGAGAGGGAAAGGCTGGTCCCTACCTGAATAGTGGTGCCACTGGGACTCAAGCAGGTCTGGGGGACCATCCGGGGCCCGAGGAGGACCACCTTCTGGCAGTGGCAGCAGAGGTGACCGTTCCTGGAGAGACCTGTGAGGAAAGACCTGTCAGGAGGGGGAAGGGACGGAGGTCCCAGAGCCTGCAGGGAAAGGGGCCCGGCCTCTCACCGAGGGCTCTCCTCTTCAGTGGGCTCCCCAGGATGATCCAGGTCGAGAACTCCACGCACTGTGGGCGTTTTCATCCTCACTCGGCTAAACCTGGTGGGGAGGAACTGCAAGGTTGAGCCGCTTTCTCCCACCCACCCACCTCCCTTGCCTGCTTCTCCAGCCTTTACACCACGCTTACCCGCTGCTACCAAGTCCTGGAACTTGTGGGGTATCTTCCAGGGACTCTCCATCTTCGTCTAGCCGGGCGGTTTTGTTTGGGGGAGGTGCTGGTGGGGACCGGCCAGAGAAAGTGGACACCCTCTTGACGCGGATGGCCTGTCGGGGTGGGCTGGCAGGCCCACTGCTCAACACCAGTGTCAGTGGAGGGGGGGGTGGGGGTGGGGTGGGGCGGACCACCCCTACCACTGGCAACACACCAAGCAGGGGGCCTGGGGGCAGAGTCCAGGAGGTGGGGGCTGTGGGGGGAATGGTAGGGGGCAGAGGTGGTTGCTTTACTGGGGGTGGGACAGGTTCACCCTCCCCAGCCATCTTCACAAATACTTGCCCTAGCTTGTTGACAAGGATGATTTTGGATGTGGCAGGTTTGGGGGGCTCAGGGGCAGGGCCCAGGCTCAATACCCGGACCCCTGGGGCCCCAGGGAGCCAGGCAAATGTCCGGGTGGGGTCAGCTGGGTTAGGGGGTAGGCCCTGGGTGGGCTGGCTGCCATTAGCCAGGGGAGGTGTTGGGGGGAGTGACTCCTCTCTGGGACCAGCACCTCCCTCCCCAGGCCCCCCTAGGTTCTTCAACACAAAATCTACAATTTCCGAAGGCAGGTCCTCAGGAGGTCGGGCCCTGTCCCCTGCAGCCCCAAGGACCCCAGCTCGGCCTGCTCCTGGCCCTGAAGGAGGAGTCCCCTGGCCCCGAGGCTGCTGGACTGCCTCAGCCTCACTGTCTGTGCCATCGTCCACTCCGTCCAGCTGTTCGATGCGGGGGGCTCCAGGGAGAGTGCCAGGGGACAGGGCAGGGCCAGACACCACAGTCACAGGGAAGTGGATGTAGCGGGTGGTGGGGCTGGCCTCCTCCTCTGAGCTGTCCCCTGGGCCCCCATGGCTGCTCCCCACTGCCCCAGCAGCCACAATCTCTTCCTGGAAGGGCTCAGTCCCCAGCAGGCTGGCTGCAAAGTCCAGGTCGGCAGCACTCAGTCCTGACACCACCTCCATGTCCTCAAAGTCTGGGCCCAGGTCTTCAGGGGGCGGTGGAGACGGGGCTAGGCCGGGGGGAGCCAGCTCCCCTGAGGTAGGTGTGAGGGCTGTAATGACTGAGGTAGGAGGGGGCACCCTGAGCTGAGGGGAAGTTCTGAGAGGAGGGGAGGCCCGCCGTGATGGTGGCAGCCTCGGGGCCAGGGGGCTGGGACGACGGGAGCGTCTTGGGGGAGCTGGGAAGTCCGGGTCTCCCACTGTAGGGATGTGGTGGGTCAGAGAAGATGGACTTCCTGTGGGGAGAGGGTCAGAGTCAGCCAGCAGCTCCGGCTTCCCCTGCCCCACCCTCCCCAGATGCTCCCGGGTGCTCACCAGGGGAGGGCAGGGGGCCAAAGGAGACACCCCCCAAGGGCCTCCGGGATGGCGAGTAGTTGGGCACTTTGATTCGAGCCCCTGAGAAGGAGCGGGGGGCTGGAGGAGGGGCACTGCTTGAATCTGGCCGAAGTGGGGGGTCCAGGTTCTGAACGGGCGAATGGTGCTCAGGAGCTCCGGGGACAAGGGCATCTGAATCTGGTGGGGGGTCCTCATGATCTAGGGGCTCTGAAGAGGCAAGAAAGCAAGCTGCACCGGGTGGCAGGTGCAGATGCTCTTCAGCAGAGCATCTCATCACACGTTCTCCCTTCTTTTAAGCCAACTGTGCCTTCCCAGGCCCCAGACGCGGTCACAACATGCACTGGTTTCCAGTTACCACCCAGGCCCCTAACCCCACCCGTGGCACCTGCAACACCTCCACACACACCTGGGTCGGGGTCCCTTCAGGAATTCTCCTTGTCTGTCCTTTGCTCTCTGCCCCCTTCCTGGGTGCCTACTGCTCTCTCTGTGCTCCAGGCCCCACACGCTGGGAGGGCAGTGCCCTCTCCCCAGCACAGCCAGTCCTACCACTTTCCTACCTGCTCCGTGCATCCCTACCACATCAAACGCGGCCGGCCCGTCCTGGCGCTCGGGGCTCTCCATTACCTGGCCCCACCCAATCTTTGCGAGCTGATCTCTGCCTCCTCCTCCCAACACTCCCTTGTTTCCAGCCAGGATGGGTGCACCCTCCTCCCCTCTCCACTCCTTGTCATGCTCCAACCTGGAATAAAGCCCTTATCTGCAAACATAATCCAAATCTCTTCCGCCTCATGTTCTGCCCACGATGACCTCTCCCTCGCTACTAATCTCCAGGCCATTCTTCCCTCTTTGCCATCCAGCTCTCAGCCACAGTCCTCACTGCCAGCGTGGCTACAAGGGCGCCAGCTTGAGAACTGAGCAGACCCAGGCTCAAATCCCAGTTCCACTACTAAATTACCATGGACAGCATCTGTCCCCCCTCGAGGGGCAGCACCAGGAGTCTGTACCTTCATCAGAGGGCTGGGGAGCATTACGTGAGCATGGAGCTCCAAGTTAGGGAGCCGTAAACACTCTGCTCCTGTCAGTTGTCCACAAGTCACTAACCCCCTCAAGCAGGTAGCAGTGCTCTCCCCTCCTCACTTCCTGTGAAATGCCGAGCACGGCCCCTGGCACGTAACGTACAGCCAGAAAGTTATCTGTTATTACCGGTACCATGAACCACAGAACAGCAAGCATCCTGGAGTTTCTTGAGGGGAGAGGGAAACAGGCATTGGTGGGTAACCAAGGAGGTTTAGGGAGGGCAGCACGCGGGAAGAAAACAAAGCAGCACCAAGGCCACACCTGAGGAAGGGGCAGGGCTGTGCACGATGGTCTGGTTCTCCTCTGCTGCCTCCAGGTGAACAGGCTCTTCCCGAGGCCCCCACGGTCGATACTCCAGAATTCGGCACCGATACCAGCA
Source organism: Eulemur rufifrons (assembly GCF_041146395.1). NCBI lineage: Eukaryota > Metazoa > Chordata > Mammalia > Primates > Lemuridae > Eulemur > Eulemur rufifrons. The sequence goes on along the minus strand of NC_091006.1, from coordinate 4,732,525 downwards.
GCGCCTCCGAGCATCTACTGTGCTCCAGTACAGACGGGAGCACCTGGCAGGTGGATGTGTGGGACAAGAGGGTTAAGACAATTTGGGAAATGAGATCCAGCCCTGAGTCCCCCAACCCTACTGATCACCCCTGGACTGCTCACTGGTAGCCAACGGGGAAGAGCCGTCCCTCGCAGTCCGAGAGATCAGACAGAGTGCCCAGGGAGTCGATTCGGATGGAGCCTGTGGTGAAAAGGTGAGGTCAGGAGGGGCAGGCTAGGAGAGGTTGGGGAGCCGAGGTAGAAAGCGAGTGGCTTACCGATGAGCACATTGATGGCATCGGGTTCAAGCCCCGTCAAGAACTTGCGCTTGAAGTTGATGCCCTCAAAGTCCACATAGACTCGGCGGAGAACATCAAAACCATCAGGGGTCACGATCTCCTGGGAGGTGGGTGACAAATGAGGGTTGCCGGATTGGCGGGGTGGCAAGAGAGATGCCAGGGAAAGGGTCTGTAGGCAAGGTCTGAACAGTCAGGGGCTTGGCCTGAAGGACTCTGGGAGAACAGAGGAGGAGGAGACACTGAAAAGCAGGAGGGGCCGGGCCTCGGGGGCCCTGGGGTCCCCGAGTAGAAGGGGAAGAGAAAACAATGGGGACTATCCCCCCCAGTTCTGGCCCACCTTGCCATCAAGGAGGTCCGTGTGTTTCTGGCAAAAAACTTTCTTGTCGTCCTGGAAGATGCAGTAGCTGGCCCGGGCACACATGAAGTGGAAGTTGCTGAGGCAGGAGGAGAGGCAGCAGCCCACCGTGGCTCCAGGCTTCAGGCAGAGCTCGCAGCGCTGTGCGGGGGAGGGGCTGCTCAGGGGGGCCGCCGGTGACAGGGCAGGGTGTGATGCTGAGCACCACTGGCTCTGAGAGCCAGCGCAGGTCCCTGTCTGGCCCAGAGCCTCACACAACAGAAGCACTCCCCAAACATAACCTCTTTCCCAACTGCATCCAGGGCCAGGGGCACACAAAAGCCTTTCAGATTCTTGGAAGCAGAGAGTAGGGAGAAAGACAGTAACAGCTAACGTTCACTGAACGCCACTCGCCATCTTTCTCACACAGTTCTAATGTAAAACCTGCATTACTGTATTCAATCCACACGACTGCCCCTGCAGGAGTTCTCTCTGTCACCCCAATTCCCGACAGAGGGCCTGGGGCATTCTCCAGTGCTGGCCCAGGTCCCACACCGGTGAGCATAGGAATTCTAACCCAGGCAGCACCTCGCTTCACAGAGACACAGGAAGAGCTAAACGCCATGCTGTATGGAAAGCTCCAGCACAGGCTCAACTGAAAAGAGGACTTCTAACTTCCAGTCCTCCAGCTTTCAGGCCCGGATTATGGCCAGAGGGCACAAATGAGAAAAAAGCGGCTATCAGCACCAGAGTCCTGGGACAACTAAAAAAGGTGTCTAGCATCAGCAGTGAAAGGACATGCCCTGGTAGCGAACGTGAAATAAGAGTTGTCTCCATGGGACAAGGGCCCTGCACGAGACCCGAGGGCCGCCCGGGGCCAGACCACGCCCTCACCATCTGCCTCCCTCGCGCCACGGCAGCATGCACGTTCTTGAGGGAGCCGTCGTTTTCCTCAAACACCTCAGCTGACCAAATGGCACAGTTGACATGTGTCCACTCATTCTGCCCGATGTACAGGAGCCGCCCTGCCTCCTGGGGGCAGAAGAGGAGTGGCGTGACGGGGGGCTCTAGGGACCAGGCCCCAACCTAGGGCTTCACACAGCAGCCCTCACCTTGGAGTCGGCATCCCCGTATTTGAGGCAGAGCGCACACTGACGGGGGTCCTCCAGGTGTGAGAAGGCAGCTGGATCCTTGCCCTGGAAAGCTGGGCAGGACGTGAGAAGGGAGATCCAAGAATCAGGCTCTGAGCCTGGCGCACCCATGCAGGGGCCCTGGCTTCCAGCCCCCACTTCCCAGTACCTGCTGAGGGATCCCCTGGAGGCTGCCCTGATTCTGGGGTCTCTGGTTCCTGCTGTCTCCACTGAGCATAGACGTGGTCCAGGGATGGGGGCAACACCGCATTGGGAAGGACTCCGCTGTGGACAGGCAGGTCAACATCTGACACATCTAACAAAGGTGGCTAGAAACCCTTTGTCCTCTCTCCACATGGAAGTCTCTCAGTCCCCCCCAAAAGCCAGGCCCTCTTATGCCACCTTTGACATACAAAATGCTGTTCCTCAGGCCTGGAATACTCTTCCTCCACATCTCAGCTCAGGTGTCACCTCTTCCGGGAAGCCTTCCCTGATCCCTAGGCCCTACCAGGTGCCTCCTTTGGGCTCCCACAGTTCCCCAGGATTCCCCATCACGGCCCTGACCATCTGGGACATCAAAGTTTGCCCAGCCCCTCCAATCTTACTTGCTCACTGCTCTGTCCCCAACATTGCCTTGAACAAGGCAGAAGCAATGCTTTGCTAGCCCAGAACTACTGGGAAATCTCCTGCTGCCTCCACTACCTCCTCTCCAGCTCCAGACCCTAACTCTGCTCTCAGCTACTCTCAGCCCAGCTTGACCCCTGGATTCCCATGTGCCCTTGCCTTTGCGCTCACTCCCTGGCGCCCCGCCTGCTACCCAGCCTTGCTCACTTCGGCAGCCGGGTACTCCGTCGCCAGTACTTGGGGTCGTGGGCGTCGAACCAGCCGAACGCAGACTCTAGCAGCTGGGGAGCGGGTTAACAGGATGAGAAAAACTGGCTTCCCCAGGAGAGTCAGCAGGGGGAGGGTCTGAAGAACCCACTCCCCCCACTACCATTCAAGCCACCCGACAGGCAGCCCCGAGGGAACTCACCTTCAGGAGGAGCCCCTTCATCTGGCCTCCAGCCCGGCGCTCTGGGGTCTCTCCTTCTTCTGAGTGCCTCATTAGGGTGCCAACCATGTCTTCCATGAAGCTGTGCTGTAAGGGGGTTTGTCAGGGTCTGAGCCCCCTTCAGCCCTAGGCCTCTCCTCCTGGCACCCACCTGTACCCCCTGGCGTCCCACTCACCACAGACTTGTAGTGGCCTTCCTCGAAGCGCTGACTCACAGCTTGTAGGCCACAGGGTCCTGGGTGCAGCTGCTTCCCATCCTGCCCACACTGCGAAGAGGGCAAGTCAGCAGGGCTAGTGCTGGGCCCGGCCCCACCCTATCCTGCCTCCCGGGCCGTCCAGACCTGGGTGCACAGCAGCAGTGGGCCTGCTGCCTTGGAGCTCAGCAGGCCCTGGAGCACCTGGCGCAAGCCCCCCTGGAGGGCCCCACTCAGGGCCTCGCGCCAGCGGGGCTGTGTTGTCCCGGCACACGGTCCACAGGTGTACAGCACCGAGTCTGGCAGTCCTGAAAGGATCTCATAGTCTTCATCTAGGAACAGCCAAGGCAGGAAAGGAGAAAATGGTTTGGGAGGATGTGAGGGCTCCCAGTAGTCCCTAGGCCACCAAGGACATTTAGGCCACCTGTCCTCCACAGCTGTGGTCCCCAACCCCTGGGCCACGGCCCTCCCCACACCCCAATCCATGAAATTGGTCCCTGGTTCCAAAAAGGTTGGGGACTGCTGCTCTACTGGCCTGCGGTGGGGCTAGGATCCTCACAGGGCTAAGGCTGCAGCCCACATACACTGCCTGCTCACCTGAGAGCCCCTCACACTTGGCGTGCACCCAGTGGTCACACTGTGCGCATTGCATCATCTTGCTTTCGTAGTCGTTGTCTTCATAGCAGCGTGTGCAGATTGGACAGTAGTTTCCTGGAGGAAAAAGGAAGAAGAAGAGTCAGAGGGGCTGGGGTTACTACCTACCCCTCAGCGTCCCTGTTCAGGGGCCAACCGTACCTGGACTGCTCCATGGGCTGCCTCCATTATGCATCTTGGGTCCCTACCATTCCCAAAAAGCTGGTTGAGAAACAAACCTCTTTTCTGAAAACTCTGCAGCCCCAACACCTCACAAAACACGAGGCTTTACTAAATGGGCTGCCAGAATAAATGAGGAAAGCCCAGGTTTTCAAACTGCTCAGTGAAGATTTGAAGTTGCAGAAGGTACCTCAGAGACTAAGATGGTGGGGTCCCAGGCCCTCTATTCCCACTCCCCTCAGAGGGCCTCTGCGTCCCTCCATTTCACATACAGGACAGAGTCCTGTGAAAGAGTACCCTGAAGAAAAAGTTCTGCGGCTAGAAAGTGGAGAGCCACAAGAAAAGTATCCATTCTAACTGCCTGCCTAGGAGCCTGGCCCATGCCCCTCTGGCCCCCCAGGGCCCAGTTCCCCTGCCAGGTCCCCACCTTTCTCAAAGAGCTGGGTGCACCTGGGGCAGAGGCTGTAATCTCCAGACCACTCGACGTCCCAGTTCTTGCCTGGAGTTGCCCCACAGCTCTTACAGCGCACGCAGGCTGAACAGATCTGGGGGAGCAGGGCCATGTTACAGGGAAGTCAGACACTGGGCTGGAGCAATATGAGGGGGCCGAAGGGCAAGCAGGAGGGGAAGGTATGCAGGACAGGTTAAGGAAGGACAGGTAAGAGGAGAGACGTGCTGGAGAGACAGGAAGGAGGAGGATGGAGAAGGTAGATGAGGAAGAATGGCGCAGAGTGGGTATCAGGCTGGAGCAGGAAACTCTGAGCCTGGGAACATAGAATCCATGAGCTCCTGAAACCATTATGCACAGATCTGCATATAAAATGTCATCCATGTGAAGTTTTTGAAGAGGAATTGTTGTTTATCAAATTCTCAAAAGTATCCCCAACCCCCACTCCTCCCGAAAGCCTGGCCTAGAGTAAGTCTGGGGGTGGTGGTGTTATTAATTAGAACACCAAAGCAAGGGGCATGGGCCTCATCTCACCCAGTGGCGCCGTTTGCGTGTGGCCCGGGTTGGGTAGCTAGGCCCTAGGCAGGCTGGGTGGTAAGCATGGCGGCAGCGCTCACACTCCAAGAGGTGCTGTTGGATGTGGGAGAAAGACAGAGATGGGAAAACCTACTGGCATAGGGATACCCGCTCCGCCTTGCCTCCACCCACCCCAGGCTGGCCCCTGGTCCCAAACCTTAGATCCCCGGCCCTTCCGTCCACAGACATGGCAGAACTTGCAGCGACGGCAGCACCAGGTGTCATGATGCTGGGGCAGGGGCCGCTCGGCCTCCTCCAGGCAGAATGGGTGGAAAGGGTCACAGCAGACTTGGCAGAACACCAGCTGAGGGTGGGTGTGGGGGAGAGTGAACGATGGGCACAGCGTGAGGCCAGAAGGCCAGGAGATGAGACCCAGCCGAGGGGGCCTAAGACAGCAGGCAGTAAGGGCCAACAAAGACTTGGGGGTCTGCGAAAAAAGGCAGAGATCCAACCTCATGCAGTCCTTTGCTGGCACACAGCAAGCACACCATCGGCGGCCCCCCTGGCACGGAAGTGAGCACACTCAGGCCACCCATCAGCCACACGTTCTCCAGGTCACAATCCTCCTGGGAGAAGAGAGGACACAAGATTGAGGAGCAGCCAGGAACACAAGTCAGATCCATCCTTAGAGCCCTGGCTTCTCTGACATAATTAAAGTTTTTTCCAACCCACCCCGCTCAATGTCTTACCTTAAAATCCACACGGACTCGGTGCACACCATCAGGGGACTTCTGTTTTCCAGTCCAGCCATTGGGAAAAGAAGCAAAGGGGCCAGGGGCCAAAGCATCCTAGGGAGGGATGGTGGTGGTCAGAGGCTGCCAGCCCCACCCAGACTCCTCTCCTCACTGCCCTTCCCCCAGCCTAGCAGACCCTGCCTTTCACCCAGACCCCACTTTGTTCTCCAGACAGACAAGGCCTGCCTCAGCCCTCAGGTGCTGTCCTCTGGTGCAGACACACCACTATACTCAGGTGTGCCGGGCACTCTGACTTGCCAGGTAGCTCCTGGAAGCTAGGAACCATGCCTGCCACAGGGCTTGAGGTTCTCAAAGTGGGCTGTGCTAACCTTGTCCAGGCGCCTTCGGGCCTTGAGCTGCAATACAGGCTGCAGGGTGGGCTTGCGGGGCCGGCTCTGCTCCTCAGGTTCTGGCACTGGTAGCTCTAGGCAGGACACACGAGCAGTGAGGTCCCTCCCCTTCCATGTCCCACCCTCCCTCTGCTTCTACAATCCCAAAATGTTACTGGGGTTCCCAAGGCTTCTTTAACTAACCAAGACCCACTAGCATGGCTCTTCGGCCTTGCTCATTAAGCTCACTCAGAACCTCATACCCCAGTTCCGCTTGTCCACCTAAACTGCCTCTTCCTCTCCGCTCAGCCACCTTCTCTATCAGGCTGACAGAACTCTGGGTCTGGAAGCATTGTCCCTTCCACACAAAAGACACAGGGTAAAGCATCAAATGGTTCGCACCATTTTCTCGGGGGGTCCGACGCCTGGGAGCAGGGGGACCCCCGGGCTCTGAGTCATCCGAGTCCTCGAAGATATCATAGGAGGGTCGCTGTTTGACGCAGCGCCGGGCTGACTTGCGCTGCAGTAGGAGGGAGTCCTGCTCCTCGGGCCCTGGGGCGGCCACTACCTCCTCCCGGGGCCCCCCAGCTCCCGCCCCCCGGCGTGGGCCTGGAGGACCAGGGGAGGCCTCAGGAGATTCATCGGAATCCCAGGGCAACAGCGTCTTCACTATCGTCCGGCCTGTGGGAACAGGGGACTTAATAGGATTTGAGCTCAGCCAGGGACATGGGGCATCGGGATGGAGAAAAGCCAAAAAGTGGGGCAGAAGAGGATGAATACAAGAGACACGAAAGCACACGATGGAAAAGAAAAAAAAAAGGTGGTACACTGCAAAGACAAGGAAGGAGAGCAAAGAAACATGGTTTCCTCCACAGCAAAAATCTTAGTAAGGTTTGGTGAAAAAACACTCCTTAAACCCTGTTACCTTTTTTGGCCAGGCGTTCCATCTTCCGAGCCTCTATCTTGTCACACTTCCGGTATCTGGGGAGGGGAGCAGCACGTCACCAGGGTAGGGGACTGGTGGTCTAGGGGAAGAGAGGAAGCTCTCCACAAGGATGCCAATCCCACTGCTCTGGCTGGGCAGAAGAGGAGCTGGGCAGGAGGCCTGGGTGACTGGCAACTGTGAGGGGAATGGAGGCTACGCCCCCGCTACTCACACACAGCATTGCTTCTTGGTATTGGGGCCCCCAAACTTTGGCTTGTCCAGACAGTTGACACAGGACCCACAGTCCTGCACACGTAAGCAGCCCCGACACTGTCCACACCGAGCCATTCGCATCTTCTTGCCATGGTGGGAGGGCAGCGAGCGCCGAGGTGTATGGGCCAGGGTCCCTCCAGACCCTGCAGGCTCTGAGTCTCCCCCAGGCCCTGCTGACTCCACCTTTCCCCGCCGGGACCGTGAGGGGACACTCTCAGTCTCAGACGCTGATGACGTATCTATTGCAGCAGACACGAGGGGAGGAGATGGAGCCACAAAGCTGCCAAGCACTCTCCCTCATTTCCCCGTTCTCCCGCACATCTCACTCACTTGCCCTTTGGCTCCCTCTTTCCCAAAGGAATAGGTTTCAAGTGCCCCTAAATCAACCTGCTTTGCCTCAGACTTAGTACTCCAACCACTTGCCACCTACCCCCGAGCACCTGACGTGGCCCCCTCTCTCCTTGCCTCTCGGTCCACTTGCTCATCCCCAAACCTGACACATCTGTCAAGTCTCCCCACAACACAGCACCCCCCTACCCTCTGTGGCGAGATCCTGCCGATCCCGGAGAGGGAGGGCACTGAGACGGGGGACATCTTCGGGCACCATGGCCCGGGCCTGACCCAGGGCCACAGCAGCATGACGGCAGACGTGTTTGATGCGGGGGCCTTGCACAGGGGACTCAGGGCCCTGGGGAAGGAGAAACCAGGAATATGTGTGGAGAGCTGCTCCCGTGCTCCCGCAGCCCTGCTCCTCCAGCCCACCTTCACGGGGCCCTCCTGCCACTGCATACCGAGGGTCTCTCTCTCTTAGCTTCCATCGATTCATCTTCAGACCTCACAGAACCTCTGTCTGAGATCTGCTTGACAGTCCCCACGACCTCCTCCACTGGCCTCCCAGGGCTCGGCTGGTAGAGGAATAAACAGGATCAGGGGCTGGAAAGTGAGGAAAGACAGGGACAGGGAAGGAGCCAGGGAAGGAACACAGGAACCTGGGGGATGAGGGAAGGACTGGTTCTGAGGGCTCCCTGCAATGCTGTCAAGAGTCTGGGGAGGCAGCAGATAAAGGGATTGCAGAGAACCGAGGCTGGATGGACTGGGTGCAGGGGCCTGGCCAAAGCACCATGCTCACCGGCATTGAAGACGCCACCTTCTGCTGC